>NC_062534.1:15720127-16047627 GCF_022655615.1 Tachysurus fulvidraco
CTGGCTAGGGGGAAGAATAAAAATCAATTTTGTGAATTCGAGGCTGTATCAATAAGCAGCGTTCCTGTGTGTCTCAATAGGAAAAGAACATGTCGGTTCCTCAGCAAGACAGCGTGAGGACGCGTTTTAGGTGCCATCACCAAGTCAGATTGTGCCTCTTTATACAGCTGCGTGTTGATTCATTTCATATGTTTCAGATGGGTGCTTAGCTGTTTGTGAAAGTAGTAGAAAATCAATATGATAAAAAAAACGTTAACTTTTCCCACCCAAAAATAATGCAGATCAGTATTTAACCATGATACTTCAAAGTACGTTATAATGCTAAATATTACCTATTAAACACATACTGCTGTACTAATTGGCTTTAATTGCATCTATTCGCCCTGTCGAATATATATATATATATATATATATATATATATATATATATATATATATATATATATATATATATATATATATACTAGTGTGTGTTAACTCATATTGCTGTAGTAATTCGCTTTAATAACATCTTGTCGACTATATATATATATATATATATATATATATATATATATATATATATATATATATATTTGCGTGAGTGAGTGATTTTTTGTCTTTTTGTGTACATATTTGCCTGTGTGTAATTATAAAAGACCTGATTCCCTTCACAATTACTAGCACTACTTCAGTAGCCATTTGCAGTCTGAATGCTATACTTTAACGTAATTATTATCCGGCTAAATGAAATGTGCTGAAAAGGAACGCGCTGCTATTTTAATTGTGTTTCTCTCTTGCTCTGTTATTGACTTGAATTTAATTTCAGGACAACCGTGCACCGCGTTCTTGAGATGTTTTCGACATCACTGGATGCTAAATACAATCTATTTTTTTTTCTCGGGGAGGCAAATGTTATCTACTAATTCGTTTATGTTGCTATTATTTTGAATACTAAGAAGTGCTCGCATTATTGAAAGTGACACTTCGCGCCTACCTAACTTGTTTCATTTCATTAGGCTATGTGCACTGAACAGTCCATTTTAAAATCACACTAATTACTGCCCTGTTTATGCCTACAAAGCAGACAATACACAAGCAAGAGCCCAATATCAATTATTTCACAGTGTTCCTATATGCTAGGTGTGTGTGAATGTGTGGCGTTGGATCAAAAATCAAGACGAACTCAAGATCTTTATGCAGTTTTGAATTGAAGCCCCGTATATTTATCTTATTTGTAAATTTACACAATAAATAACCCTGACTGCAGCCATATAAAAACCAGCCATATAACCGGTGGCCCGTAGGCGCAGTCTTGGCCCTGCAGGAGTGTGTATGAAGCAGTGATGAATCTTTGGCCCTTGGCCGTGATGCTTCTTTCAGTAATAAAGTGGGCAAAGCAAAGACAATGAGAATTTGTCACGGTTTTTGCTGTCGTCATTCTGTGTCACGTCGCCTTCTCGCATGTTACATTTCAGTCAGCTTTGTGAGATTTGCACATCCCTGCCATATTGCCAGAGGGACCAGCTTCTATATTTCTAAAGGGAAGGCCATACCGACAAATGCCGATTAGAACGGTACATAAAAGCTGCAATCATTTTACTTGGCAAATAGTTAAAGTGTGTATTGAAAGAATAACAGTCTAATAGCTGTTGGAATTACGTAGCCGGAAACACCTGCCAGCTTGGTTCAGTTCAGTTCGGTCTAGACACGTGGAACTGAAAGAAAAGCTCTCGCAGCTGCAGGTCTGATACAAGCCGAGCCCCACTTTGTCTTATCATTGCATTAGACTATTCGTTTCTATCACAGTGACCATATGACATGATTCTGCATTTACTAATTACGAATTATTATTATTATTATTATTATTATTATTATTATTATTATTATTATTACAATAATTGTAGATTAATTTAATAATTACAACAACGTAATAATTAATGTTTGGCAATATTTATATTATTAGAGAAAAAAATATAAAAATATATATGTATATATAAATATATATATATATATATATATATATATATATATATATAGTAGTATGACAATCCAATCAAATGTATTTTATAAAGGTGTTTTGCATAATGTAATCATTGTTAATAATTGCATCTAATACTCTAATAAATGTCAGTGATCATTTTTATTGACAATGTAGGTGGATGATGGTTATGAAGAAGTAGAAAAAGAAGAAGCATCTATACGATTATTGATATGCTTCTTGCCCACTCATGTCACCCTATCACAGTACTATGCAGGATAAAGATCTCACAGGTACGTTGTTCAAAGAGTCTCTGTTGAGTTTTTAATTAAGGTTATAAGTTGCATTAAATGAAACGCTTATCAAGTGCTATTATCAGAAATGGCAATTATTTTTTATTCTACAACCAATGTTTTAAAGGTAGAAATGTCCACAAAGTCCTTGTGTTGTCATATGTCACTCTTTCTTAAGATCCACTCTTTCTTAAATATTTTGTCACGCTTTCTGTGTGTGTGTGTGTGTGTGTGTGTGTGTGTGTGTGTGTGTGTGTGTGTGTGTGTGTGTGTGTGTGTGTGTGTGTGTGTGTGTGTGTGTGTTTGTAAGGGAGTGAAAGATGTGGATAACGCTGATGAGCCTGTCAAAGCCCCGTCCATTCCCCCTGCCTGTTGTGCTTTCTCCTGTAATTAGGTTGAATTCAGAGCAGATTGAATTACTGTATTCTGCATGGTGAGCTACAGTCCTTGACTTTGCCGCTCCCTCGGGAGACACTGGCGCCTCATGGACTGATCAGACGCCTGAAGTGCACGAGCGAACCGACAGAGAGGAGAAAGCTCGTATGCGCGCACACACCGCTTCCGATACGTCATCTGGTAATGCGGCCTGTGTGTGTGTGTGTGTGTGTGTGTGTGTGTGTGTGTGTGTGTGTGTGTGTGTGTGTGTGTGTGTGTGTGTGTGTGTGTGTGTGTGTGTGTTTAAAAAGGGGGTTTGTCCTCACCGAATAAGAGAACACCGAAAGGTCTTATGTGGCTTGAAATAGATAAAGTGTTGCGTTAATGAATAGTTTTACACAAAGTTTCGATATGAATTTTGCTCAGTAGATTCAGCAGTGGGGAAAGAACAATAATACGAAGGGAACACTGAATGGTGTGTCATTTTGTAATGTTTTATAGCGGGCATTAAGGAACTTTATTATTATTATTATTATTATTATTATTATTATTATTATTATTATTATTATTATTATTATTATTATAACAACAACAACATTAATAATAATAACAATAATAATAACAGCAAAAATAATAATACTTATTATTATTGCTGTTATTATTATTGTTATTATTATTATTATTATTATTAGTAGTAGTAGTAGTAGTAGTAGTAGTAGTAGTAGTAGTAGTAGTATTCCCCATTACATGTATTATCCATGGTTTAGTTTCTAAAAAAAAACTTTAAATGATACTATAATTAAAATACATGCAATCTGTAACATGCCTGATTAAAATGTATGATCTGACTGGTTGTTAAAATTGCGTTTTAGCTGTTGCTTTGACATATATTTGACATTTATATACAAGAGTTTATAAATAGGTGTAAAGGAAAAAATCAGTATTATCATCACTATCATCATGATCACCATCACAACCATTAACAACAACAAAATAATAATAATAATAAGAAGAAGAAGAAGAAGAAGAAGAAGAAGAAGATGATTATGATGATGATGATGATGATGATGATGATGATGATGATGATGATGATAATGAAGAAGAACAAGAAGAACAACAAAAAAACAAGAAGAAGAAGAAGAAGAAGAAGAAGAACAACAACAACAATAAACTGATAAATAAATATAACTCATAAATAAATATAATAGAAAATTAAATGGAAAGTTATCCATCGACGGTTTACCTATTGGAATTTAAATGATCACTTACCTGCTCTGTCATATGAACTGCACACCTATGAACACGCACTTCGCACTCTGTGTGTGTGTGTGTGTGTGTGTGTGTGTGTGTGTGTGTGTGTGTGTGTGTGTGTGTGTGTGTGTGTGTGTGTGTGTGTGTGTGTGTGTGTGTGTGTGTGTGTGTGTGTGTGTGTGTGTGTGTGTTTCCTTTTCAACCTTCAGCAACTGCCTGTTGTTGTTGAGTAACGCATTGGCTTGTGTTGAACTTCATGCTGTGCCCCGTGGCAAACTTCTCCAGACTCCCTTCCACTCTTTCATCACACATCTGTTGACAGTATTTGTTATGTCAGCCATGTGCTACAACGGTAAATGACTTGAGTATGAATCCAGCAACCGACAACCGACTTCAAACACAAATGAGTGCACAGAAAGAAAAACACACAACAGGTCAGAAGAAAAGTACTAGGGTACAGAAATATAAAGAGGATGGATATCTGCAGTCTAAATGACAGGCACAGACAGAATTGTTTCTTTTTCTTTGTATTTACTAATATTTACATTTTTCATGTAACGCGTCTTTTCTTTTAGTGAGTCTTCTTTATGCCTGTTTCTCATGTTCGCGCGCACGCGTAATGAAGCGTGTCATTTGCTTTGTGTTGTTTACACGCGCGCGGACGGAGCGCTAATTTAATTTCCTCTGCCGCCCGGAGCCACGCGGTCGACTGAACGGGTGAAACGCCTCGGGCTCTGAGCTGTAGCCACCTGCAGCAGTGGGGGAGAGCAGGGGCTTATTTAGGGCACATCAGACCGAAACCAACTCAATGTCCTTTTCATACTGTGGGGAATGAAAACCAAGCCCCTGAAGCAGAAAAATAATTTACAAAAAAATTATTTCTCAGCCAAAATAGTTTGTATGTTTATCTGTTTGTTTGTTTGTTTGTTTTTGTTTGTTTGTTTTTTCTTTCTTTCTTTCTTTCTTTCTTTCTTTCTTTCTTTCTTTCTTTCTTTCTTTCTTTCTTTCTTTCTTTCTTTCTTTCTTTCTTTGCTTTCTTCCTTGTTTGTATGTTTCATATTAATTTATTGTTGCTTGTTTATTTATTTATTTATTTTTCATTTTTATAGAATTAAATTATTTAAATACTTAGTTCTTTTTTATTGTTTTTTATTTTATTTACAATATTTTTATATATTTGTTTTTTTTTTTCCTTTTAGCAACAAAACATTAAATCAGAGTCAGAAATGCTACTTTAAGGAAAACTGCACACTTTAACCAATTTAATTTCACCCCAAACTAATTTTTATATGTAGAAATGCAGTGGCAACTATAACTATATTACCTGCATTTTGGACTCACTTGAAACTATTATCAGGGATAACTGAGATCAACATACTCTGATGATCTCAGTTATCCCTGATCTACTCCATCAGAAGACATCATGCTTAACAATCTCTCAAAACTAAACTACTCAATATTTTATTGGTTTGTGGTTATTTCTTTGTTTTCATACTGAACACAAAGGGATGTGACCATACCATAAATAGTGCATTTATAATGGACAGTGTAATTATGTATAACAAAAAGGCTGAACCATAGATCATTTATAGCCCTTCTAGATATTAAGTTTTTACTTTGAGGAAAAAAGCACGAGAGAGAGAGAGAGAGAGAGAGAGAGAGAGAGAGAGAGAGAGAGAGAGAGAGAGAGGAGAGAGAGAGGAGAGAGAGAGAGAGAGAGAGAGAGAGAGAGAGAGAGAGAGAGAGAGAGAGAGAGAGAGAGAGAGAGAGAGAGAGAGAGAGAGAGAGAGAGAGAGAGAGAGAGAGAGAGAGAGAGAGAGAGAGAGAGAGAGAGAGAGAGAATGATAGAGCTCAGCCTGAGGGCACATTATTATTACGAAAACCCATCTCGTGTGTTTTCCCATCTCTCTCTCTCTCTCTCTCTCTCTCTCTCTCTCTCTCTCTCTCTCTCTCTCTCTCTCTCTCTCTATCCTCTGCACAGTCTCAGAATAGACAGGCCATTCGTAGACAAGGAGGGGGGAATGGGGTCTGGGCCAAAATACAGGGAGCACCAGCCTCCTAATTGATGACTCCCTTTGAGTGAGAAACACCAGACTAGATTGATGGTTTTGCAATTTAAAGCTTTTGGAATGGATCCTAGCAGCAGCCATTAACTCAATAAGATGTTGCCCAAAGTAAGGCCAAACCCCTGCAAGTGACAATAGAACTAAATGAGGGATTGGAATCCATTACAAGGAATCTGCGGTGTTTGGAAAACAATGAGCACTGAATATAGCAGCACGTAATATATGAGTACATAAAAGCTGAGTTGATAGCCTCTTTGCTGTAATATGTGCTTCATAAACTAGCCTGGAGAAATATGTTAAAAATCCACTAATGATTACAATGTCACCATCAGTTTCATTTTAATGTGACATTCTAGCAATGGGCACTTTACATGTGTCCTAAATGCCATTATTATTAAGGGCAGCTTAGCTTCATTTTGTGTAATCTAAAAGACACAAAGAACATAAATTAAATATACGGTTTTAAAAAATAATCTTTTAATACCTGTTGGGGCTTGGACTGCTCTGGTATGCCACATACGCACAATTAGGGTGAGATCTGGGAATTTTGAGACCAATTCAATATCATATTCCTCAAACCATTCCAGAGCAATTTTTGCACCTTTATCTGCTGTATGTGCATGCTGCTATTAGGGAATAACGTTGCCACGTTCTTCTGTTTGTGTATTAGGACTGCAACAAGGTTTAGGTAGGTGGGGCATTTGGGAGCCTAGTGTTTAAGGTGTGCTAAAAATTGGAAGGTTGTGAGTTTGATCCCAGGTCCACCAAGCTGCCATCGTTGGGTGCCTGAGCAAGGCCCTTAATCCTCAATTGCTGCAAATAAATAAATAAATAAATAAATAAATAACATACGTCGCTTTGAATAAAGGTATGTGCCAAATGCTGGAAATGTAAAGAAAGAAAGACATCGACATGAATGCCAGGACCCAGGCAAGGTTCCCCAGCAGATCATTGTCCAACACACAATGTAATGAGTTAATTATTTCACCTGTCAGTGGTTTGAATGTTGTGGATGAAATATGTTATAAATACATGTTTAGCAATATGGTATTCTTATGCCATTGTTTATTGCTTACAGAAGTGTCTACTTCTGTAACACACTTAGAATTCATTCTGTAAATGTAAAATATACAACTGAAAATAAAAGAAAGCCCCAAACTGAAGTTACATTAATTTCATATTTGTTTACAATCAAACCAGTGTCACTTATATCTCGTTGCCAATATGCTAAATTTAATTAACCCCTTTGGCTTGGAGTATATCTTGTTTATATGAGACATTTCATTGCAGTGAGTTTCATTTTATAAGCTCCTACAAAAGTATGACCCAGAGCTGTGAAGAGAACCCGTCCATTTAATGTATGTTTGATTAAAAAGATGCATGGATCAATAATGTATATTGGCCCAAAGATGTTAAAACAAATCCTCAGAGGAAATGTAGTTATTTCGAGGAATGGACAGTCTGAGAGCATTTATTACAGCTCAATGCAGGGCCTCCAGGCTCAGCTTTCTATTTCTGAGAGTAACAAGTTCTTTAGTTGTCTCTACCTTATTTAACTCTATGAAAACACACAGTGCAATGACTTCATTATGGCCCAGCAAATCGCAGCCAAATCGATCTGGTCAGTCTTTCAATGACCACATCAATCTTAGTGCAGGGGGAAAAACACAATCAAACAAAAGCTGTTTGTGTTCAGCTTGTTTTTGCCCTGCAGGAGCTGTTGAGCCAGATTCATTTCTGAGGAAGGGTCCCCTCAGTAATTAAGAGGGTTCAGATAAACTCTATGGTAGCCCTGCAGTACGACAGTGAGAAAGAGATGAATTAAGAGCTAATGAGAAAATGATTGCAGTTCTCAAGACTCGAGACGAGGAAATTCACAGCTGTAGCCAACTTCACACCTTTTTTTATTCTCATCTTTCCAAAGGCAGGTGTGTGCGTGTATGTGTGTGCAGGTATGTGTTCATGTGTGTATAAGTTGCGTGTTAACATATGCAGACTCTGATGCAACTGTGTTTCTCTCTATGTCTCATTTTGTATGTATGTGTGTGTGTGTGTGTGTGTGTGTGTGTGTGTGTGTGTGTGTGTGTGTGTGTGTGTGTGTGTGTGTGTGTGTGTGTGTGTGTGTGTGTGTGTGTGTGTGTGTGTGTGTGTGTGTGTGTGAGTGTGTGTGTGTGTGTGTGTGTGTGCGTGTGAGTGTGTGTGCGTGCATGCACTGGCCATCAGTCAGTTTTAAAAAGTGTCAGCATGAATAGCTAGCTGCAGGTGAACCCTGTAGGAGTGTTGCAAGCCACTGATGAGTGATGATCAAGAGACATTTCAACAGAGCACAGCATCAAATGCAGTTAAAGGATGAACCTGAGTCATCCAGCTCAACGCTTCACTTCTCAGAACAAATATTCATTACACTGAAATGTACGGTGCCAGACGAGTTCAAAAATCAACATAGTGGCCTGGGTCAACCTGAGAAAATTTGATGAAATGGTATGTCTTAAATACCGCCAATGCCTTCAGAGGCAACCAATTACACACAGGTCAACATTTTTTTTTTCCATAAATATTCAGGCTCTGCTGACCATCCTACATGTAATGGCAATTTGATGTGAATTTGAAATAAACCTGATGGATATGAAGCAGGCATGTGAATAGTATAATAAAAGAGAAGAAAGAAACCAAATAAATTATTTTGATTATTAAACTTACTGCTCATTATGAGTTTAATCAGTGGTGTTTATACCTGAACTGGCAACTGGTCACCCCTTTGAGTTTCTTGATGAAAGGGTTCGATGACAAGAGATGAAAGTTTGTGAATTCCACACTACAACACTGTCTCACATTACAAAAAGAGGTCAATCCACTTGTCCTGACTACAATGCACTGGCAAGAGTGTGAAATCACACTGGCCCATGAGATTGTCAGCCTGCACTGCAGTGATATTCAGCAACCATGTTTAAACACGTAGAGTGGAAAATGGCCACATTTTCATCCTTAGAATACAAAATTGGTGTATGCCATTCACCATCAGTATTATTACCACTACTATGAGCAAGCATGTGTCATATATGGTGGAAAGTTTTGGTAACTTCTCCAAGCTGGTGCATTTGTAGAGACTTGCAAGCCAGTTTAGCTTCAGCTTCCCTTGAAACCTGATCTACCACATCTGTGCTTTTGCTCCATGCTCAGATTCCTAGCTACTGTAGCGAGAGGACTGTTTTGTTCCACTGTAATTCAACTTCAATGCTCTTCTGCTCAGCCCTTCCATAAAAATGTCAAAGAAGAAATATCTGGATTAAGCTGGACCATAGTGGCATCCATTTTCAGCACGTTTACATGAAGGTGCCTGGTATACCCAGCTTGGCTCGACCCAGGAGGAAAATGCATTAGTTGCAAAAGCATGCTGCAGTAACAAGATACAGAATAAAGGCTGTGACTTCGATATAAAGCTACCAGATTTATATGGGAACTTAAATATGGCAAGTTGATTAGTCTCATGTAGTTGAAAGAAATGTCTCCTATCCCCGCATGTGTCGTTTGATATTGCTGGCTTTCCTCTGTTAGAGTCGTTTCTCATATACTGCTTCCACAAAGTGAGTTCTCATGACACATCAAATGCTCCAAATACAGCGAATATTTTTTATACAAATGCCCAATGACGAAGTTATTACAGTACACATTTGATCAGATTTCTATGGTTGTTAGGCTCCTTTTCACAATAATATGAAATAATCATAGTTCAATTAAACCACATTATACTGTACATTATTTCCTATAGGGCCTGGAATATCTCTAAATGTTTTCACAAATATTATTTAAAGGCCACTGAATAATAAATGTAAGATATACTTTTACATTAAAAAGATAAAAACTATATTAAAAAAAAAAATCTCTAAGCCTTATATTTTATATTGAATTCACAGAAGTGTCAGAGAGAATCAACGCTTCAAGGTCTGTGTACTAACGCAATAATATGATTAAATTTATTAAAATTGTACTAGCATAAAAAAAAGATTGTGACAAACCATATCACGCAAACCCGCTCGCCTTTATTGTCACTTCTGATTTAAATAAATTGGCTTCATAAACCGTCGTTATTATGATTTGTCGGCATGCCTTTAAGTTGATGACACGAATGACAGTATGAATTCACACATTTCTATGATAAAGACTGATTAAAGACGGCTAGAACGGACAGTATTTTCTTGGCTTCTCAACTATGCAGCCCCAGACACAGCAGTTTCTATCTATCCCTCCCACCTCTTTGCATCTTTCCTTCCACCTGTCAGCCCAGGCTTGCCCTCCAGGCCTGTGTGTTGACAGAACACAAAAACGAGAGCTCTCCAGCCAGTGTGTGTGCATATGTTTTATCTGTTCGGTGTATAAAGAATAAGTAATAATCAGTGACATTGTTTTTGCATTTTCTCTTTGTAGCAGTATAAACAAAATATAGCTATGAAATAAATGCCTACTTTGTTAACTGAATGTTATTTATATTCTATTCATGTCTGATAAAAAAACAACTTTTAAACAATGTAACGAATAAACCAATCAGAAAAGAAAACCAAGGCAGATGTGTGAAAATGTATACTGGTTAATGTTCATATTACTCATACTACAAGCTGCAAAAGACATTTTACAAGGACACTTTAAGGCAGTCTGATTCATCTAACAGATTTAGGCAATCTTCATACTACCGCTGCAGAATGCATTGCTTTGGTTTCATTTTTTTAATTTCACTACTTTTCTCCAATACACATTTAGCAGTTTTTGAAGCAATACAGTATGTTTCCTTACGGGAGGATGACAGCTCGGCCAATCGGTGCAGTGATGAGTACCTTATATAATGCCTTGTCTCAGTGATAAAGTTGAATATGGTCCAGTGTCTATGGGTACAGTTGTTCAAAACAAAAAAAAACTTGTTAACTAGATGACTGGAATAGTGATGCAGCATGTAGTGGTGCTCTCTCAGAGCTCTTGGGTTCAATCCTGATTCAATCGTGAGCTCTGAGTTTTCAGTATTCATGTTAATATTCCTGATCTCTTTGTATCTGAGAACATGTTTTGCAATCTTTACGAAATTATTAAGGACAATTGGCAATTGACTGATCTAGAACCAACAAACCTGAATTGTTCAATGTTGTTAATGAACTGGGAAAAATCAACACATTAATAGGCAGATAAACACATTAATAGGTACTGTAGGTACTAACTAAGGTGAATAGACGGTAGCTTTATGAGAGCTACCGTCTATGAGAGCTACCCATTAAGCTTCACTGTATCTTAATTCCATGTCACTTTGGATGAATTTTTTTGCCAAGTGAATAAAAGTAATGTTACAACTCTGTATTTATACTAAGTGACTCACACACAGGGTCATTTAAGCAGTTAAGATGAGCCACTTACATGACTGTAAACATGCTTTCATATTTGACAGCGATGCAAAACTAAAACTACCTGTTGTTGTTTTTACCCTTGCTATTTCAACTGGAGTAACCTGTGTGATATATATTTTGGTAATGTACTTTTCCAAACACTGAATATTATGTGTCTCCTTTTGAAGCAAGCAATCACTTGCCATAGTCCTTAAATGAGGGATAGCTTTCCAGTGGGTCACTTATTCCCAGTTTCAAAGTCTATCTTTACAAGCTTAGTCAGGTTTCACCCTCATTGTGCTCACTCCAAACCATTAAGCAATAATGAATTCAAAGACAATCCAAGTGAGACGTGACCGGCGTGCTGCAGTTCCACTAAAGTGAGAATCTTTGTTCTTCCCTCATTAGTTACTTGGGAAATGGCACGATACTCATCTCCAGATCAGCTCACAGGATGTGAGCAACCCTCATCCACCATCAGAGCTTGGCTGATAGATGAGACTACACTTATGCAGTTATTCAGCTCACACGGATGAGACTAAGGAAGGTTTTACAAACACCTAAATACTACCACCATGGCTCTATTTCACTGTGCTGGCTCTCAGTTACTGCACTGTACTTGTATCTCCCTTCCATCTTCAGCTGTTTTCTGAGGTTGAGTTAGATTACCTGCATTGTCTTTGAGCATATTAAAAGTATCATGTTTAAAAAGAGCTTCCTGATGATTACTATTCTCTTTCCTCTTTCATTAATCCCAGGTAATAAACCAGATATAGAGAAAAAATGGTGGGTAGATGAGAGGATCCCCTTAGAGAATTTAAAGATGAATGAATTCATGGATAAAAACAGAGTACATTTGATTTTCCTCAGTTTAATGAAGTCATGCTGGTAGTTAAATATATTTCTAGACATGTGGAGTTATATCTGGTTGTCCATTTATTCACCTGCATGGGCATTCTGTGCTCGGACTTTGGTATCGTGTAGGGTGAAAGGGAGCAGCTGACTGAAATGGTGTAATGACGTTGATTTAATGCTGTAGTCTTTGGGAGCAGATTTGCTCTAGTTGGTCTGAAACATGACACTGCCGCAGCTGCACTTTTCTACATCTAAACACAACCACTTAACAGACACATAAATGCAGATAGATATACATCATTTTTTTCTCTGGCATCATAATCACATACATAATTGTATATGCCGTGTTATTACGGTAGAGGTTTTTGTAAAATGTTTATAGTGGGTGGAAGCTACTCTTACATTTCAGTCTTACATCATTACAGAGCAGTAAATAATGTTAAAAAAAAATACTTGTCATGTTAGTGTCTAAAGACACAGCTCCATTTCAACTTCATACCATTTTTAACTGGAAACTCCCTTCAGCTCCTTAATATGCCAAAGTAAATATAAAATATCTTCCCAACAGATCTATTTTGTTGTGACAAAGCAAATACCATGTACTCTCACACACATTTCTTTCTCCCTTTCTCCTTCTTTTTCTGTCCCTCTCATCAGTTAGGTTCTGTTCATTAAAAGCTGTCAGTCATCTTGCACATGCTGGGGTTTTGATTGTGGTTCAGCTGTCAGAAATGAAACACCTCGGCCAGAGTGCTAAACACTTCATCTCGTCAGTCTGCAGCCAGAGTGACAGAGCTCCAATAGCATTAAGCTATTCTCCACAACCTGAAACGCATTTTCAAGACGTTGAGCTGTGGCTTAGTGTTGTGGCAGTGGCTGTCAGAGATGTGTTTTGTCTTCTCCTCTTACACTGATGGCCTGATATTTAATCACCACTTTTACGTTTAGAGAAGTGCTCCAGTCACAACCAGACTACATCGTCACTGGCATTTGACTGATGAGAATCAGAGAAAGACTTTAGTCTAAAAAATAAAATAAATAAATAAATAAAACACCATGCCTGTAGCCTACTCTATGTTTGCTACTACCATTAATGCATTTACGACAATACAGTACAAGTTTTGATCTGTTGTTTGTGAGCATGAATAAATATAGCACTATAATTCCTAACTGCAGCCACAGGATGCACTGCAAGCTTGCATGCAGCATGGTTGACCTAATGAGGCAGCAGGTATGTGCAGCGGGAGCTAACGCGATTTAGCTCTCGCACTCAGAGGATCCTATGGCTCATAAGTGGCTATGATGGATGAGCTGATCTTCTCCCTACTCAAATACACCCACTATACACACACACACACACACACACACACACACACACACACACACACACACACACACACACACACACACACACACACACTCATAAGCACACAGCACACAGAACCTAGACCCAGGCCCGTCTGACTGGTGCCGAACATGCTGTGACATCACCCAGCCCTGTGAAATGTTTCTGTTGACTGTAAGTGCTACCCTTGTCTCCAACATGAATAATGCAGCGGGCTGGGCTGTTGGGGCTGGCCACTTTGACTAGCATGAGTGCAGCAATTAATGTGGTACGGCCTCATAATCATCTGAGGCTCAGGTCCCCAGGCCTTGGGCTATAGATACTCTAGAGTCTGTCCTCTCAAGGGCGAGAAAGAGGGATTGAGAAAGAGAGAGAAAGAGAGAGAGAGGGGTTTTAATGGAGAAACTGTGGACCATCTGGCACAGGGATATCTGCTATGGTAACTTGACCAAACATTGGTGAAGAAGAGAAGGTTTACACTCCCTGTTGTCCATTAGTACAGGGATGTTTTCAGAAAGCAGTACAGCTTTGTTCCACTGTAGCATCGTTTACAGGGCAGCTGAAACCCTAGCACAGCAAAACAGAGGACAATGGGGCAAATGCAGATAAAGCATATGGTTTAAAAGGTCTTTAAGTTCTCTTATAGGTTAGGTTAGCACTCAAAGTAAATTTCTACAAATGATTTTCAGTTTAAAAGTTTCCTTAAAATTTAGGTTAATCTGAGTCCCAGCGCCCAGTAGTAAGTATAAATCCTGATGCATCATACATACCTCTGAAATGCTCCGAAATAGGAAATTCATATTTGTTGCTTGTTTGTTTGAAATAAAGCATGTAGTTTGTTTCAAGACACTTTTCTTTTCTGTTTTTTTTTTTTGTTTTTTTTGTTTTTTTGACTTATTGTATATGGTTATTTGAATTATGGAACCTGCAGAGCTGCTCTACAATTAGAAACTCTCTTGACTCATCGGGAAGGAATCTGAAATTTTGTAATCTGTGTTGATCACCACGTTGTGACAACAATAGCAGTTACTGGGCGTTTAATAGGTTTTGCTCATTTCACATGATCAGTAATGTTTCGAATGTTCATGAGTGAGTGGCATCTTATTTGCTTGTGGAGCATGGAGGATTATAAATAGAATCCACTAGAAGCTACATCATGTCGATAAACTATTCTGCAACACCTCTGTTACACTGTAAAACATTTCAATATGATTAACTTAGAAACAAAACCAAAGTTCACCTGCTGCCTTAAAAATGGAACAAAACTTAAAGATGAGCTTTGCTTTACTCACAATTAGTCAAGACAATGGATTATTTTTTTTTATTTACAAACTTGCGTTCAATATTCAGACTTATTTGTATAGCGATTTTAACAATTAACATTTTCTCAAAGCAGCTTAACAGAACATAAACATAGAACAAAAATTTTATATAAAGATTAAAATAATACAAAAATTCAAGATTATATATTAGATATATTTAAATGTGTTTGTATTTATCCTCAATGAGCAAGTCTGAAGTGACTGTGGCGACTGTGACAAGGAAAAACTCCCTTGGATGGTAAAGGAAGAAACCGTGAGAGGAACCAGACTCATAGGGGAACCCATCCTCATTTGGTTGACACTGGAGGGTGTGATTATAAATTTACGCTAATTCAATATACAGTCCGACAATATGTTGTATTGATGAGGAGGTTGTTGTCCTTAAAGACCACATGGAGATGGTATCTCTTCTTAATATGTCTGAATACTTCATGAAGCTGATTCCATCTCTAGGTGTCTCAGGATCCTCACATGGTTGGCCTCACCTTATTGAGGGTCTAAAATCTTCATGGCATGGAAGACAATCGGAGCTGGTACAATTTCTGGATGCCTCGGGATGGGTAGAAATATCCAAAGGTTGTCATGTAAATTGGAGCTAAAATATTTATTATTATTATTATTATTATTATTATTATTATTATTATTATTATTATTATTATTATTATTATTATTATTATTGTTATTATTATTATTATTAATAATAAATTAGGCTATCATGTAACAGCAATGCCACATGAACAACAAATTGTTTTGGCCTGGATGGCCTTCATAGGGACCAATATATCATAGGGACCATATAAGACAAAAACTGTATTATGTGATGTATGTAGGTTCTCTTTAAATAATCTGTCAGCATTGTGATTGTTGTATTGAGCTGTGTTGCTAAATCAAAGCCAGTTAAGTCAGTTACAGATATTGCTTCACTCTTCACATTAAAATCAGTGCATTATAAGAACACAGGATACACATGGCTGGCATAATGTGTATTCATAATCAGTAAAAAATGTGGTAACACTTTACATAAACAGAACATGATTCAACTTCCACTAATAAATTAATTTATTAATAATCATGAATTTAGAAACTATAAATCTAACATAAAAAAATTCAATTCAATTCAAGTTTATTTGTATAGCGCTTTTTACAATAGACATTGTCTCAAAGCAGCTTTACAGAACATAATCATAGAGCAGAAGGTAAACATAAGGAATAATAAAAGAAATAACGAATAATAAAAGAAAAAGCATTAACAGAATAAAAAATTAAAGATTATTAGATATATATACACAATCTGTATGTTCACAATCTGTATGTATTTATCCCCCTATGAGCAAGTCTGAGGTGACTCAGGCAGCAGTGGCAAGGAAAAACTCCCTTAAATTGGTAAAGGAAGAAACCTTGAGAGGAACCGGACTCAAGGGGGACCCATTCTCATATGGGTGACACTGGGGGTGTGATTGTAATATACAGTCAAACAAATGTTGTATTGGTGTAAAAAAAAATGGCTACATTACAATGCAAATTCAATCAGGCTTTTGCTTTTGTGTGTTTGAACATCCATAATTTTGCATTAGTTTCAACATATCATGTAACAGTGAACAGTAACAGTTAAAAAATTTGTCTAACAAGGTATTGCAAGCCCTTTCAGAATTCTACAGAATATGTCAGGGCATTGAAGCAGGTATTTCTTCTGTCACCAGGAGCAGTCATGCAGTTATGCCTCACTTGCATTTTGAATGCTGTATAGAGCATACCATTCATCATTCATATGTGGATCATCCTGTTCCCTATTCATCCTTATATGAAAAAGGACGTTGTACTGTTCATATGGAATGGTAGCTGGTCACTAGAGTTAAATAAAGGCATACAATTGTGAATGCACATTTCTGTCTCATGACTCTCATTAATGACAAAGTAATTTTTTTTCTTATTTTTTCACAGAAAGATACTAGATATTTCATACTGTATTAAATATTAAATTACATACAATGAAAATAATTATCTGCATTTAAACCTGTTGCTCATAATAGAAAGGTTTTTGACCATACAAACAATTTAATATTTTTCATTGTAATTTTAAAGTAAATCATATTAGTTTTATATTTATGTGTGCTTGTATTGTACATTCAAACTTTGCAAGGCATTTAAAACTAGGAAAAGCAATGCATGGAGATAAAATTTAGAAAGTACTTGAATGGATCCTAGCATGCACTGTCCTAGCATGTTCTTGATCACATGTCTCTTATATTTCAAATATGAAAGCTTCCGGTCAATGTTATTTCTGGAGTGACAGGACATGTTCTGCCACAAGAAAAAGTCTCTCAAAAGTCTTTCCAAACTCCATCTGTTCTGAGGACAAGAATGTGAATGGGAATGTGAATAGATAAAAGTTCACTTGAGGAAAGGTTCCCACTGCATGTCAGTTTGCAATAGCATAAATATACAGGTGGTAGACATAACCGATTTAATCCTTATGATTATGAGACCACACAAGTGATGAATTTGTATATTTGTAGTGAAGCACAACAGGAAGTCTACCTCTAAATGGCTCAATAAAAACAAAAATATGGATTTGGAGTGGCCTAGTTAAGGTCCTGAATAAAAACCCACTGAGACCATGTGGCAGGTCTTTAAACAGGCTGTTATGCTCCAAAGTCCTCCACTGTGGCTGAATGAAAGCAATATGGCAAAGAAGAGTGAGCCAGATGTCTTCCAAAGTGATGTGAAACATTGTTCTCCAGTTATTGGAGGCTTAGTGGGACAATTAATGATTCACATGTGTATAAGTGTTGCATAAGATTTTTCATTCCGTATATGTTCTCCTTGTTTATAGGATAGATAGATAGATAGATAGATAGATAGATAGATAGATAGATAGATAGATAGATAGATAGATAGATAGATAGATAGATAGATAGATAGATAGATAGATAGATAGATAGATGTGATTTTTTTGCATATTTGTCCCAATTAATTGTTTGAGTTGGTCATAGAAAATTTAATAGCATACAAAATCAGAGTAAAATCTTTTTTAAAGCAATCATTCTTTTATTGATGGAAAATCATTATCCAACACCAACAAGTTCTGTGCCTCCCTTAATAGCCTCCTTTGTTTCCCTATTAAACAATTTAATTGATAAATCATTTCAATTAGATTAGACACACTCTGTCCTGATTATTGCTAGCACTGTTGAATATAACTATCACATAAATAAACTCGTTCCAGGAATGGGATTTGACACTATCAAACAAGATTCCAGTAGAGATAAAAAGGAAAGTTTTTGAAATATATCCGTCTGAAAAAGCATACAAAGGGCTTTAACGGTTTAGGACTCAGTAAAAGCACAGTGAGATCTATTATCTCCAAATGGAGAAAACCTGGAATATGAAACTGGTAAATCTTTCAGAAGTGGGTGACCTGCCAAAATTCCGACAATAGTGCATTGACAATTCATTCAGGAAGTCAGAAGACAACCCAGATAAAATTAGTGGGACTGCATGTATCCCTCAGTTCAGGCAAGGCCAGTGTTCAGGATTTCATCATTAGTAAAGACCTGATAAATCTTACAAATATGGCATCCATGGGAGAGTTGCAAAACAAAGCCCACTACCAAGAGAAACCAAAGGCCCATCTCACTTTTGCCAAAAGAAAAAAGCTCCATACTCCAAACTTCATGAGAGTGAAATTTTATGGAAGTCATGGGTCCACATACATCTGGAGTAAAGCAACATTCCACAATAAGAACATCATACTTACAGTCAAACATGGTTATGGTAGTGTAATGGTGTGGGGATGCCTTACTGCTTCAGGGCCTGGTGATTTGCCACAATTTCCAGGAAAAAATGTTTCTAAAAAATTCTAGAACCCTCTTTGTTCAGATTCCTATATTTTTGCACTATGTACTGTATAACATACAGTATGCACACTGGTCAGTGCTATTTTGTGTATTGTCTGTTTGCACTAGGTTGCACACAATTCACTTTGTGGGGCTAGGACAACTTACAGTACTTTAAGTCCTTAGCTATGTGTGGTTCTATGTAGCACCATGGTCCTGGAGAAACATTGGCTCATTTCTATATGTACTGTGTCAGCTATACTGTATATGGTTAAAATGACTATAAATGCTTTATGACTTGACTTGAAAGTTTATTTGGTGTTCCTTTGTGTGATCATGGTCCTATGTTCCATTTTGTATAAGGATCTGAAACCATTTAATGTGATATATATGCATCTGTAGAGGAAATCAGGAGCCAACATCTTTTTAATGGCACTATATATGGGGCATTATCATTCTTGAATATTAAAAACATCATCTGAAGTTAACATTTGCACCATAGGGTGTCCCTTTTCCTGTGCAAAGCAATATATGGACCTAAAGATTTCATCAGTATGGTCATCCGTGTCACTGACAGATGGCAGCAGGCATTGTGGGTTGAAGGCATCTCTAACCTTCCTTCAAATGTAAATCTGTTTGGTTTTTTTTCTTCTGGATTTTGGGACAAAATGGGAACAATACTACGAATTCCATTTTAGACAACCTAGTCATGTTTGTTTTGTTATGTTTATGGCTAAAGATTTTGGCATATTTAATTTAGATTATTCTGTATCCACGTATCACTATCACACACTCTTTGAGGCTTTGGTAACCATCAAGATATATAAAATGGACTATACTAAAACAGTAAAAGACAGAAGGTACTATCTGTAAATTTTATAATATAAACTAATAAAGTGTATGATAAATTGTTGACAGTTTAGACAAATTTGTTTAGTTGCAAACACTCTATAATATTGGATTCTCATTGAGTGCAACTTCATTATTTGGCTGGACCCGGATCCACTGTAGTGGGTTTCATCTAAGTCCACAAAGCCATTATGACATGTCCTTGCATCATCTACTTGCTAACAGTGCACAAAAATGTGCTAACCAATCTAAAAAAAAAATGCCTGTGTGATGGATGTGTGATGGATGTGAAGCTTAGATCACAGAAAAGAATGATAAGCTTATTCATTTTGCAGTCTATCATAAAGACATTTTAGTTATTCTGTTTCAATCCTTTTTCCTCATTTGTGAGATGTTCTCTGCAATGCTATAACTAAGCCGAAAGGCTTTTAATTAGACGGGAACACGTTGAGAGAGAGGTGGTTTCATCAAAAGTTATAATAACATTGCTGAGGAAACTTTTACCCTTCTTTGTTATGTTTTCTCATTATTGTGCTATATGTAAATTCGTGCAGAGAAAATTACAAAGGCGCCTGCATATTTTCCCTCTGGTCACCTGATAGGTCCAACAAAATGAATCTGAATGAAACATATGGAAAATCTATAGACCCATAACACCATTATAAATTATAAAAATAAAGATACATTATCAAGAAAGATGAAACTGTTTGTATTAAAGATATACAAGTACATTTATTTTTAATATTTATTTCTAAGTTATACACTCATGTCTACCCCAAGGGAGATAATGCAAACACCAATGTAGTTTTTCAATATAGAAAACATAATAGCATCTATTTGTGTAAGATACTGTAAAATGTTGTTTTTGTCTAAAATTCAGAAAATAAAATGTTTGCTTGTGGTTCCAGTCATAATCTGTGAAGCTGCACATCAAAGTTTACTATAATAACTCAGTACTTAATGGTGAGTAAAAAAAATGCTAGATCACTTTAAATTTCACTGAGATTGCTGCAATAAAGCTTGTCAGACATAAAAAGGGGTCTCAGTCGCCCCAGTAGATCCATTCAGCAGTGGCAGCAAACATGATCCATGTCTCAATACTGTCCTGAAGAGCATGCTGGGAGTCCGGTGCTTTAGCACCAACTAATTAGACCACCATAATATTAAGAGCTGCTGGAAGCAGTGCATCATGGGAAACGTTTACACTATTAGTTCTGTTGGTTCGTCAGAAATTTAATGGCTTATAGGAGTCACAAGGCAATGCTTTCACGGCTGCAATCTCTGTCATTCGTCTCCTCTGATGATTCTTCATAATTTAACAGGAAGAAAAAAAATTCAAATCATATGTAATTGTTACATCGCAATAGGGAAATAAAGCAGTATGCTACAAGGGGCTCCTCCAATTACTGTTCTCATTAAAGCAATTGAAATGACATGATGATATTATAAAACTGTAATGTGAAGGAGCACCGAGGCCTGCGCAGCAGTACAGGAGAGAGGAAATGACTAAAGAAAAAACACACTGGGGCTAATGTGTGGGTGATATTCATATGATGGAAATCATTTCAATACTTTGCAGTGCTGCTTGTAGTGATAAAATCAATCTAGTTTTAAGACTTTCTGTAAAATACTTTTGAGCTGAAATACTTACTGTAGAGGCAGATTCATAGTGATATTGATGGAACAAAATAACCTGCTTGGTGCTTGTGTGTGTGTGTGTGTGTGTGTGTGTGTGTGTGTGTGTGTGTGTGTGTGTGTGTGTGTGTGTGTGTGTGTGTGTGTGTGTGTGTGTGGGTGTGGGTGTTAGCCCTGTCTGCTACCAGGTTTAACGTGTCAATAGTTCCCCGCTTTAGCTTATTGATCCATCCCTTGTAGCCATGTGAACTTTAGAGATGGGAGCTCGTGTTTCCTCAGACAACTGTGGCCAATCTGCCGTGCACCCTAGTTTAGAAACCTCGGACATTAGAGAGGCCAGTCAGTCATCTGGGGAGCAGCAGGGTTTGAGTCTGCGGTCTCTGAGGGTATGAAATGGAAAAAGGAGAGTATGTCAATAACATGCTGCCTACGCTCCAAAGACCACGGTCCACGGTACAGCATCTGCAGAGATTACCTCAGTTCATTACGAGTGCAGGAATGTGCAGCACAATTAAGCAGTGATTATTCTGGTAGTAAAAAAAAGATAGGTGTTAAATACATATAAAATGATTAAAGATGTTACACAGATGTTTATACCTCTTCAGTGCATCCGTACTTTTTCTTACACACAGGGAAATTGAAGTCTAAAAACGGCATTCAGGAAAAGCATGTCATAAATGGATGATTTGACCTAACTACTTGCACTAATGTGGATATGGATGTGAGTCAAAGTCAGTTTCTGTTATCACTTACGATATAAGAACAATAACTATTTGTTCCTTTACTATTCTTTTTTCTCTTCCTTGGAGATAATAAAACAAAAAATGAAACCTGTCATGTTATTGATGAAAGGCCATCCCTCCTGAAGATTTTCTCATGACATAATTTTTCAGGAACAGGTTTCCATGTAATTATTATGAAATGCTGGCACTGGTCCTTCCAAAGAAATGCTGAATTATCCTCACAGATGACATCAAAGACTGCATGTGTGACTGTTGGTGACAGGTTATTTATTATTACAAAAGCAAATCCAAAACAAGAAGAAGGGTCAAAGTCAACAAACAGGCAGAAGTCAGATTTGCAATTTTCAATCCAAGATACTTGGGCAAGAAACAATGAGATGAACCAGAAACCTGTCATGACCATAAACACGATAGTGCTGAATCAAGTGGCTTGGTACAGTATATACAGGTATGTGACACCGAATGTGTACTTTAAGTCCAGTTGTGTGTGTTCAGTAATGTGAACGTGACAGTCTCTGTGGAGGTTGGGTGTCGTAGTCCTAAGCAGTCATATCAGTAGACTGCTTTATAGTTCTGACACATTTCTGGCGAGATGTACAAAGCAATACTGTTTCTTGGGTTGATGTGACAATTGAGTTTTTACTCTAAACAAACAGATTAATTTAAACCTTTGATGTGTTTTGTGATTTACTGTCAGAGCTGCTGTTATACAAAATGACTCAACAGCTTCATTAGAGTTGAGAATTCAAGAACACTGTAATACAGTATAATCAAAACTACTTATTACAGCCAAACGTATTTTGAGGATTTGGAGTCACAAACTGCTAGTCAAAGCTGTATTCTGTTACAAATTTACTGTCAGGTGCTTTTGTGAGGTATTTGAAAAATGAGCCTCTGTGTAGCAGCACATCAGCTTGACAGGAAATATGTGCACACTGAGCTACAAGGACATCAACAAGATGTCAGGCAGCCGTGGATATACTCTCAATCACTCACATATGGTGATGCAGACAGAAGCCCCTCAGCTTAGCTCTTTCCTACCAAATGCCTTTTAGCCCCTACATCAGTGTTATAAATATACAGAGCGTTGGCAGATGCTTTAACAGCAGCATTATGCAAGAAAGGAATATCTCAGTGCGATGAATCAGACTGGATCAATCATAGCGTAAAATGAGTAATTGAACACTGTCGATTATAAAAGGAGCATAGGCAGGTTGTTTTCAGTTATGACTGATCCATACTGACAAAACTGATTTTTGATAGCCTTTAGCATAAACATAACCGATAATAGCCCTAATAGAGCTTGGATATCGGATATGTGGTATTACAGAATATATTGATATATTATACTGATCTGTCTTTCCATCTCTGAGTAATTATCCAGAGTTAGAAGACGGACAAAGAATTTGCAGATACAGTATATGTGATTTATACACTACATAGAACTTCATAAATATTGTGTAAAAATTCATTCTTACTTACTTACATATCTGAAAAAAAATGGAAAAAAAATAAACATTTCAAAGTAAGTACGTAAATTGTATTATGCAGAGTTTTTATGACAGTAGTAATTAAAGCTATTATATTTTAATTGCTGCTATTGTCTTATTTCATTGGAAAGTGAGGAGAGATAAAAGGGCAGTATTTATGAATATTGAGATTCTGTCACAAATTTCAGTAAAGGTTTTACTCCAAAGAAAAGTTTGAAACATTTAGAACCCTTAAAGGTTCTCTGGCTGTCATGTTGGTAGAACTTAACAAGGTTCTGTGTAACTTATGAGAGAATGTTTCGTTTTTGGGGAATATTAAAAATATAGAATTTTTCTATAAACCCTTTTAAAAAACGTCTTAATAAAGAAGTGTCTTTGTTGTGCTAGTGTACCACACACACACACACACACACACACACACACAGAGAGAGAGAGAGAGAGAGAGAGAGAGAGAGAGAGAGAGAGAGAGAGAGAGAGAGAGAGAGAGAGAGAGAGAGAGAGAGAGAGTTAATCCATAGAACTTGTAAAACCTTCCAGTGGCCTGAAGTTCAAACATCTTGCTACTTATAGTTTCCCCAGAAAATTACCAGTACATTGGTCCAGTGTTACAGGTGAGTGAAAAAAATAGATTTCCTGAAGAAAGAAAGACATGATTGATCATGTGGATGATTGCCCCAAAATGGGGAATCCAGTGTGTCTTTTAAAGATGCCCCCAGAGAATCATCATCTCCACCTCTGGCCACTGGCTCCTTTCAGTAATGTTATCCACATCAGAGACGGGGAACCATTGATTTAGCACTTAGCTCTCACGTCCCCCATGAGCGCTTATCATTTCTGGCCCCTAGCCAGAGTCAAGGCGTCAAAGTTACCAATCGATTTGCCGAACTTTGAAGAAGCGGAAAGTGCCAGAAGGAGAGAAGGGAGAGGGTCAGATTTGTTTGCTTAAGTGACAGGATGGGGGGGTGTGGTTGGGGTTCTAGGCCAAAGACCAAAGCAACAGATGGCATTTTCTACATCTTTCTCTCATTTAATTACAGTGACCTGAGAATAATATTTCAAATATTTTCAGAAAAGAGCAGACTCCAGTGAATCACAGATAGAGAAAAAAGGTGTCGAACCAAACGAACGAATACGACTGACATTCGGGACAATCCAATTTATTTAAGGACTAAAAATTTAAAAAATTAAAAAAGTTAAACATTACCGATTGGGCTTTTACGTAAGCTTCGTCTCAATAAGGATTGTGTTCATGGTTTTTAAAGTTCAGATATGACCACCTGTACTTTTTGAAGAAAATTCCCATAATACATTCACCTTTTTTTTTGTTTGCTTGTTATGATGCAGGATTCTATGATGAGGTGTATATGTAGTGTGAGCTACCATACCCCAAAATATATTTACTTCCATGTGCATTACCTCCCATCTATTATTCAAATGCTTTGCTTTTAATAGCATTTAAGGATAGGAAGAGTGTGATAAAGCTTTAGTGTACGTTATGACTTATATATGACTTTTGACCTTTTAGGGGTCAAACATCAAACATTTCCTCTGTGTAAAATAAGCCATTAATTTTGAATAGGTTCCTAAGTGTCTCATGAACAGTTCACTGAAAAGGTAGAGGCAATTTGTTAAACCTTTTATCTAAATCCATCATCTGTAGATGTGTTATTTCAAATGCTGTTTTTGTTGAAGAAGCCTCTCTTCACTGTATTCCTGCTCAGGCTGTATGCTAGTGGCTCCAGCGTCCTGCCTGCTATCCAGTTCCCTGGTGTCAGCCCACAGCCATTACTCTCCATAAAGGATGATGAATTAAAGGCTGGTACGGAGAGCGGCTGCAGTGCTGCTGTCTTACTCCCGCTCATAAGAATGATAAAGTGCACTGCATCGTCCCAGAGCTCAAACGCTGCACGCGCCTGAGGGCATGGTGATGCTGAAGGAAATCAGATTTCGGAAAGACGGAGCTTATCGAGCCGGTGTTGCTTTAATCATGCACCATCCAAAAAGAACGCCTTTTTTTGATTGTCATATCTGACTATACAATTTCAGTTATTTCTGTGTAGATTAAGTGTAGAATTGTGTATACACTTTAACATAACACTGTATACAGTTGCATGGACTTACCTGACTCTTTGTCTCTGTATTGTCAGAAGAGTATCACGTTTCTCTATTTCAGGGTCACAAACGATCCTTCCATTCTTAGTGTGTACAAATCCTTCTCAGAGTGATTGACACATTCACAACGCATACTTAACTCCCATGCTTAACTGTTTTCACTGTCACAGCTCTTTATAATAAATGATGGTGCTTCAGTCTGCTACTCATCTTCCAGTCATCCATCACCATCCAAACAGTGCTTCTTCCAAACCACCACATGCCTGCTTTATACTATTATTTGTCACTTAGATGATTAATCTCCTAAAATGTAATTGGCAGGCAAGTTGATACAGCTCCTCTTAGCACACTGATAGGGGTTCATGCCTCTGAGTAAACATGGACTTGAAATGAAAAATCTGTTATAGGGGTTTTCCTAAAAGCTGCTGTTAAATTTGTTATTACTACTGGTTTACTTTACTACAGTAATTCTGTCATTTTTAAGAGTAACCACAAACGTTTTTCTCATTCCATCAACACTGAACTAGCAACAGTTTTTATTTGATCTAACCTGAACTGAGATGATGCAGTAAAGACATTTAGTTTACTACATTTACATTAGTAGTAAAGACTGTCACAGCTGTTTGATGCATGACCTTCACTGTAAACCTCATTTATCATTGTGTGAACTCGAAACCTTTCATAACCTTATGTCATTCCCTTTTTTGTATTGGGCATTTTTCTTTCCAAATGCAAGCATACTTCGTTTGTCCGTACTTTCTGTCAGAAAGAGCTGAGCGTCAAAAAGAGCTGTCAGATCACGATTGGGCCGAGACTCTGAAGTAGATGAATGATATTTTTGTGAGTTTAAATCAACATAAGGTAATCACGGCACATCTCTCTCTGTTTGCTTTTCTACTTGATGTTACATGTAAGTAATAATTAACAAAATACTTACACTTACAATACTGAACTTTTTTTTTCTTGTGTTTTGAAAGCTAACCTGTGTTTTCCTGAGTATTCTTGATGTTATGAACATGTTGTAATAAAAAAATCGATATAATCTTAAGCTAATAATAGACAGGTTTAAATATGTGTTGTTATTTAATTAAAAAAAAGTCTTATTTAAATACATTTCTTGATATGGTGAAGATATGTCTAGGGACACCTTTCATTATTTCAT
This sequence comes from Tachysurus fulvidraco, assembly GCF_022655615.1. NCBI lineage: Eukaryota > Metazoa > Chordata > Actinopteri > Siluriformes > Bagridae > Tachysurus > Tachysurus fulvidraco. The sequence continues at coordinate 15,746,788 of NC_062534.1, forward strand.
CTTTATGGAAGGCGTTTGCAATGTCAGTGCTTAGTAATGATCATTATGTTTTTTCCTGTCTTCAAGACAGTTTCTTTGTAATGTGACATGTGAGGGATTTTTTTTGTCTTATTCAACTTCAAAAGAAAGGGAAAACAGGTAGGCTGTATATGATGCCTATAATATAAGTCATATCAGAAACATAAATATAACTATAAATATTTAATAGGTTCAGAGAAATTCATTCAATTATATTATAGTTTTGTCAATTCACAGTGGTGTAAGAGGAATAAAACACTTCCTTGGATCTCCTCTTATAAGAAAGTAATAAACTTTGACAGATGTAAACTATCATGCATTATATTTCTGCTAACTTGTTAAGTGCCTACTTATTTATTTTGAATAAATGTCCCCATTATTCATATATTGTAATATTTTTAGATTGTATTTAATTTTACTTTATAGCAAATAATAGTGAACCTTTCGGCATAACTTTCTCTAAACTGGATCAGTGGTGTGCGAGGAACAGAAAGCTGTCATGGCATGATTTTACAAATTATGTTTTCGTACAGCACAATTAATCTTCATCTTCAATACTCTCTCATACACAGAAGTACGTACTCCTGTTTCCTGTACACATACCATTCTGAACATCCTCAATCCTCAAGCTAGACTAAAAAAAAGATGATAGATGATTGTTTGGGCGCCTACACAGCATTGTGCATATGTTTTCTTAAGCCTTAACTCTCAATTTCATGCAGAAGGTTGAAGGATCTCTAGGGTATTTTGGACTCTCTACCTTAGCCAAACTGCTTACGTATCTGTCTGGAAGTAAATGTTTCCCTCAACACACAGGCAGGAAGAACAGCACTTAAACTTAGATATCTACACGCAACAGAGTCACCCTAAGAGACCTTCATAGTGGTCTTGGCCAGAGCCAGGCAGCTCTTTAAAGTATTTCTGATTACTTGTGAGTTTCCATAAGTTACTAAAAGGTTTAGTGAGTCACACAACAATACTTTTCCTGTCAGATCGATTAGAAGACTGCATGTTTGCCCCAGATCCATTTTTTAATGGAAATAATCTGGACCCAGTAATTTACTTCTTGATTTCTATTCTATTCTGTGGCACTACAAAAGCCACATAGTAATCGCTTCTGTCTCTCATTTGGCATGTGTTAATAATGAGCAGAGTGATGAGACTCAGTATTGCAGAGACAAGAGTAGTTTGTTTAGTCTGCAGACTTCCTGATGACATCGCCCGCTACCTCCACTCCATCTCGATGACAGATACAAAGCCTCATGGGATTGCCTGTAGCCCATGCTGAGTGAATAGGAAAAGGAAGTCACTAGCTGTGTTGTGAGGAACAGTGTCTGTATGGGCACTGACAGCACGTCACTGATAACAGCATGAAGACAGCATTGTGCACAGACAAGATGTAACACTCGCTGTCTGTGGATAAGCTGAGAGGATTTCCACTGGATAGCAGGAAAAGCAATAAACAGTACACACACAAAGTAACGCTGGCTTGACTGGTCTGAATTCTAATATATCTGCTTTTCAGAAAGGATTCGTTTAAAAATGGACGTTTGTCCCCCTTGATTGGGACCGGCTTCTTTTTGGCTGCCTTGTATATTTCTCCGTTTATATGATTCATTCACTGACATTTTGGTATGTGATGTGCTGCGATTGGTTGTCTGCATGTGTGTCTGTTTTAGGTACCTGTTTTCCTTCCTCCAGACTCTCCCTGCATCCTTGCTGTCACAACATAGCGCATTTCAACAATGAAGATGGATTACCCTACAGTGGTTGGGGGAAGGGGGGATGTATGGAGAGAGAGAGAGAGAGAGAGAGAGAGAGAGAGAGAGAGAGAGAGAGAGAGAGAGAGAGAGAGAGAGAGATATTAGGGAGGAAAAAGCAAATATCTTAGGTAAATAGCTTTTATAGATCTACGAAGCTTTGTTTCCCTGAACGACGCACATGTCACACCAATGATGCGTCTTGATTGACCTATGACCCCAGCAGGTTGTGGTCATGTGATCAGGTTACATTCCTGCCTGAGGTGTTGAGAAGGCATGCTGGGTAAAAGCAAGATCACCATATTTCACTACTGTAAGGGAAGGCTGTCTCTGACATAATCTTGCCATCCTGTGCTTTTATTTATCTCCAGAGAAATATTAAGCGACAGAATTCTCTTGGGTTTCAGCAGGATAGGCCGTGCATTTTAAATATGACATTCTCACTCGGTTGCTTTTAATGATCCTTTCCACTATGTTACTTAACTACAATAAATAAACTTTATGCCTCTCAAACACTATTCCTATTGAAAGGAGCTTGCATCTTCCTTACCATTTAATAAGTAGCCATTCATTTTATTTGCTAATATTTACATTGATAATGTGTGGTTTATGATATTACTGCACTAACATGCTGGTAAGCATTACTGTGGTTTTCAAATGATCACTTTTAATAAACCAGCAATTAAGTGTCTAGAGTCCATAGAGGTTTTTCAGGAAGGTATTAATTTTTCGGGAAGAACCACATTCCCGGTGAAGCCTGTTTTTTAATGCTTCATACATTACAGTCATGATAAGCCTCTTCAATAAAAATCCTCTGGTAGACGATCGACTCCCTGCCTTCGCTCAAACCTGAGAAGGCAAATCAGAGCTGTCACAGTTATGTCCTTACATATGCTTCTTCTAATGCTTGCATGCTGCTGTGCTCTTATTTCAGGGCCATAATAAATACGAGACAGGGATTTATCATATTGTGGGACTGTAATGTGATTCAATTCATTTCCCGACTCACTGTTTAATGAAATGGAGTAAACATCTCAGGCAGGTTAGTTTTCTTTGGAAAGGCTAGGGAGATTGGGCCTACTGGAGAGCGGTAGTATTCTTTCTTATATCTCTTTGTTTTTACAGGTGGATAAACATGACAGCTTCATATTTGTAAAGAATAGCCTGTAATGTACTAGATTGCATTTCTGTCAATCAAATACTTGCAACTCAGCGACTCTCCATCAAGCTGTCTCTATCTGCAGTCTGAGAGATTGGTAGTGAGAGACAATTGTGATTGTGGCATGGAGATTTACAGAGAGAGAGAGGGAGAGAGAGAAAGAGAGAGAGAGAGAGAGAGAGAGAGAGAGAGAGAGAGAGAGAGAGAGAGAGAGAGAGAGAGAGAGAGAGAGAGAAGCTTTTAAAAGGATTTTGTCGGTTATTGACTGGTTGCACTCTTCTGCTAATAGCCATTTAAAGATTATAGGCCTGCTGGTGGGAATCAAGGCCTCCATTGTTCTCCTTATTGCATTCTGGCAGATGGGGGCTGACACAACAACACTCTCCCTCCCTGCGGGCACGCTCACTCTGCACAGTCCTCCATCAGCACAGCTCCTATTGAACCAGCCCTAATAACTGCCCATGAATTATTAATCTACATGTGATATTGAAGGCCGGGAGGAGGAGGAGAGGAGGACATGAGGAAGGCGGAGGAAGGGAAGAGGAGGCCTGAGATTGGTGTGCAGGTGCCATGCCGGAGGATCTTCTGGTCCAGCCCAAACACTCCCAGGGTGACTCTTTCTCGGAACATATTGGGCATTCCGATAACGGAGCCTAGCAAAGATAAAATATATATTCATTAAATGTCAGTGGGTTGATGAAATGAGAGCGATCCATTAGAGGCTGGGCCAGGCAGTAGCGGTGAGGGCTAATGTTTCCCGGTTGTTCGAAGAGGCCAGACCGCTTTTAGTGCGACCGATGGTGCCACGGGGAGCAAAGCCTCTCATCGGGGAAGTTGAGTTATCAGGGACTACTCTTAAAGATCAAGAGGGACAGATGACCTGGAGAGAGATGAAAACAGTTCAGCTTGTATTGTGCTCACAGGATAAATATAGCGAAGGATTTTGGGACAGTCCCAGTGTAACATTTGAGTTTGCTAACTGAAAGATTACTGCGATTACACATTATTTGGTTTTACATTAGTCCTCGATTCCTCTAAGGATTTTTACGCAGTTCTGCAAAGTCAGAAGAGAATATTGTTATGGAATTACATGGCCAGTGGCAAATCTCTTTTCATATTCCCCATTATTCAAAATTAAATATGCACAGGCTTTGATGAATTAGATTTTCTCTGAGTCTAAATTTAGAGAAAACAATGAACAATGCCTGGAGAACCCTCTGCAAATATTCATTTTAAAATGAGAGGTTTATTTACTAGAAAGTATTATTCACTCTTAGTCATTCTAGTTTAGATTTACTTAGCTTTATTTAGCTCTCGCTACTTCTCCTATAGAAATGAACCCACAGTTGTTGTTTTTTAAAGAATTCCTTTGATACACAAGTGACTCACTGCAAAATAAAACATTTTTAAAGTTATAATCATTTTAAAACTCCATTGACCTTATAATAGTGACCAAAGTGATCCTTGGTCGTAAGCCGTTAGAGATCTCTGGGTCAGATAGTATACCATGTCAGCAGTGACGTGAGACCTTAAACACAGCATAGGCCCTGAAATGTCTCGCATCGTCGCTTAGCCTGACTTTGGTTCAGTGCCCACACTTCACTCTAGAGAGAGCACAGGAAAGGAAAACTTTAATAACATTCTGGACTTTTGCCAGAGTCAAGACAAATAGCTTTGAATGATGTCCAAGGAAAGCCAACAATTCACCATTGGCATTATTGTTCCCTTTTTCACACTTAAGGCAAACGATACCAAAGATGGCACTTTCTGTACATACAAACACATGTGCTGGAAATACATAGAGGTTAGACCTGAAGAAGGGTGAAGGGAGACCAAAGTTGTTTGGAACCATAAAAACCAAATGAATGTAGATTACTTGCATGTAAGACCCTGTGATGTGTGCTTTGATTAACACCACTGAAGCAGAGAGAAAACATGCATCGTCCCTGTTACATGCATGGCTCTACCTTTTTATTTCCTATCATTCATCAGAGAAATAAATGACTCTACTATAATACTTTAATGCTGATAGAGTCCAACAATGTACTTTTTAATACTGATATTGTTCTACGAGGTATTTCTTTAATGCTGTTTTTGTCCCACAAGGTAGTCAGCAATCAGCTATCAATACCTTGTCAAATCTCAAACTTAATCAAAAATGCAAATAAGCAAAAAGTGCTGAAGGTGCAATACCAGCTTCTGAAAGCTGTTTTTCTTTAAGGAACATTGTTTCAAATATGGGAGCAAAGGGGAGAAAATAAGGGGAGGGCAACTGACTGAGAATGAGCAGGGATGCCTGCAGGGCAGAAGTAACAAAAAGCACTCCAAATAAGTGTGTAGGGGTGGAATCAGCAACCGGCTTTTTCAAAATGAACCATCTGGGTACATGAAAGAGGGGGAGAAAGACAACAAACAAAAGCATCAGGGATGCCAGTGAGTGTGTCAACCCTCCTCCTGTCTTATATCAGTAAGTGCAGGAGAAATGAGAGGGAGGTGTTGCTACTGACAACAGAGAGAGAGAGAGAGAGAGAGAGAGAGAGAGAGAGAGAGAGAGAGAGAGAGAGAGAGAGAGAGAGAGAGATGGTTTGAATGGTGTTCCTGAAAAGATCTATATCCCCTAAAGGCAGAGCTCAATGCCAGAGGAGTCATGGGGCCCTGCAGGCTGACAGTCATCCAGCCTAATGGGCCTGGCTGTTTACTCTGCAAAGCTGTGAGTGGATTAGAGGGGTAATTAAGGTTAATGATCCTCCCGCTACACTCGGGTGATCTGTGTTCAAGCACCGTAGGGTGCATGCTATTGCTAATGTTAAGGCGGCCCATTGAGCAATACACACTGATCCTGACACCGTGTCAACTATTATTGAGCGCTTCACAAAACTGCACGTGAGGACGTAAGATGCTAATGTCTACTGTTTTTGAATGAGAACAATTTATTTGTTTAATGAAGGTTAGCCTGATCACTTATGATGTGTAAATACAGAACACTTTTCACCGTTGCTCTCTAATTACCACCTCCAGTATAATGTTACATTTCTAGGTTTTATGTTTAATAAAACATATGCGACTTTAAAACAAGGTTTTACATGTATTTCACAAAATGTATTAAAATTGTTCTTTAAATAATGCAGTGTTTATTTAAAAAGAAAAATATTCAAAGAACATTCAAATGACTATTTTAATGTTTAGTTTTGTTTTTTATTTTACTTAATTTTTTGATTGTATTATTTTTTGCTTAATTTTGAAAACATTTACACATAATATTCGTTGTAGGGCTTCTGCGGCAAATTTCAGTTTAAAAAAAAAAGTATCTGGTTTTCTTTATACGTCAAATATCAATTAATATAAAACGATTCCATCCAAATAATGAACATTTCTTTTATAAAGTTATAAAAGTTTTCGCTTGAAGTCTGCATGGCAGACATCTCATATTTTCCTCATAGATATATGAGATTACACTGGGAGAGAGTGATCTCCATGGATATAATCTTTGGCATAAATCATCTTTAATGTAGCCTCTGTTATCTAATTATGTTGCATTGCATAGTACATGTAACAAAAGGCCCTTCCATTTTTGAAAGGAAACATGGTCGTTTTTCACTGTATAAGCTAATCAATTGAATGGGACATCAAAAAATGAAATTTGAAGCGCCAATTTTTTGCTCTTACTCCTCTTTGAAACACCACAGTAATAGCAACAAAGTGCTTTTTTGTCAAAAGTGTACTTTCTGAGAATGGAGTGAGGGCTCGGGGCAGCACATTTGAGCATGTGAATGACGGGACACATCAGGCCTAAGTGAATTATGACCCTGTTAAACTGGGTTTTAGTGCCATCCATAGCAGACACATTTTCCTGCTTTTTCCTGTAATTTTTGAAAGCCTTTTTGCTGTAATAAAATATCACTTTTTCCTGCATTTGTGCATTAAACGTCCATTGTCTTCTCTTCTTTTTTCCAATGATAATCACATTGAGACTTGCTTCCCCCTCTAACCCCTGTGCTCCCTCTGTTAGATCACTTTTCCCTTGTAAAGATGACACTTTTGGGTTCGCGAATTGTTCTCTTTCTCATTTTCTCTTCACTTGCTCAAGCACTGACAATGTGTTATGATGTCATTGTCATGAATAGTGTTTGGGAGGCTGTCACAAAGTGCTCTAAAGTCCCATAAACCTGCTGTTTACTCATCATGCCCTGAGACCAGGTCTTGAACAGAGACATGTCCATTGTTGCGTTATGTCCCGAGGCACATTCTCAAATTGTCTGTTAACTGCTAGAAGCATGCTATCAGTGGCAATGTTTGTAAAGCTCTGATGTCCCCTCCAGGTCCTGTTATGATGAGAACAGAACATATTCACCTTTATGCCTTATAACCCACACGCTCCCAACGATGCTACCTGCTGTTATTAAGCTGTGGAAATATGACAGCTGGCGAAGAGGCGACCGCTGAGCTATTGAAACCCAAATGTGTATGGCGGCAATCAGCCTGGTGTTAATTGTTTGCAAATGAGAACTGGAGATCATTAAAAAAATGGATGAAAACAATGATTACTGTTTGAATTATGCAACTTAATTTCCCTTGCTGCATGACGAACAATCAGTAGTGCTTAACAACAGGGTCAGAGTTTTAACTGAAAGTATTATTTCACTCAAAGATAACACTTAAACACCCCATTTATCACTTTACCCTGCACAGAGTGCAGTGTCTTGAAGCCAGAGGCAGCGCAGCATGTGTATCTAAAACCTCAGCCTTATCACCTATAGTCGTTTCCAGATTCAATTCATCTTGTCAGCATGCCGTTGTCACTCCTGAGCTGAAATCAATCCAAGCATACACTAAGTGATGGTGTTCTCTGAAGAAGCATATGAAAGTGTGCTGGTGCCATCAGGCACAATCATCTCTTGAAAGTGGAAATGATGCAAGGAGAGAAAAGTGTAAAGCTGAAGGGTGAGCATGCATAGCTACTTTAATACCAAACATATGTGGAGAATAGCATAATATAAATTAAATAAATGCTAATAAAACAGTAAAACGATGAAACAAATAATGAAAAGTAAAGCCAATTTTAAAAAAATCCTTACAAAGGAAAGGAGAATAATCAAATGGTGAAACTAACAGGCCAAATGCCCGAAGGATTTCTGTCAGACTGGTCCACTGCTTCATTATGTCAGTGACAGCAGCTGCAGGTGTGATTGTCATGTCTCCTCCTCCTCCTCCTCCTCCTCCTCCTCCTCCTTTGTATCTTTCACCAGTGACAGGGATATATCAAAGGATTCAGCATCCCATTCTTATCACCATGGTCACCGTAACTCTACTACCTCTAGCATAGCTCAAGGGTCTGGCAGCACTGGCAGCATCTGCTGGCTTGGATCAGACAAACACAATAAACAACAAAACGCACGCACATTTCATCATCGCTGTGTCTCTCTCAGGAGCTCGATGTACCTGTCAGTCACCATGCTCCTTTAGCACAGAAAAGCAAAAGATTTCATAATGGTCAGTAGAATAAATGCAAAGGTGCTACATGTAAGCACAAGTAAAAAAAAAAATTTTTTTTAATATCTTATTAATTAATCTCTCTCTTACCTATTAATACTGCAAAAAAATGGGAGCAGTAATAATTTAGTTTAGTCAATGTCTAAAGCTTTTAGATTAGATGCAGGGAAGTGTTTAAGGAATCCTTCTGTATTTAGTGTTCATGCCTGGTATTAACAAAGAAGTGATTACTAGAAAATTCTGTGTTGCAGAGATGCTTGTGCTGGTATTTGAGTGAGTAGGAGACAGATTGGTGTAAATGATGTCTGAACTGCCACGAGCACTGTGCGTATGAAGCACATAAACAGGACTCAGAAATACCTGCATCAGCTTGCTAATCAAATCCTGCCCTTCACAAGAAAGGCTAAGTGAAAGACTGGCTCTCCAGGGAGAAGACTACAGTTCAGTTGAGTTCTGATTCTTAAACGATACAATACTGCAAATGAAAGTCTGATGGCCTATTTGTACACAAGACAAGAGAAAGAAAGAAAGAAAGAAAGAAAGAAAGAAAGAAAGAAAGAAAGAAAGAAAGAAAGAAAGAAAGAAAGAAAGAAAGAAGGCCAATTATGTAATCTTGTTTTTAAAAAATAAAAGGTCTAGGGTGCAGGGTTTAATTTTAATTTTTTTAAAAATTATTTGTTTGCTAATAAAAATTCCATTATTATTATTATTATTATTATTATTATTATTAGTAGTAGTAGTAGTAGTAGTAGTAGTAGTAGTAGTGGTAGTATTGTTCTTTTAGTACTATTAGTATATATTAGTATTAATACTCATTCAATCATTGTTTTTGGTAACCGCTTTATTGTGGTCAGTCTCGATGGATCTGGAGCCTATAGGTGCAAGGCGGGCATATACTTAATAAATAATAATAATAATAATAATAATAATAATAATAATAATAATAATAATAATAATAATAATGATAATAATAAAATTTATTATTATCATTATTATTATTATTATTATTATTATTATTATTATTATTATTATTATTATTGTTATTATTCAGAATTGTCCCATCCACTTGCCAAACCCATATCACCCTCATAAGAGGCGTGATTTTAAAGTGCTATGTTAATAAGTTTTAATACAATAATTAGCCTACACTGTGCGTAAATGTGAGAAATTCGCCCATGGCTACACTTTAATGTGCGACTGTCTTCCTTTTTAAAAGTTTAATTGAGCAACGAGTTGAGCTATTAAGGCGAATGTAAACAAAACACTACATCATCGTCCTCAGCGGCCTGAAATCATTTGCACCTCAGATAAGCGGACAGTAATAACCTTCCGTTCTCTCGTTTGTCAATTAGTACCGGCGGAAAAAACCGTCCAGCTGAGAGCGCGCAATAACGCGCAGCTGTGCTGAACAAGTCGGTGCCTTTATTACTCGGCGACACAGCGAGACAGAGACATATTTCAGTCACTGGCAGCTTAATGAGGGCGCCCCGAATCCACAATCTAAATGCCAGGCAATCCCGAAGGAGCGCGCGCTCACGTAGCTTGCGCGAGATCACGAAAGCAGCACGCGCCACCTGACGGCCAACGTACGCACTTCCGGCCTCTTATTAAAGATTTATCACTTTTCTTGTCTGTGACACTTTTAGACTCTAGCGTTCTTATCCAACGTGGATATAATGGTTTACGCTTTTAGTGCTTGAGAATGATCTGAGATCTGTTCTTTATTCCAATGAAAACAATACTTGCACCTTGATAAGTTCCTCCTGCTGCATTACTAGCCGGTTAGTTAACTAGCTACTAGTTAAGACACGAATTGAGTCTAACTATCTATTAGTCGATTTTTATTGACACGTCACTTAACTGCAACAAACCCTGTCAAAATATAGCCAATAAAACTACTTTGCTAACATCAGTAGCATCACTAGCATGGCCATCATCATCATCAAGCTCAGCACATGTGGAAAGTTTTATATAAAGTATTCATTAAAAATGACACTAATCTGAATAGATGTTTTTCAAGACTTTTTAAACGAGAGCGAATTTTGAACACTACAATAGAACTACAATGTTAGTGGTCTCACTGAGACTTATGTGACTTATCATCAAGTATCGATCATTTTTCACCTGTTAGCATAATAATGAACTTTTTGAAATGGTTCATGCAGTGAATAGAACCATTTTGAAATTATTTGATTATTAGTATAAAAAAATCCTAGGAAACCGAAATAGATAGACTTAAAACACCACACACACACACACACACACACACACACACACACACACACACACACACGCACGCATGCACGCACGCACACACACATTTTAAGTGAATCCATCCAGACAGATTTTGATCTCTATTTGATCTCTATAGATTTTGCTATTGTGTTATACTACTCCTGATCCTGATCTACGCAGCTTATTTGACGGTAGATAATACTAGACATGTTGTATGAGTAAAGCTAACTCAGACTGTACAAACTAAAATAATTGTTTTCCCCAATAGTTTCCTAGCTAGAGGGGTCAAGCTGGGTATTGGGTAACTTAACCCTGCACTTTACTGAGCTGTCCATTATTAGCAGCTTTCTGCCCATGACCTTTGACCCTGACTAACCGCTACACATGGTGCTACTGACCAAGGGAACTGAGTTCTGCTAGCCTTCCACCTCCCATCCCAACATCAGCTCACACTCTCATCGGAGAGGGAATCATTAAGCCAGCCTTGAGAAAGAGGGCCAGGGGAGAGCTTTACTGAGCCAAACACTATCATGAGAAAGAGTGTCCATTCTAATATTCACAGATACTGTTACACGAAAGTGAGAATGAATCATCTTTTAATTGCATTCTCTCTTTTCCCTCTCTGTTTTTTCTCCATCCACTATCCCCTTCTGCCTCTCCCTCGCTCTCTCTCTCTCTCTCTCTCTCTCTCTTTCTCTCTTTCTCTCTCTCTTACACACAAACACACACACACACATATATTTATCAGCATACAGACACACTCCTTTCTCATCTCTCTCACTCTCTCTTTCTCTCTCTCCTCTCTCCATTCATTAAACGCACGTCCATTGGAGAATAAGAGCGCTCTATTTTAGACTGGGATTCATTTTCAATTAACCTCTTCAGAAGATGAATCTGAGAACCACTTATTTTAAATTATCCATTTATTTTAAAAGTTCAAGACGGATCATTTACCTGGGCACTCTGTCAGCCAGCCATAAAAAATCCCTCACCTGCCACGTGCATCTAAAAATAAAAGCCACACTGAAACTTTAGATAAGCATTTAAGAAGGGCAGTGTTGCTTTCTCACCCTGGATGTCTCACCCTCTCAGCCAGCCGCATCAGCCAAGGAGCCAGCAGTGCTGAAAACTAACACCAGACCGCTTTGCTGGCTCCCCTTTGCTGTTGTCACCTAGCTGAACTGTAGTGAGCTATCACCTGCACAGTCAGGATCCCGACTGAAACAGATTGAATTCTGATTGATTTCTGCCCGGGAAAGAGGGGAAGAATTTAAAGGTCTTCCTTTTTAATTGGGTATTTGGTGTGTGCTGATGAGAGGACTGTGTCCATCCCTAGGGATCCTTTATGGGGCAATAATGGCGCTCAGCTACAGCTTCGTCTGCTCTCTCTCTGGAAGGCCATAACCCCACATTTGTTCTGAGTGCTTTTCTATTATGCATTGATAGTTGAGTATCAATCAATATGGTAGAAGGAAACAGAAAACCTAGCGAAACCAACTTCTTAAGTGTAAAACGGCTCTTAATACCCGAGCTTTCAAACAACTTAACCTCAGTGCTTTTTTTGTGTCTTGCTCGGCTGGTGGCTCTCTTGGAGAAGACAAATATGGAGACAGTGATAGTTTACTTAGTAAAAAATGAGGGAGTTCAGAGTAAGTACACAGCAAGATAGTGTTTTTCAGCTTTTATAGAGATGTTGATGTATAGACACATACATTTTCACACGCAAGTAAACACACACAAAATCACAAGTGACTTTTTACAGCTTGTGAACTTAATAATCCAAGCGGAAATAAATCATTGATGATGATGCAAAGGATAAGATGAAAGCTGTGTGTAAAAAAAAATGCTAGCATACAGTAAGCATTATTTTGACAAAATAAAATCATTAGCTAGGATAGAAATTTGTCTGTTTTTTATGTTTTTTCTTTTTTAAACAAAATAATAACTATGAATTCAAAACAAAACGCATTTATAAGCTAATTCCATCTGTTTTGTTTAGCTTAAATTGAATCATATAGAAACGTATAAGTGTTTATTTACAGTGCTCAGATAACAGGTACATACTCAAACAAGACATCAACTATTTTACAGAAGTAATGACGCTATGCAGACCAGGAACGCAGTTAGAAATTTGACAAATGGAATCAATATATCTTACAAATACATATATCCACTTGGTTGTCCCTCAAAATCTTCATCATCTTCACTCTCAGCTTCATTGATAGATGTGCTGTGAGCTTCATTTTTTCTTTCAGGTAGCTCTCTGCCTTTCTGAGACCCTGAAAGATTAAAGTAAGTAAGAATTACAGGTGTTGTCATAAAAGACGATAAAATTGAGCACACATTTTTCTGACAGACTAACAATCAGGTTCGAAAAAGCACTCTATGCTCAAGAGACAGCACTTTCAGGAGAAGTGAATGATATTTGAGTGGATCTCCTGTTTGACCCTTTCATTTGGACTCTAGAAACATTTTTCATAATTTCACCATTTCACAACTCTACACCTCTAGTTTGTAATAGTAAAAAAAAACAATAAATCTCTCAGGACATTATAAAGCTCAGCCAGTAGAAGGTCTGCCTTGTGTCACCTTTCTCCACTGCCAAGAGTTCCCAGAGTTCATTGCGGTGGCGACATTCCGGGAAATGGCAAATGGGGGGGCGGGTCGGTTGCATGTGGCATAGATAAGAGGCGGATAGTAGAGATGCAGACCCCCCAGAGAAAGAGATAGTAACCAGACAGTCACACCAAAAGCCTGCCACATAATACACACATCCCTCCACCCCCCCATCATCCAAATCTCACTCATCTCCGTCCTCTCCCGACCTCCTGTCATCACTAATACTGTGTTCTTTCAAGAGAGAGTCTGTGACTGGTGTAAAACTATCTGCCGTTCCGTGGGATTTCTCGGAAAACCAAGTTCACCTTTACTCAGACAGAGATGATGAGCGCAGATAGTTAAAGCTCAAAATCGATTTGGCTTCCATTGTTGATTTTCATGCACGTCTTTCTCTGCCACAGTCCAGACCGCAAAAAGTGGAAATGGCATGTCACTAACATTTGTGGAAAAGGACAAAGTGTATTGCATCTTGCATTAATATAAGCTTTCGAACTATCAGGACAGCAGCCCAACATTGTCTTTTATTAGCAGTAGAAAAAAAAGAATGTGTTTGTGGCTTTAATTTAGAGTCCAGTTTAAACTGTGGTCAAAATGCAAATTCAATATATTTTAAGAGCAGAAAGAGACAGAGTGAGAGAGAGAGAGAGAGAGAGAGAGAGAGAGAGAGAGAGAGAGAGAGAGAGAGAGAGAGAGAGAGAGAGAGAGAGAGAGAGAGAGATTTTTCTGTGTATGATTTCCAAAGACCAGACGTTAATTGTCTGTTCTCTCAGTCAGATGACCTTTTACATTGTTTGTTAATGGCTTTATGTGTTTGTGTATCAGACAAACCTCCGTGTATAACCCGTAATCTTACGGAGGCAGACGTTTCACCGAAGGTGTTCCTGGCAGCACATGTGTACACCCCGGCAGTATCAGGGCCAACCTTGTAGAGCTGAAGCCAGCCAGTAAGTTCAAAATGCCTCGGGCCTCCACTCGCCTGTAAATACACACAAATGACTCCACCATCTGTATCTTTGAAGCTGTGTGAGTAAATATTCTTCATAAAATAACTCTAATAGAAGAGTGCTGATAATATGCATATAACACATATATGTGATATATCAACACATTGTCCTACTGTAATTATAGTGTAATATAAATAAAATGTGTTTTCATACCTGTATGGCTCTGTTTGAATTCTCTGAAACAAGGAAAGTACTGTCTCCTTCTTTCTTCCACAGAATGGAGGCCACTGGATATGATGACACCTCACAGGAAAGAAGGATGTTGCTTCCTTCCAGAGCAATGATGTCACCCGGAGCATAGGTTATGACTGGCTCTGCAGCGTTATTACAGGACAAAAATTGGTCTTTAATGTTGGTTTTAAAATGAACACAGGCATGCATTAAAAATGGGCTCTGGTCCGTTTTGTGCTAAGCGAGCACTCTATCAATTCACAAAAATCAATGACACAATAGAGGAAGAATTACATACAGCATGAGAAATATGAGGGACTGAACAGCATCTTATGCAGGCTATATATAGTTTCATAGATTTAAGACAAATGAGCTTTTAGTATTTAGGATCAGCAGTCTCAGAAGTTTTCGATTGTTTAGGGTAACTGTATGGTATGTGTGTCTCCATTAATATAGACAGCACGCACACTGCAGCTTTGCTATTATTTATAAGACTGCAGTTGAGAGCGTGGAGAAAGAACAAGAAGGATGCAGGATAAAATAAAAATAGAAATTAATGTATTGGTTTTCATTGCCATGACAGTTTATGGTTAATTTAAACTATTGTTAAAGTAGTAGAAATTCAAAACTTACTTAGCGTCTATAAGACATAGGGAGGTACAACAAAGCAAGAAAACCATTTAGGTCGTGTATAGCTTTTATTGCAATCACAAATTACATTTTGTTTTTGCTATATTTTACAGAATCCTTGCAAATTAAACACAAGAATTTCGAAAGCTGCCAAGATCAAAAGTGTCAATGTCTCGATATAATGCTCCGCATATTACCCAATGCATCTGAACCAACAATAAACTCTTACTTTTAATATTTTGTGAAAGGGCTACAAAGGAGGTTTACTCACTTGCTCTGCAGGGTCCATGATGTGCCACTGTTACCTTTTTCTGCTCACCCAGCCTGTGCTGCACTGCTCGTAGCTCGCAAATATTCTCATATGTCTTCCCATCAGTACCGCACAGAATCTCCTGCTTGGTGCACACACATACAGGCTTAGGTTCTGCCTTCATTGCAGGGTCCCTGCGTGTGGCTTTACAACGGAGTCCCTTGGCACACTGACCAAAATACGTGGACCCAGTCCAGGGTTCAGGGTCACAAAGCTGGCCCTCTCCATTCCCACATTCCCAACAACACCCACACAGGTCCCGGACCTGACCCCACTGGCAGCTCTGGAGCAGCCTGGGATCCGGGCACTGCTCGCGTTGGCACTTTGCTGGACATCGCTGACCTGGCCGAATGTCCCTCTGCAAGTCTAAATGCCTGAGATGTTCTAGGGAAAGAGGCTCAGAGAGGGAAGCTAGCAGTAGTGCTATCAGCACCGTTAAATATGGCATTATCTGTTCCCTAGGTTGCGTTTGTTGACAAACAACTGAAAAGCAAGTCAGTGTTTTGGAGATCTTTGTTGTGTCTCAAACAGTCGCAAATCCTTTCATCTCGCTGCTGGCAGACAAGCTCTTAACAGAGATGAGTGATCCTTTGCAGGCTGCAGGCCTCCAAATCCCAGACTGCTGGTGTCAATAGTTGGCTGCAGATTTTCCTAAAGTAAAGCCGCTTATCTGCTTTCACTCTTCCAGCCTAAACTCTTCCTATAAACAGAGAACGGAGATGTCTGTCTTCACCCGCAGCCTGGACAAGCACACAGCTGAGAAAGTGTGTATGCACAAGGGGGGTAAGAAAGGGAAAGGAGAAACCTCAGAGGGGAGTATAGTGACCCTTCTTAAAATGCAGGGTGCTACCTCAACATGCAAGAAAGGTGTGATTAGAGACCTGCAACAGCCAATCACAATGCTCTGTGTGGGGGGAAGGGGCTACATGGGCACTGATCCAACACGAAATGTAACCATCAGCAGGAAAAGTCATAAATTCAAAAGCAACACACCTGGTCCTTACAAATACCCTTGGGGCTATACAGCTCTAAATGTTCCAGTAAAATATGATTATTTTGTACTCGTGTCATAACCTGAACCTCATTTTCTTAGATGAGAAAGTCAAATTGACTATTTAATTTGTGACGCTATGGTTAAAAACAGACACGCTAAATCATAACCTTTAGCAATAGCAAATTATGAAACGCTCTAACATTCTTTTCCACGTTTTTCCACTTTGAGCTATTCACACAAATATGTTCATTGAATTGTATTGAATGCAGATCGTAGCATACATTCCAGCCTGAGTAATTGAGAAGACATTATCCCTCCTCTCACTATTCTCTCCATTCTACCTGCAATTCTCACCTCTCCATGTTAGAGAAAAACAAACAATTAGGGGGCCATTAAGGGCCCATTGTTAATTGTAAATAATCCATCATTAATATTGATTAGCTGCAGTGAGCAGCGCTCATTCAGCTCATGCCTCCTAATGAGTTGGTCTTAGTGGGGCTAATTGCTTCAGGCCATCTCAATGGAGTGCTGGAATGAATGGACTGCTTCAATGCATTGTGTGTGAAGCTGCAGGTAGCTTTCCACTAAGCTGTGGCCTTGTTTTATAAGTAAGGATTTGAAACGATCAGAATGTATTTATTATTTATAAGACAGAGAAAGT
The DNA here is from genome assembly GCF_022655615.1 of Tachysurus fulvidraco. Classification (NCBI taxonomy): domain Eukaryota; kingdom Metazoa; phylum Chordata; class Actinopteri; order Siluriformes; family Bagridae; genus Tachysurus; species Tachysurus fulvidraco. The sequence goes on from NC_062534.1 coordinate 15,763,839, forward strand.
GGTTCTTAATGCACAAATGCATTTTCACGTTCATTCCTCTACAGCAAAGTCAACACAGAAATAATGTTTATTGTTAATCATTTTAAAAAGCTAAGGTGCTTTCAGAAGTATTAGATACTGTTTAATGTTACATATTTATTTTTGTCATTCGCTTGGTTTTGCTCATCCGTGTCAACTTTTCAGTAGCGTGTCATGTTGGTTAAAAAATTCTAGGCTTGTTCTACTTACTAGCATGTTCCTACACTATAGTATGAATACAGAATGTTCAAGGAAAAGTTTCCTTAGTTGTCAGGCACTGAAATTCTGCTGTTACTAAATTTGACTCACCTTTACGTTTAATACATCACTTTCTATTCTGTAATGTTTGCACTGTTAGGCCATATAAGATAATTGCACATCCTGCTGCTACATGTAACATCTATTACCTTTTCTAATTTCTTATTATTACTATTTCGATTCTTTTTTTAACATCATTAGTGTTGAGAAAAATAAAAGCAATAGTTTTCTACTGTATGACTGATCGTGGCATTTATTTGTCATTATATCTTCAGTAGTTTCTTAAAGAAGTTACAAAAATGTATTTTGTTTTTGCCTGAAATGATGCGCAAAATGTAGGTAATGATATCTCTGGGTTTATTTGCAAAGAGATCAGACTTTTTATCCTCAATTCAATTTCAAATGCTTTCTGTTTGCCCTTGCTGCAGTATTGTTTCAGATTATTGAGCATAACTGAGAATGAAACATGATCCGAAATATAAATCCATAAACACTATCCATAATCCGATAGTGATGCATGTCATGACTAATTGTTACTATGATATGTTATGGGTTTGCTCTAGATAGCAATGTTTAAAAGGGAACGTTTAAAATGTGTGCAGGTTTTAAAGCTAGATTTCAGTTACTGTACTTCAAAACAACAAACTACAAAAAAACAGCCAGCATACACATTATTTAGGCTGAAACATTGCATTTTATTATTATTGTTGTTGTTGTTGTTTACATATATTAAAGAGTTTCAGTAATATACTTGGTTGTAAATGTCCTCTCTAATGGGTTCTTGCATCTTGTGATTCATTTTCAAATGGACAGCTGCTGCTAGAGCTATGAAGATCTATGGCATCATTCCATCTCCTCTCTCTCTCTCTCTCTCTCTCTGTCTCTCTCTGTCTCTCTCTCTCTCTCTCTCTCTCTCTCTCTCTCTCTCTCTCTCTTTCTATCTATCTATCACTCTCTCTATCTCCCCCTCTTGTCTCTTATAAAAGCAATATACAAGGAGGCAAATAGGAGGAGCAGCCTCACAGTCATCACGGAGCCGGTGCAAATTCAATTCTTTTATAAGAATGTCACAGAAGGGAGGTCACAGCTGGAACAAATGCTTGTCGAACTATAATTCTGGATGTTGTATAGCACATGAATTGCAACTGTATTGTGTTTAGCACAAACAGGGGAAGAATATGCCTAATATGAGGGACTTTTCATACTGCTTCATGATGATATAAAGGGCCATAACACACTGCACTGGAGAAAGGACTTCATCTCTATAGGGCTCTTTTCTGCCTGTAAACTGTTTCGTATAAATCAGGGGATTTACGTATTTTAATGTGATGTATATCTGATTTTATGTGGGAATGGCAGCCTTATTTCACATATAATAATGAAATTAAATAAAATTAAGCAAAGTAAAAGAAAAAAACATGAAATACAATCAAATTTCATGAATTCAATTTTAGTTGCAGAAAACAGATATATTTGGGATGGAAGTATTGAAGTTTTGATGTTTTGTAACTTGTCATACAAACCAAAACAAAACACATACACACACACACACAAAAAAAAAAAAAATTCATAATAATTTCTTCACAGATAATGAGGAAGAACATTCTTTTCCCTCTCTCTTCCTAAATATCATCTCTTTATTTGTTTGAAATAGTCTTTTGGAAACCGTCAACTATATTAGCCACTAGCCATCGCTAAACCTTCTACACACTGTTATATTCCTTTAAAATTAATTTAAACTGCAGCTTTTTCTTTTATTGTCTTCAGGCTCAAATGATCAGCCAGGGTGCAGGGATTTCACACAAGTGAGCAGTGCATCTGCATGGGGCCTTTTGCAAACTGCACAGCATGATATCGCTGCTAATTTGCAAGAAGCTGTTGACATCCGATGTTTTAAGTGCATATCTCACTGTTACATTAATCGCATCACTGTAACAGGTAGACCTGGCAGCACGCGTGGTATTTCCCAACAGTCACACCCAATGCCTAGCTAGAACTGAATAATTAAAGTGATTGTGTATACAGTAATTCATTTGAAGTGCTCTCTCATTATTTTTCCTCCCGGGAAGGTCCGAGCGGGAAAAGCAGTACTGTGAAATGCTCTTAAATAAATAAAATAAGCACTCCGCTTCATCCTAATGAGGCTCAGGAAAGATATACAGCTCTCCATAGCCATTATGCAATTTATACACAGCATTTAGCCTTCTAGATAAGCGTGAGTGTGTGTTTGTGTTTGTGTGTGTGTGTGTTTTTGTGTGTGTGTGTGTGTGTGTGTGTGTGTGTGTGTGTGTGTGTGTGTGTGTGTGTGTGTGTGTGTTCTTCTAATTCTTTTCATTAGTTTTGTTGGCAACTTTTCCTAGTAAAGGATTTTTGACAAAACAAAAGGAAACATTTACATAAGAATAATAGAATGGAAAATACCAAACTGGTAGACCAGGCCAGAAATGAATGAGCTATCCAAATTATTGATTACATGTGGTTAATATGAAGTATCAGTGACCATAAAAAAATAATAATGCCTATGTATATGATGATAAATTAATACATTTTACATGTTCCATAAAAAACTAATTTTCTTTGTCAATCTTAGAACTACAGAGCTTATATGAGGAAGAAACTTGAAGATATTAAATTAAAGAGACTAATTCATAAAACAAACCAGATGTTAGCCGCTATTACACCCTGTTGGGGTTTTGAATATCCTTAGCAGGTTTATCCATTAATACATGGTGAAGAATCTGAGAGACATTTGAATACAGTCATCAGTGTAGAGCGATATCAAATGAAATTGCTTTTTGCCGTCATATTTTTCTTTCACTCTCTAACATTAGCACAATAGTGCAAATGCAGCAACGGTCATTACTTATGTTATTTTTTTTCATCATTGTTATGGACTTGTTACTCAACCACACCCACCAGATTAATACAGGAGTGATTCCTGCATGTTGAGGAATGTGTGCATAACAAGTTCCTATTGTTACTTATGCTTTAAGAGCTAAAACGGCCGTTTCCTATAGTTCTTTTCTCTAATGAAACAACAAAAAAATATCCACAGATTGTTATGTTATCAAGAAACATCTAGCAATGTTGAGCATCCTCAACAGTGTGTTAGGATGAGCCTTAGGTCCTGCAGGAGGACCTGTCCGAGCTTCTGCTTTATTTAGCAACAAGTAACCAATCAAAATCGAGACCTCAGAGTTACTATATGAATTCCTATATTCCTGAAAAGGAAACCACACACAGTATTGCTTGTCTTCTAGAGATCAAATGAGGTGAAATTCTATCACTTGAAGTCTGCTTTCTAGATTTTACTCTACTCAATGCGTTTCACATTTTTAGTTTAAAATGACAGCTTATTGCAAATTCCACACCATATCCACGTACATAACATCTTGTTTTGCAGATGTTTACTTTCAGAATCCATCCATCAACCTTTCAGATTTTGCTATTAGGAAACATTTACTCATGCTGCTATACCCTAATTCAAAATGCTGCATTATGCAAGATGATGTAACATCTCAAAGACAGACAACACAAAAACAAACAGCGAGTGTACATGAAACCGCCTCCCAGGCATGCTGTTGTACACCAAGTTCTTAAGTTACACAAACTTTGCTTTTGCCAGCTCTAAATCAGACCCCTTTATGTGCGCCTGCCATCTGTTCTGCAAGAATCTGTTTCACTCTCCAAGCCAAGCCCAGCCTTTATTGGTCTTAATGGCGCTATCAGCTGAGCCGCCAAACCCAATTACTGCTTAAAAAGGGAGGCCACCCCAGCTAATCATGGCCGTCTAACCTGATTTGGCTGTGATGAAGAGACGGGATAAAGAGCAGTTAATGGAGGGAGAATGATCTCACAAATACAAAAAACTCAATTCATTTCTCTGGGAGGGCAATCTGTCCGATTCAGCTCTAATGGAGTGGAGTTTCATTAGACTCGAGGCCTAAGCAGGCATCCGATCTCCTCTTATCAACCCAATGACAAATACTATCAAATATGTGTGAGTCCTCATTTGGGTAGTGGCTTATAAAGAACATGTATAGAGTTTGTGCTACTGAGTAATGATTTACCAGGAGTAAAACATAACAAGGTATTTGAACGAATTCAAAGGTTTAATTCTCTGCCTTACACCCTTTGGAAATAGCAATGGAATTTTGTTGCTACAAAAGACTAAGCTGAGAATGACTAACTAAAATACCTACGAAAAAGAGATGTTTATATCCTATCAGATTTTTTTTAGATACACCAAGCCTTTGGTCCTGTTCATCTCTAGTCATTCATAGCCTGTATAAATAACTGTTAGAAAATAGCATTTACAGAGTCATTTTCAGCTGTATATTGTGAAAATAACTGCATGTTCAGCCGTAGGCATATACTCAGCGGGTTTGCTTCTCTGTCCCGCAGGCGTGCAGTGAGAAACAGAAGGCCTGAGGAGCAGTGTTGGACTGAGCAGAGCCGGGCCAGGCCTTACAGACGGACATTAGGCCAAGCTGGAGTTAAAATCCTATTAGTTTGAGTTGAGAATCGGATTATCGTCGTCGAGAATCACTCGTCTGGCAACTAGGGTCTAATTTGCGCCAATCAACAGCAATTATTGAGGGGAAGGGGAGCATCTATTAGGAAGGCTCATCCACTTAGGCTAATGAATGGGGCAGATTTAATCTCTTGCTGCAGAGACATATTGGGGCGATGCAGCTGGAGGCAAATGCACTGAGTTGAAGAAGCAAACTGTTATTTATCAGTGTGAGAGGAAATGAGATGAACTTTAGCCGGGGTTGTTATTATTCAAAAGTCAAAAGTTAATAAAGGCTTCTCTTACTTTTACATCTTTAAAAAAAAAAGGTCTACAATGGAATTTAAAAAGTATAATAAACATCTTTATCAACTACATGAAAGTTTCATGTGAATCCGTTTTTGTATTTTTCTGTTTTCTCATTGTGTCATTCTAATGGAACACTGACAATTGTGCATATTTGTCGATTTTGATTTAAAGAGACCAGAATACTTTCTGGATGAAGAATTTATAATGAACTTATAACAAAAAAATTATAATAATAATTAAAAAAAAACACTGCCATGATTTTCATTGCATACTTACCAGAAAGATAACTCTGCCCTCTGCTGTGTGAAAATTGTTAGTGTACTCCCTTTGATTATTTTAAGTACCCAAAAAGAATAAATAAATAAATAAATAAATAAATAAATAAATAAATAAATAAATGAAAAAATAAAATATTGGGCCTTTTCAATTCAATATAATTTATTTGTATACAATTGTTTTAACAATTTACAAGTATGGAAACAGGATAAAAATTTCAAAGCTTAAAGTTTATAATCTAGATACTTACATTTTGTTGCTGGTAAATGGTAGAAAAATATACTTTTGTTGTAGGAAACCCTTAGAGACAAGTGTGTGTATTGTAGAATTATGAATAGTTTACTGGTTTTACTTGATTTAAACAAATAAAATGATAGTGATCTCCAGTGAAAATTGTCCGTAGTGTGTGATTGCTTGAGTGAATGAGAGTGTGTGTGTGTGCCCTGCGATGGGTTGGCACTCCGTCCACCTGAGATAGGAACAGGCTCCCCGTGACCCGAGGTAGTTCGGATAAGCGGTAGAAAATGAATGAATGAATGAATGAATGAATGAATGAATGAATGAATGATCTCCAGTGTTTCTGGCATACCTAGAAAGTGTTCCAGGAGTACTGTGGCAGCAGCATGTGTATATTAAAACAAAGATACAAATAAATAAAATTGATCAAATTGATCAAATTATTAAAATTAATAAATTAATGAATTAATGAATTAATAAATTAAATAAAATAAAATTAAACTACATTAAAATGCTGGAAAGATAGAAGGTCGTGTCCTGTTGCAAACTCCAAACCGCTAGATGTCAGTGTTTGAAAATAAAGACGTGTGTGACAAAGCCTGAGCTGTCCTTCCGAAGACAAACGCTGTAGCAGAAATAGACGTTATAGCTGTTCTGGAATCAGATCAAGGTTTCTCCTGTATGATTGAAAATAAGAGCGGGTTACGAATAACCGATCCTGTGTCAGTGTAAAGGAGAATCTTATATCGTGAGGTTTTTTTTTCCCCCTCAAATATCAAGACTTCAATATGGCGACGGGGGGATTTCAGATAAATAATACAAGCTAGTGATCTAATGTAATAACTTTGTAACTCGTTTGAAGACTAGTATGCAGGAATCTAGCCGGTTGGTACTGACAGAAACGTACATAAATCTTTAATAATGGAAACGCGGGGTATAGAGCAGATGTTTGACTTTCAGCGGTAAGATTCACATTTAACATTAATGCTAGGTTTAGTTATTAGCTAGTTAGCTACGAAGCTAGTTAGCAAAGGTTACCGAATATACCGAAATATAGGCTAAGGTCAGCTGAGCTTTCTGTAGATGTGATATTGATCATTTAATAATTGGTTTAAAGGGTTACAAGGTAAACAAATGGCTCGTCGAGCTTGGTGTTGTTTACTTGTATATCAGATATATTTTAATGTTTAACATACCCTTGTTTGGCAATAACTAGACTGAACTGCTAGCTTTAACTTGGCTACTAATTAGCTGACCGGCATTCTAGAATGTAACTTGCCTAAATAAGAAGCCAAGCTGATACCTATCAAAGTATCTAAGCCTTATCCAGTCTAGATGTCTAATATATTTCTAAATAAGCATTATAATCTGTTTATTCAATCTATGTTATAAGAAAGATGATGCTAACTCTTAGTTATTGGTTTAAGTTAGCTGAATAGCAGAGTGTAGTCTTGAGTGTCTTAGTCTGTTAGCTGTTTCAGTTTTCCTATTGAACTGACAAAGTTATTATTAGGAAAGTTTATTAATTGTTAATGCGGCATGTACTTTTAATAACTATAGTTTCATGTTGGATAACCTGGGTTTCTTAGCTAACTGGCAGATTAGAGGCTGTTTTTTTTAAAGGAATCAAGCAGCAGAATCGATTCATTTGCTGTGAATACATTTTTGAAATTGATTCAGTGAAATGAAAATTGTGCAATGATGAAGACTGCAGCAGTGATATAAGTAGAGATGTTCCATTCCAGTACTGAATAATTTCTCACCTGTTTTTATTTAAATATTTTATTTATTTGCATACAATTTCTATTTACACACATACAATTTCCTTTAAATATTAACATTAGTTCCTACTGAAATACAGTATGACTTGCTGTACATTTGTAATCTGCCTAACAAAATTAACGCCAAAGTTGATATACAGTATACGTTTATATCCAAGTTTTAAATGGGAACTGATTATGAGCACTATCCCCTTTAATGTTTTTCATCACCTAAAGTCAATTGTGGCATTTTTTTCTTGAAATATTTTTTCTGACCAAAACTTTATTTGTAGGTTGCCAAGTGATGGACTGATCCTGCTGCTGCTGCTGCTGTACTCCCCCGTTGGTCTTTGCTTAACGATACTACGTATATTTATAGGTGTTCATATATTCTTAGTGAGTTGTGCACTTCCTGACAGTTTTGTAAGACGGTAAGTAGAAAAGCACATAACCATTTACCTTGTATCTCAATTGAAAGCTCTAGGTTATCCCATATTGATTTGTCCCTGATTGTGATAAATGACAGTACATTTTATATACAATCATTATATACAAATCATTTGTTTATGTCTGCATGCTCTGAAAGTGAAAGCAAAAAAACACAGAATACTTAATCACTTTTTTTAATTAGCAGAATCAGAAATATTCAGCCATATTACAAACAGTTCACCCATATTAATTGGCAGAAGAACACAAAACATTTAGCATATTTAGACTAAATAAACTATATACTGCAGAGCTCCTATGGACAATTGGCAGGTCTGATAATACAGTGTAATTAGATTAATCATTCATCACTGGATTTTGTGTTGGTATAATATCTTTTTGCGGTAATAAATTCTGAATACAGAATGTGGCCGATAAAAAGTCAGATGAAATGCAGGGCAATCTGGAAGCTGCCCTCCAAGATTTGCTGCCAGTTCCCAGGAACTGTACTTATTTATAAAGCAGATATTTTGAGCTCTGCTGTAATGAAGGCATTGCAGTCTGTGTTACTAAGTAATGTTTACAGCTGTAACAAATGTTTCATCACAGAAATCAAACACATTTAACTACATTTAATATATTATGTTACAAATGATCTATTATATGTTCAACTGATTGAGCATGATATGGGTTATAATAATGGTGTTAATTAATAATTATAATGTTTTCTCATCAGTCAGCCATAAAATTAAAAACACCTGACTAATATCATGTAGGTCCTCATTTTGATTCCAAAACAGCTCAGACATTAGCATTCTGGTGCCATCTCTTCCCCGACTAGGTGACACACATTCATTTAGACGTAACCATGAACATGATTCATCAAACCAGGCCAATTTTTCTTCGTACAGTTTTGACGCACACACGCCTTTTGTAGGCACTCTTGGCAGTGAACAGGGATCAGCAAGGGCATGCAGTCATGTCTGCAGCTGTGCACTCTGTTATGACACTTTTCTAGCATAGTCAGCAGTAATGTTTTGGTCATTTGTGCTATAATAGGTTGTTTGTGGGACCAGACTTAATGGTATAGCTTTCGTTCCCCTCACACCTTAGTGAACCTTGGGTGCCTTTGACCCCGTCACCAGTTCACCAGTTGTCCTTCCTTGAACCATTTTTGTTAGGTACTAACCACAGTCATCTAACTAACACAATTGGCTCTTGTAAAAGTCCATTAGTCCAGCTTCCAACACATCAACCCTTAGAACTGACTGTTTGTCTGCCTAATATATCTCACCCCCTAGCAGGTACCATTGTAATGAGATAACGTTATTAACTTCACCTCTCTGTGGTTTTGATGTTACGGAGGATTTTAATTAGTGTTTTTTTTTTCTTCTGCAGTTGTGATGGTGTTTCATTAGCATACGTATCTGTATAATGTTTATTATAGCTAAATAAATGGCTACAGATGGATTCTGAGCTTTTCTCAATGTACTTTTTTATATCTTTTTTTTTTCTGTGTGTGTTCCAGATTTATAGTCCGAGTCATGTGCTCTGTGTTGGGCCTGCATGTAAAACAGAACAACCTGCGCTTAAGGGACAAAAATGTCAAGTTGTATGTCAGCAATCACGTTACTCACTTTGACCACAACATTATTAACCTCCTTACCTCCTGCCACACTGTGAGTGTCCTTCAGTTATCTTAAGTATCTTCAGTTATGTCTGAAGTGGTGACATAATGCAGTCTAGTTTGCTGTTGTGCTCTTTTGCATTGTTTTACACCCATCATTTGATTTTCCACATTACTGTACTCTGTCAGATATTTTATTAGCTCATTTAACTTAATGTTAGCTTTGTGTTAAATTGGGTATTTCATGTTTTTTTTTTTTTTTTCTTTCATGAATTTCTTCAGTGAAGTTTTTCAGTTGACTTCCGATCAATTTAAAACATTATTTTGGCAGTTAAACTGGCACTTGTAAAAGTAAAACCTTAAGGTTTTGTAATACAGTTGTAATACATGGTGGCAAATGACAGATATGGGACCTTAACATAAACCAGTGCTATAAAACCCAGCCCCAGCATGACAATATGAAGAATAGTGACTTTAACTTTCCTACTGAATCTCTAATCGAAATCCTAGTTTAGTTTATTTACAAAATTACTTTCATGGCAGGTATTTGAGTCTGATATTCATTTACTTTCATTCTTATCTCTATACTTTTTATTCATCTTTATTACATTATTAGTGCTATTAGCATAAGCCATGTAGGATTGCACTTTTAAGAGAAAAGCCACTTTTAAGAGCGGGAGAGAAAAAAAAAAGGAGAGATTTGAAGGACAAACCAATTTTGATTTTCATTTCACGTCTACTTTGTTTATTCAGGCAGGTATACATTAGACAAATAAAAGGTACAGAATTTCATATAAGGATTCATTACCAGTCACTGATTGTCTTCAAATTCTCAGATAATACTCTAGATATAACTAAATGACAAGTAATAGCTCAGTCTGACTTCTTTTAAATTTCCTGATTATACCATTCCAGCCACTGTTAGAGGGCTCTTCAGGGTTTGTGTGCTGGGCACGAGGCTTCATGGAGCTGGGCACTGTGATTGGCAGCAGGGCTGAGCTGGCACAGACACTGCGTGGATATTGCTCTGTTCCTGAAGCTCTGCCCTTACTACTCTTCCCAGAAGAAGACACGACCAACGGACGTGCCGGCCTGCTCAAGTTCAGGTGAAGAACACTATCAGTTCTGTTTCATTTATTTACTATGCATAAACTCAGTATCATGAGGAGTATAGATGAGTTCCAGCCAGTGTGAGATTGTTTGTCACCTCAGACATAAGTGAAAACCCAGTGTGAATAATGTGAGAATAGGGCAGAAGGCTTTCTGTAAGGTGCTTGGTGTATACACTTAAGTAATTAGAAGCAGATATGTCCTGGTATGTTTGCCAGCTGCTAAATAAGCTTCCTTGAAGCTGCCTGTCTGGGAGACGATTAATCACCCAATGTGAAGCTATGATAGGGCAGTAATGTGTGTTTGCTCATTACAAACTCTGAAAGGATGTCAAATATATTTGTGTTTCCCATTCAGTATCAGATTGAATAATTCCTTCAACTTGAATAGATTAATTAGTCCCTATAGTTATTATTAGAAGTAGTAGTAATTTGTAGTTTGAGTATGTCAAATAAAAAAAAAAAATAATTGTGTTTCTCTCCTTCCTTTCTCTCTCTCCTTCCTCATCTTAGCTCCTGGCCTTTCTCTGTGGCGGATGCTGTACAGCCCGTGGCCCTGAGGGTGAAGAGGCCCTTCATTGCTGTGGTAAACATTAGCAAAATTATCATCAGTGTCATTGTCACCTTGTGTTTTTTGTTTTGTTTTGTTTTGTTTTGTTTTTTACTATTATCCAACACAATTGATTGTAAAATGTTGTGTGGGATACATTTATGGGCCTTTTTACACCTGGTCACTTCATGTGTTTTCTCTGATCCGATAGCTATCTGATTTGTTAAAACTGTTCCATTTACATTAGGCCACATAAATGCATCTTTGCGAATCGGATATCAATCTGATCTTTCTACTCCTGCCCAAAATGCAAATATATCTTGCCTAATTTCCGGGGTAATTGAAATGGAACACGCTTTGGTGTGTGCGGTTGCTACAAAAAACAGCATTTACTGTTTGCTGCATTCTTGCTGGCAGCAGCAGTGCATTTTAAGACCCAACGAGACACCTGGGTGAAAGATCGGAGCCAGCGCTGGTGGGAAAACATATTTGTTTCTGGCGCGATGCACAACTCGCGAGTCACCTACAAGTGACGTACTTCCATTTGGGAGGAGTATAGCGCTGACTTATGTGGCTTGAACAACCACATTCATTTACACCTGTCCAGTTTCATCTGAAATCTGTCCCAGACCACCTCCTGAAGTGGTTTGAGCGATCGGATTTAGACGTGGTCTTTTTACCATCGGATAGCTACCGGATCACAGAAAACGCATGAAGTGACCAGGTGTAAAAACCCCCTATGTGAATGCCCTTGCTTCTCCATGCCTAATGTATCCATCACAAAAACACTCCCAATAAGTGGTTCTTGACTGTTCTTGATCATTGCCACATTTTAACAACGTTAGCAAGTTTAAAAACAGGATGAAAGAGGAAGAGTTTTCATCTTATTCACCAAAGGCTAAATATGAGAAAAACAGGAAGTTGTAATGAGCTCATTTGCATGTTATTCTTAATACAGTTGGTTTATGGAAAGTTTATCTCTTTAATGCAGAGTCTCCATTTATAGACAGTGAGTTGAAGGTTCTTTGTTATATTTTAGGAAAATCTAAAAATGTAAATCACTTCAGCATTAGTTTGTTTCTATTATCATTCTTAAGCTCTCTAAATTTTAATTGTTCTCAGCCTTTACTATTTTTCTACATAAAAAGAAAGGACGAAAGAACTGTAAAGGAAAAACGTTTTGTGACCGACTCCACTGACTACTTTAAAAGCCTGCATCGTTTTAAGTATTTTTATAGTAGCTTGCAGGCATGATGATAATAAGTGCCAGAGTGGAATGCTGCGAGAGTTGATGGTCACTGCATCAGTTGGTATAAACCTGCCTGCCTTGTTGTTGTGTTTTCCACAACAGAAAAATGGAGGAAAAAAACAGGAATTCTATTGGGCAACATCCCCAGAGCAAGTTGAATTTAAGCTCTTTGATCACTTACACAGGAATGGTTGATGCCTCCAGCTATCAATAATTTTATAAAACCACATCTGTTGGCCCTTTTTATTTTTCTCCTTTTAGAACGTAACCGAATCTTCGTGGCTGACTGAATTGCTGTGGACGTTTTTTGTCCCGTTCACAGTGTATCAAGTAAGGTACTAAATATTACTGTCTTTCTTCTACAATTTTACTGTTGACTTTTTTTTCCACCACAATTCCCTGCATGTAGATTAGAATTCATTGCTAACCGATTCATGCATTATTCATATAATGTCTTTATTGCATTTTAATGAGCATCTTTATTAAAACTATAAAAAAATAAATTATTTAATAATCTATTAGTAAGTAATTAAATTAAGTAAATTAAATAAATATGCTTGAGTCATCTATTCTGTGGAGTCATTCTTAATATTTGTTAACAGGAATGACTATTTTAATCCCACTCGCTTATCTGTCCCTTTATAAAACACTATCAGGTGGCTTCCTTCAGTGCAAAGACAAGATGAAGAATCACATCAAGAATTTGCCAACAGAGTCCAAGAGGTACCTTCTTAACGTTGCCTTTATATTTATAAAAGTAATAAATAGATGTGTGTAAAAGCAGCAGCGTTTACAGGGTTGCAGTAAGTGAAAAATACTATAATCCAAGCACAGTGTGTAGACATTAACAAAATAAATAAGTAAATAAGATAAATAAGTTAGCAAAATCCCAGTGTGAAATTAATTTCATCTAAGGATTACTAAAGCCATTTATGTTAATTCTGTAATTAAGCTGTGGTTATAGAATGCGGTGAATGCTCTGCAGAGTCACGTCCCACAAGGTGAGTGCTGTGGGTAATCACATGTGTGCAGATATTCAGAATAAAGAGCACAATGGTGCCTTTATACAGCAGTTCTATAAACGAGAATATCGAGTAAGTGACATTTTGGATACGATACAGACAAAGGTTCTGTTTATTTTAGTTCCTTTAGCAGAAATAGATCTCGAAAGTAACCACATTCAATTTATAGTGCATTGGCTCGCAAGCTCACATTGATGTGTACATTTCTGTGAAAGGTGCTTCAGGTGAATTTAACGTGCCATCTTCTTTTTCATCTTAAGTTAAATTCCTGAAGCTAACACTTACTTGTGTTACTTACTTATGTTAACGTTACTGGGTGTGGCGTCTTTTGAATTAGGAAGCCGATATATACATGGTGAAAACAGGCAGGTGGAGTGATACACAGTAAAACCTATCAGTGTGGAAATATAGACTCTTTTGTAATGCTACCCAACCAATCAGGTTCTTTGTTTTTTTTTGCTGCAGTTATTGTATTATATTAAACTGTATACTATGTGTTGTCTTAAACACTGGTACATCACATGAGATCATCTATTGTTCCTGTCTTCAGATTCTGGCCAATGAGATTGGCGTTGTCTCCACACAGATCACCAAAGCAGACAAAGCTGAGCACATCAAAAGGAAAAGGCACACAGTTTCCCACACCACACACCTAGGTATTTACAGGTTCATCAGCAGAAATGTATAACCTGACTTATTATATGCTGAATAAAGATTTCATGTTCTCTTTACTGCTAACCTTGAAGAGTCTGGAAGACTCTTTGCACTTTGTGTCAGAAAGCTTTTATTAGTATAAAGCACACTATTTTACCTTATAGATCTGGGAGCCAGGCCCCGAACTGTGGCACAAGGTTTTCTGGGTACGAGCACTGGGGCAGAGGATCCTAGAGTGATAAGGATGGCGCACCAGGTGAAGGAAGTTCTACCAGATGTCCCTCTAAATGTCATTACCAGAGATTTGCGTAAGACGCCTTTATTAATCTCAATCAAAAGGCATAATTCATTCTGTTTCTCTTAACTTACAGTTTATACTGTGCATCATATTTCATTGTGCATTTTATTAAGTTATGTCTACTTTTGCATTGAATGTTTTGTATGTCCTTATAGTGCAAACAAACTGTGTGGATACAACTATTACCAACCTGCTGGAGAGCACTGAGCAGTATCATACGACACCAACAGAAGCTGCACCATCAGGCCCATCAAAAACTTTAAGCTCCACCTCTCCTTCTGTTCCTGCTCCACCCCCTACTGTAAAGGTGAGAAGGATTCAGTGATTTTACACAGCCACATCACTGTGTAAATATCTTGAATATAGTTGAAAACCACTCTAAATGCGTTTATCTTACCATTTCCCATAACATGATATAGCAAAGTCTTTTATGTGTTGTCCATGTGCAAGAAGAACCTGCTTTTCATATTGTCTCACAATGCTGTTGTGCAACTTCATCCATGTTTGTTCAGGCAATTTTATTATTTTATCCTGAAAACTGTTTTGTGTTTAATCTACAGCCAGCTGTCAAATCTTTTGGGAAATCACCAGCAGACAGACACATGTCTTTACAGGACAGAAAATCAGCCTTGTATGATTATGCACGAAGGTAAATATATATGTGTGTGTGTGTGTGTGTGTGTGTGTGTGTGTGTGTGTGTGTGTGTGTGTCCACAGCATTTAGTAGAAATGGTTTCTCACTTGCATCTCAGTCAAGTCACATTCCTCATATGTAATGGACTAAGAAGAAATTTATTTATAAGAGCAGACCTGCCAACCTTTACGCATTTTGTGTAGCAGATACGCATTTAGACATCAAAGTACGCTGCTACAATTTGTCACTTCAAAATACGCATTGTAAAAAACCATTGATGCCTTTGAGTTCAACTGTCTGTGCATTTGCGCACCAGGCAATGCGCCTGTGGGTGTAACCGCATTGGGCAGCAACCTGGGAAAATAATAATTCGACCAATCATAGCGCCAGTGTAAAACTCAACGCTATAAACGGAGAGCCGTCAAAACGAATGTGGTTTTCATCGGTCTCTGTCCATCTTCAATTCTTCTTACAGTGACTGTTTTTTACAAGTGAGGACTTAACGTTTCAAAGGTAAATGGCCAGAATTGTGAATTTCATCCATTTTACTAAGCCTGCCGAACCACAGGCGTCGTTAGACACTTTTACTGGGGCATGTGCCAAGTGTCCGGTGTTGTGCCTCAAGTTTAAGTTTTACGCACAGTTCAAGTTTTACATTATTTGCCAGTATTTATATAGGAAACGTAAGTCATGCCTGTAAACGCATTGCCGTCTTACTTTAACGGAAAAGACAAACTGGCACGAGCACGCAGAAATCTATATCCGTGAGCGTTAGTGTATCCCTTTTATAGCACGCAGTCATGCTATAACGACAAAACTAATGTAATTTTTTAAATATCAATCGTTTTCTGACTCGATTGTTACTGGCTCCTGTAGATCCATCAGATTTTTTTTTTTTGTGAAAAGCAGGGAAATAGAAGCAGAAAGTAGAAATGATGAGGGAGGTATTATTATATGATCAGCCAGCCAAAACCACTGACCAGCAAATGTGCCTAACCTCGTGCCGTGTCGCTGCAGTAAGTTGCTACTCAAAATTTTTTTCCAAGGTTGGCAGGTCTGTAAGAGAAATGAAGCAGTTGGTAATTTAAATTAAATCTTTAAGGTGTTTTTCTTTTTTTTCTATCTCTTTTGTAGACGTTACATTGAGAAATATGGCCTGGACCCAGAGGAAGACTCATGAGTGTGGACACTTTTCAACACACTGCTCAAGTTAATTGACGGACAGTTTATTGGAGTTCAAACAATGTTCCTAAAAAATGAAGAAGAAAGCATTACACTGACTTTACCTGCAGCATTTGTGTTCAATAAACATATGAAAAGAAGGATTGGCAATAAGAGGTTTGGAATAAGTTGACTTCAATGGATTTTTATTAATCCTCTTGCATGGCAATCATGCATGTCTTTTTAATGATTTCTCTGCTACAGAAAAAAAATTATTTTGGTAAACAGTTTGTACTACACCCCAGTACCAGTGGAACATCTCATATTATTTTTATAAAGTTCAGAATTAGAAAGCAGGAGTTTGGCATTTTGTGGTACTGAACAAAACCCAGCTGAGGTTATGTTGTAAGGATATGTGTTGAACCCGTATCAGACATTAAAGATCATTTATACATGAACAATCTTTTTGTTTTCTTCTCTATATGTCTCAGAAGTGTAGTTAATGTCTTTTTGTAATTGTTTTGAATAGTGTTGAGACTGACAAATTACAGTTTAATTTAATATATTTGTCTATACTTAACTCATTTGTTTTAGAAGACTATGTGCATCATCTGCCATACTTTTTCAAGGTATTTAAAATTCTGGTGTTTGTTAAAAACTAGCAATGCAACAAGGGCCTGTTCAGTTTACATGACTTACTTTTCAAGGCAGATCAATAATATTTGCAACCAATTTGGAATCCTAAAAATCATTAAAGATTTTTTTTTCAGACATTTTTTTCATTAATATTTTATAATACACATGCAAACCTATTAATAATACCATGCTCAAAGACATGTTGAAAGAAACTGGTAATTGCATACATAGATGAAATACTCACCAGCCTTAAATACCCATGTAAACCATGTCAACCAAGTGCTGTTCATGTCTCTAGAGAAATCATCTTTGCATCAAAGGAGAGAAGTGTGGATTCCTTGTCTCCAGAGGGTTGTTTCTTGTTTCTCTTTCCGACGACTTTAGATCATGGTGAGTGTTTGGGATGTAGTGCTTGTGTCAGACTCTCCTCAAGTTAGCAAACATAAGCTCCACCTTGCTGCTTAGTCACACAAACAGAACGAGGGCCATGGGAGACCTCCATAACAGAGAACAGTGAACAATCTTTGACAATAACCTCACTCTATGTAATGGCCATGTTGATATGTTGATGGACATAGACCTGAATGTTACTGCTCTTAAGTGGGATAAACATTACATTCAAACACAGATTTTTTTTTTGTTTGTTTTCTTTACTCACTGTTTTTTCATTCTCATTTACTCTCGCTGCCCCCCTCTTTCTTTGTTCAATGCTTCATTCCCATATTTCCTGAGACAACTTTGCAGGTTGGGATTAAAAAGTGTAAAGTAGCACAGGGAGAATGTTATCTGCTAGTACAAGCTGTGATGTGCAAGAAGCGATGCTTTCCTGTTTTGCTTTGTCCTGGCCGTCCTACTTCCCTGAACTTGAATTCCTGCAGCATGAGGCTCAGCACTTCCTGCTGAATGAACTATTGTGAGGTTGCTGTGGCTAGTGCGTGTTGCCAAGCAGATCTCGCTCTACAATAAGGGCTGCCACAGTTACATCGAGCTGCACAACAAGCAGCCTGAATGCACCCCAAGCCTGAATAAGAGGTCAGGTTCATCATTTATAGGTACCAGGCAAAGTGGTGATAATTTTTATTGTAGCAACTATCATATTTATAAAAACAGCTGTATAATGTGTTCATTTGCATAGAATTGCTAAATACAGTAATTGGAACTCATTTTACTTTACTAACTACATTAGTTTTTTGTGTGACAGAAAGAAAAAGAGTCAGAAACAATTCCTCACAGCACTCACACAGAGGACGGTGACTACCTCATTAGAAAGATATTTATAGCAGTTTGTAGAAATGGTGATAAGTGACCGAATGGAAAGAAGTCAGAGTTGATGAAGGATAAGTTGGTATACACTTGCCTACCCTGTTGTATTAAAAACAATCATGGAACATTCTTCTGTTTTGGAAAAAAAACACAACAACATGCTAGTTATCTATGACTAACTCTGTTTAAAAAGTCATTATTAAAGCAGAGACAGCTGGTAGGTAGAGATATATGGTAGGTAGAGATATATGGGGTAACATCCCTAGAGCAAGTTGAAATTAAGCACCTTAATCAGTTACCCAGCACCAACTACTAGAAAAGCTTAGGTGATGCCTCCAGCTATCCTGAATTTATTTCCTGGTAACGGAATGAATTGCTGTGGATCTGTTTTGCCCCATTCACTGTGTATCAGGTAAGGCACTAAATATTTCTATCTTTCTGTACTATAACTGCGTGTAGATTAGAATTCACTAAAACCTCATATATGCATTTTTATTGTAATTGCATTTACTATTTCACAAATAAATCATTCTTGTTACATATTTTTGGATTCAGGACATGACACATACAATACATGATACACATATAAATGACACACATATATTATTAGAGCCATTTTATTGTTCTTAATTTATAAATAAAATATAAAAATAGAATATAGAATGCTTCATCTCACTAAAATATCGACACTGATTTCTTTTTTAATCTCCAAACAGGTTTACCATGGGTTTGTTTCAGTTATTGAACTATACACTGTGTGTTGTATTTACACTGAATGAGATGATCTTTTAGGTTTGATCTTGTTTTATGTATTGTTCCTGTCTTTAGCTTGTGGCCACTGAGCTCTGTGTTGTCCCAAAACAAATGACCAAAGCAGACAAAGCTGAGCACATCAAACAGACAAGGCACGGAGTTTCCCACACCACACACCTGGGTATGAACTGATTCTGGGAGAAACTGGATTGTATATTGAAACTGTACAGAAAAAAGCATGATCCACTCCATAGCAATCCGACGTATGGTTTATACTGTTGGACTTTAGTTTATGTAAAAAAATTATTTTCTTTTGCATCATGGTTCTGTATGTATGTTTAGTGCTAACAAAACTGTGTGGATATAACTATTACCCACCTGCTGGAGAGCAATAAGCAGTATCATACAACACCTACACCTACTTTTTCATTGAACATAATTGAAAACACTATACATTTAATTTAAAAAAAAAAAAGATGAGGAGCATTACAGGGAACAAAAATGACAACTGAAAATTAATAAACCTTTTCATTAAGCATAAAGAATAAAATAACTCTAAACTGTTCCAGAGGGAAAACATTATTAATGCATATTTTTTTTAACCCGTTAATACATTTATCTTTTCTTTCCAGTGTAATTTGAAGAAAGTATAGCTTAAACCATAAAGTATTAAACCACTTACCATAATGTTAGATATCTCTATAGCAGGGTTCTCAAAGATGATAAGATATGATGACAGGAAAATCTGTGTTGAAAACATTTTTCCAATCAACAATCCCACTTTAAAGAAGAAGTAACCAAAATAAACACACAGACTATTATACATAAAGAACATTTTTAACCATTTATTTTGTTCTAACTGGTTTCTAATTAAAAGGTGGACATAACCAACATGAAAAATAGGAAGTTTCTTTGTATACTCATTGTATCAGGACTCTGGAAAAGTTACCATTCATTTTGTTCACAGACATGCTCAGTTCATAAAACATAAACTGATCAGCCATAGCACTAAATTCACTGGCAGGTGACATGAATAACGTTGATTATTTTTTTTAGATTGCAGCTCTCCTGTGGTGGGATATACATTTATTATGCAGCAAGTGAACAGTGACTTCTTAAAGTTAATGAGATGGAATTCAGTTTGTATAGTTAATAAAATAATAAAAAAAAATTACACATTGCGATATTACATTAATTAGATATTGTTATTGGTAAGGTTTAAAACTCTTAAGATTGCCATTTGTGTTGTACGATCACATATTGTGTAAAAAAAAACACATCAGAAAAGAAAAAAGTTGTGTATGCTGTTCAAGATTGAAAGCATTATTCTGAGATTCCTAACACATCAGCACATACTGTACTCAGCAATGTAGACTGGCAAGTTCCCAGTGTCAAGAGCTCATGGGAAAGAAAGATAGAATTATTTGTCACATTCCACACAAGTCACATTCATAGTTCTATGCATTCAAACATAATTGTCAAAAATCTAATGTACTTTTAAGAGGAAATAAAGTATTATCATTTAGCCATGAAATTGTGTGAGGTGTTTTATTTTCTCTCCCCATTTCTTAGATGTTACACAGAGAAACATGATATGAATCTAGACTCATGAGTGTTTGTAAACCGCTCAGTTTCACACAATGTTCCTAGCACACGGAAAAGAAAACATTATACTGAATTTACCTTCAATATAGCATTTGTGTTTAATAAATATACAAAAAGACGTTTTGGAAAGAAGAGGTTTGGTATAAGTTGACTACAGTGGATTTTTATTAATCCACTTGCATGTCATTCATGTCTTTTTAATGCTGAAAAAATATATTATTTTGGTAGAGTTTGTACTACAACTGAGTATCAGTGGAACATCTAATCACTTTTGTATAAAGTTTAGAATTTGAAAGCAGGAGCTTCGCATTGCCTCGTACATGACCTAATTTATCAGTCAGATTAGTGAGTAATATTTGCCATCATGTTTGTCAAGGACCTTATATTGACCAAAACAAACGTAAAGTTTTCATGTAGCTAATTTACAAATCTCAATATGTTATAATACACATGCTAACCAGAGGGACACTGAGTAATTGCTAAGCAGACATTAAAAGTAGTCCATTCCGACTGGTCTTGTACTTTTTTGTTCAACTTTTTGTACCCCTATAACTGTAGAAATGATTTCAATGGACCCCTTCAGTACAGATTTATTTCATGAACGTTATTTAATTGTGTACATAATATTGTGTCTGTTTGTTGGTTTGTTGTTTGTTTTGTATGTTTGCTGGATTCTTCAGTTTTATAAAGACTCATACACATTAGGTCTAATCTTACATTATTTATAGCTTACTTATTTTAGAGCTTTGGATTAATTCCATTACACCCAATATAATTGACCGGTCAAATAGGATACCTAGAACAACTCAATAATAAATAAAACTAATTTTATAAGAATTCGTTGTAATGTGAACGACAGTTAATGAATTAAAAAAAAAATCAGGAGTAACCGTTAGAACGTCACAGCTGAGGTAAAATGTGAAACATTTTTGAAAAAAATTGTTGTAAGAATATCTGCCAATCACAAGTGAGCGTACGCAGTTTCAGCGAATAGTCGTACATTTGTTAGTCGACTCGGAACACTCATTAGCCAATGAAATCATCGAGGAGGCGGGCGTATTACCTAAATCAACCAATGGAGGCTTGGGATAGTTCAACAGACTGAATAACTAGATGTAGTTCTCGAATTACCGTTTCATTGTTGCAGTGCAGAGTTAGAAGCACGTTGGCGTTTCTTTTTTGCTGATCCATTTATTCTACTGCGTACAGAATGAGGGAGATTGTTCATTTACAAGCAGGACAGTGCGGCAACCAAATTGGTGCCAAGGTATGAATTAAAATACTATCTTTTCTACATGATTTTGTTTTCCCGATACTGTGTGAAGGCCTCGGTCTGTTTTAGCGATGGTCAAATAGTGCTGTTTGTTGTCTAAGTTCGTTTTTAAAACTGATTTGATGACACATGAATGTATTTTTTGTGTCACAGGGTCAGAAATCAAAACTTTTTATATGCTAGCACTTTTTATTTATTTATTTATCTATTTATTTATTGTTTATTTAAAATATGTAGCAACTATCGGGCTGCGTAATAAATCCGCCATTTGTTCAGCGGACGATATTCAATTCAAACGTCTACGAACTGTTAATTTGGTCTCCGTTGGTTTTCTGTGAATGAACTAATGGCGAAACAATGCAGCTGCTGAAGGGTGTTGGCCAGTGCGCGCGCGCGTCCTGCCGTTAACATGACCGGTTGAATCTGGATCATGGAAAGAGCTCTGATCGGCCTGAAAATAGGAGTTGTAAACGTTCGCTGTACGAAAACTATCATTTTAAACGTTATTAGTAGTAGTGTTCGTATTCAGTGTAAAGACTTTGACCAACCAGCCTACGTCAGCGATTGAAGTGGTTTTCGAGACTAGTGAATCGCTTTGCTTGTTCGGTGTGTCAGATGAGTCTAGCGAATCAGAAGTTATAACGAATCAGAACATTTATTGCCAAGGAATTCGTTTGCGTCATACGATTCCATTACACAAAGGAAATATAAATAAGACGAGAAAAAAAATACACATAAATACAAATAGACAAATATTGGAAAATGGGTTGAAAAATAAACTGTAGAATAGAATGAGATGTACTAGGATGGAGGTGGCAACATGTATATAAAGATTAGTGCATATTGTTTAATGGGGGAAACATTTAACTGTTTGAGGTTCAAATGGTGACTTAAAGCTTCTCCTGTGCTCATGTCGGTCTAGTTCATTTTACGCTTAAGCAAAATTAGTGTTGGGGTTTTTTTTTTTTTTCTTTTTTTTTCTCTCCCCCCTTTTTCTAACAAAACCCCACATTTGTGTTCTCAGTTCTGGGAAGTGATAAGTGATGAACATGGAATTGACCCTACAGGAAGTTACCATGGGGACAGTGATCTTCAGCTGGACAGGATTAATGTATACTACAATGAAGCTACAGGTGAGCTTTATCTGCATCACAAACTTGCAGCATTTAAACTTTTATTTTTTTAAGATATTTAATAATCTGAACTTTTTTTTTTCTTCTTTTTTTTTTTTGATGCTGTCAGGTGGCAAGTATGTCCCCCGTGCAGTACTGGTCGATTTGGAGCCCGGTACCATGGACTCTGTGAGGTCCGGTCCTTTTGGGCAAATTTTCAGGCCTGACAACTTTGTTTTTGGTAACTATTTCACAGCACACTCTTGGATTTCTTCAGCAAACACATAGGCAAAGCAGTGATTCTGATGCCATCATATCTCTTGCAGACAAATTTGGGTTAATTTTGTCTCTGCCTAAATTTGATTTGTGACTTGCTGTTTCCTGCTTGCTGAGCTCTAAGTCATTTCTTCCTCTCCACAGGCCAGAGTGGTGCTGGTAATAATTGGGCCAAGGGCCACTACACAGAAGGTGCTGAGCTTGTGGACTCCGTCTTGGATGTGGTGCGTAAGGAGGCTGAGAGCTGTGATTGCCTGCAAGGTTTCCAACTTACTCACTCGCTGGGTGGTGGAACAGGGTCGGGTATGGGCACCCTGCTCATCAGCAAAATTCGTGAGGAGTACCCTGACCGCATTATGAACACTTTCAGCGTTGTCCCCTCACCCAAAGTCTCTGATACAGTGGTGGAGCCTTACAATGCTACACTGTCTGTCCACCAGCTTGTGGAGAACACAGACGAGACATACTGCATTGACAATGAAGCCCTGTATGACATCTGTTTCCGCACCCTTAAGCTCACAACACCAACATACGGTGACCTCAACCACTTGGTCTCTGCCACCATGAGTGGAGTCACAACATGCCTGAGATTCCCTGGGCAGCTCAATGCTGACCTGCGCAAACTGGCTGTCAACATGGTGCCCTTCCCTCGTCTGCACTTCTTTATGCCTGGTTTTGCACCACTGACCAGCAGGGGTAGTCAGCAATACCGTGCTCTCTCTGTACCTGAATTAACACAGCAGATGTTTGATGCCAAGAACATGATGGCTGCTTGCGACCCACGCCATGGCCGCTACCTTACGGTGGCTGCTGTTTTCCGTGGCCGAATGTCCATGAAGGAGGTGGATGAGCAGATGCTCAATGTGCAGAACAAGAACAGCAGCTACTTTGTTGAATGGATCCCCAACAACGTGAAGACCGCGGTGTGTGACATCCCACCCCGTGGTCTGAAGATGGCTGCAACCTTCATTGGGAACAGCACCGCTATCCAGGAGCTGTTCAAACGCATCTCTGAGCAGTTCACAGCCATGTTCAGGCGCAAAGCTTTCCTGCACTGGTACACCGGTGAGGGCATGGATGAGATGGAGTTCACAGAGGCTGAAAGCAACATGAATGACCTGGTGTCAGAGTACCAGCAGTATCAAGATGCAACTGCTGAAGATGAAGGAGAGTTTGAGGAGGAGGGAGAAGAGGAGCTGGCTTAAATATATATATGTATATTTTGTCAGTCATTGTTTCCATGTTTTTGATTGTTTTCCCCACTTTTTGTCCCTTAATTCTGTCTGTTTACTACCAATAAAATGTGCAATTAATAATTACTGTATCGGGTTTTTTGTTCCGTTGATAAATCCATGGCGTCTTAATACAGTTCTTGTTTAACACCAGTAGGGCTTTGGTGTGTTCTGGAATAGGGTTAGTTTATTAAAGTAGTTCAAGTTCTTTAACTCTTGTACATTTCAACCACCACATGTTAGGCATTCAATGTGACCAACTCCAGTAGTCACACACAATTTTGAATAAATTGGAAACTGGTCATTATAGAACTGTTTATCCACATGTATGAAGTGTTTTTAAAGGGCTTTCAGTTCTCTCAAAGAACTGAGGTCTGTTGTGTGCTCGTGTTTGCCTTTTTCCAGATGATGTAAAAGATTCTTATAAAAACTGGCAGCACATTCAGTGCTGGAAGGCTACCAAGAACAAGCCAGAAATGGCAGGTTTTAAGAAAACTGCCTGTGCTTGTGTATTATGGGTTGTTTGAGACTTGTCTGCTTTGTGAAATAAGGTTTGAAGATCACTTTCTCAGAAGGTCTGTTGCTTAAATACACATGGAGTTTGAGAGTTTATCCACATGCCACGTCTACCCTTAAAAGACATGACTTGTGTGGAGAAATCCCCCATTGCAATTCAATTGACACTTTCTTAAAGCTTATTCAAACTGCTTAATCACCAGGGACAAGTAAACATAGGAGAAACATCTTGTTGAAAAATATGCTCAACTTTTTATAAATGCATCCATTATGAACATTCTCTTCACAAATGTATCAGATTTTCTTAAAGCTTATTACTCTAACATAGGGACTAAAAGTTTGACCTGGACTGGTTCATAAAACAAAGGAAGCGCTAAATTAAGCTGTTCCAAACAGTAATTTCCTATTCTTTCTTTTTAGACAAAGGGGCTCTTGTTCAACAGGTCCTGGGCTGGAAAGGCTGGAAGCAACAATACTTGCTCCCACATGTCACTTTATTTGGAGAGATTTCCTTGGTATTGCACAGAGCTTCTCTGATCTTGGTAAAGAGATATCTCTGCTTAGGTTTTGGTGGACAATATAGTAAAACAATATTCTGTAAGAATAAATAGTTGAGTATATTATGAAGCTATTCTCATAGTGGCTTCAAGCAGTTCCAGGTGCTGCTGATGATTGGTGTTAAAAAATCTGATTATTCAGCTGACCAGGATAAAGTTCAAACTCCTTCTCTGCTTCTTCACTGTATGAATCACCTACAACACAGATAATGATGATAAATAATGAGCTAATCAGTGGTACAACATCAAGTGAAAATTCTGAACATCTTAGATCCATCGGAACAGGGTTAGTAATTACCTAAATGGCATTTATGCAGCCAGATTCGATGGCCGTCGTACTTGCAGTTGCAGCGCATAGCATTATTGGTGAAGTCACTTTCTGCTACCTCAAAATTGGGGTTTAGTATAACCTGTGAGACACAAAACCCCCCAAAAATTATTTACATGTTTTTGGAGGAAGAACGTGTTGAATGAATGCATGACTGACAGCTTAGGTTAATATTAAGTAATAAATCCTACAGGTTCTGCTGTACTTCCTTCTATTAGTACAGCATTGTGTGCTATATCAGTTCAAAAACAGATTACACCCCTCACCTTCCTGAAATAAAAATCACATGTATTGTTGATTTGCTGTGTTGTTGCAGTATCATATGTCTGCCACACGAGTGCGGTCTCTGAACACCATATTTAACGTTTATCAAACCTTTCTTTGCCTGTGGTTCTCCATACCAAAAAACATATTCATGTGGATTGTGTTTGGATACAAGGATATTTTAAATGGAAACAGTTCTTGGTAAATACCTGTAATATGTAGTTTCCAGGATTAAGATCAGTGATATCAATCCACTGGCAGTCTATATCATGTCTGTACGTGTCCCAGCAGCCAACCGTTATGCCCTGCTCACCAAAGTTGGCACACTCGTATTGTTTTGAAACACCTGCAGCAACAAATTTAACAAATCTCGTTTCTTATTTTCTGGAGACACGTGACCTAATAACCATCTAACCATCATGCCTGTAAAATGCAAAATCAGACCCAGATGTGCAGCCCAGGGCTCTGCATAACAATAGTGCTATAATCATAACTCCTGTCTTACCTTCATTGCAGTCAGTGTCCTCGAGGCAGAAGCTGGCTTTGTGACCATCTGCCACTTTTGTGCCATTGAGATCCAGCAGGTCGTAGTTGGTAAAGATATCCATGCTGTGATAGTGCCTGGTAGGGGTAACAAACACACAGTGAGAGCTGCAGGCAAAATTACGGCAAGATTTATTACTGCTCTCGCCACCATTTCCAGATATAAATCTAGACTAATTCACTTTAATGCCTACGCAAAACACATAAAATACCTCAAATATAACTGGTCATTATGTAGTATAAGGCTTCTATGTGTTTTCCAGAAGTGAATTTAAATATTATCAAACTCTGTAGGTGAGGACTGGACACAAGGTATAAAGACTAGTGCATTTTCCATGTTTTCAACTTGTTGACCTGCTTTTTATCAACACTTTAGTTGTGCAAGTGGATTTTAGACCTTGCTTTATATCTAACTGAATAGACTGATGCAGCAGCATTCGGATCGGGTTCCAAAGCTTAAACATTTATGCTCATACCAGCATTGACATCATTGTCCTTATAATCTTGTCATCACAAATGTGTTATTTGGTATCTCTGCTACTTTTTTCATTGTATCTGTCCACACATTTACCTGTGGCATTCGTGCCACACCCAGGAATGACGGCTCAAACGGGGACGGAAGTCGGCCTGGCCCACGTTATGGATCTCTGAGGAGAAGCGAAGTAGACGCCTCTGTCCGTATGGCCAGTTGGCATTGGCTGCTGATTTAGAGAGACAATTTTCCTCTGCTGCACAGTAGAGCAAATGCAGTGGTCGGTCTTCTATGTAGACACTGTACTCCACCAGAGGGGCATTCAAGACCAGGTCTGGTGCCGCTGAGATTTGGAGGAGATGAGTTTTTGCTTACTGTTAATTATCTAAAAGCTCTTGAAGCACAGCCATGTCATTTTTCTGCAACAATAATAAACAGATTCTTAAATGTAAATGTATATATGACTTACAGTCTGTGCAGATAACTCCAGCAGCAAATGCAGCTCCTGCCCTCTTACAGATGACAACATCATGATACTGACACTCAGTTAAAGTCATCTCATCTCCACGACACTTCACCCCACTCATCACCATCTCAGTCACGTTACTGCTGTCCCAGTACCAGGTTTCCTTAGTAACAGAAATGATGTTGCTAAGGGTGCATTACAATGAGTTCTTACGAGATCTTGTCCATTGTTATAATAAGGGTACATGAGCAGTCTGATTATAATGGCAGATTAAACCTGACAAATAGTGCTTAGGCATTTCTGTCATGTATTTCTTAAGTACAGATTCTATATAGATATATATGCACGATAAACAAACTGGGGGTGCAAAATGGCAGCAGGTGCTCTGGACTGATGAGTCAAATTTTGAAATATTTGGCTGTAGCAGAAGGCAGGATGTTTGTTGAAGGGCTGGAGATTAGTATGATAATGAGTGACTGCTGACAACAGTGAAGCATACTGGAGGTTCCTTGCATGTTTGGGGCTGCATTTCTGCAAATAGAGTTGGAGGTTTGGTCAGGATTAATGGTGTCCTCAATGCTGAGAAACACAGGCAGATACTGGAATCCTATCGGTGAGGCGTCTGATTTGCCCCAATTCTGAGGTAGCGTACATCCACAGAAGATCTGTGGTTAGTGCAACTAAGATGTCTGGGACAACCTACTGTACCTGCCGAGTTCGTTCAAAAACTGTGTGCAAGTGAACCTAGAAGCATTGATGCTGTTTTGCAGGCAAAGAGTGGGCAAACCTGCCTAAAACACTTGCACAGTGGCTGGATGTATGGATGGATAGATAGATAGTTGGTGGATAGATAGACAGACAGACTGACTGAATATATACATACTGTTTTTACAAAACAATAAAAATCTAAATTGAGGAATGAAAAGGGTTATTTATACAGCAGTCCTCTGTTACTGTGTTTGCATGCAGGTCACAGCCAAGGCCTTAGATGCAGGCAGGCCTCCATGGCCTCCCTAGTGCTCCATCTGGAGCCAACCTGTACCTCCGCTCTGCCCTAATGACCCGTCCTGCCCCTAACCATACGGTCCTGCACATGGTACACAATGTACTGAATCTAAATTAAAAAGCAATTCTATCTGAAATCATATTTTTCTCCTAATTAACTGTGTTTTTTATGTGTTTAATTGAATAAACAGCATGCGCTAAACATGTGCATGCATTCAATAAGCATTTATTTCCATTAATTTGCTATCTGTGTCACTGCTTCCTTTAGTAATTTGAGAAAGATTCCTGCCCGTTAATCTTGATTACTCTTCACCTCACTATAAACACCCCTGAATACATTAGCATAAGAAGAAGCACTTTAGTTAGATTGTCTCACTCACGCTGCCTGCAAACAGGTGAAAGTCAAATATACAGTCATCATTCAGCATGAGAAGTTTCCCTAGAATTGATTTTAATGCATTATTGTATAGAATACAGTGCAGAATACAAATCATATACAATGATCAAGCACTCTGGTCTGTCTTCATCTACAAACATTCTCAACATGCACCTAGATAAGTTAAGACTCATGGCCAGCTTAGGTTCTTACCATATTGTGCAATACAACATTGTAGCCTATATTAAGGGAATAAACCATTTTATGCCAGCATCCCCTATCTGATATTCTGTTGTTCTGTCTGTCTACTAGAGTGTCTGACAATATTTAACATATTTGCCAAATGCCTGTCATGGGTATTATAGTCTGGTTCTGCATTTTCAAAAATAATTGTAATGGTTATGAAAAGGCCATTCGATCTATTCTTCATTTGACAACCATTCACAACGTTCAACGAAAGGACCCACTCATACAGCTCACTTATTCATGAAAAAGACCACTAATTTGACTGTTTCTAGTATGATATTATACTACAGCAAGTGCTTAAGGTTTACAGTTATAGACATGGCAGCCTTATTATACAGTACTTGCTCTATTTGGAACCTGTCAGTCCACAGCTTGTATATATAAATGAAGCCTGTTTTCTATCGCACTTTAGTCTGTATGTGCTTTCTGTCTTTTCCTTGAGATAACTCATGCTACAGTCTCAGCATGTTGTCATAGACATCCACTCCTGTTTCGTACTCTGTTTATATAATGCATTGGAGCTGATCCATGTTCCTCAACGCACTTCAAATTTAACCCTACTAATTCTGCATACCAAGCTTTTGAAGTACATCAAGACTGTATGTCTCTGACAATTATTGACATATGACATACAATTAATAACATATTGCCTGTGTCATATATCTGACAATTCTATGGGTTTTAAAATACTGAGCTATAAAGTTTTTTATCATTCAATAAGGTTTGTGTAAAACTTCTCACGTTTGCCAAAAAGGTCTGAATAATAAAAGGTCTGGTAACTGAGCTGGGGACTGAATAATAAAAGCCTCTGGTCTGAATAATAAAAGCCTCTGGTAACTGAGCTGGGGACATCTGATATAACACACATGATTTTGAAATTCTTCTTACTCTCAGGCCGCTGCTGGCATGTCCCAGTCCTAGCTGCCTGCATGCCACCATAGCCTCTCGAGAAGTCCAGTCATCCCCACAGATCAGGCCCCATTCCCCTAAAACACCAGCGTTAGTAGCCAGAATCTCCACTCGGCCCTCCAACTGCGTACGGCCTCCAGTCAGACGGATCTGGGATGGGTTAAAAAAAATTTGTGCAACTATGAAAAATCATGGGGTGATGCTACAATTAAAGGTACGCTAAACATTAGTCCATAAAGTGGAAATTACATTGTGCTTTTTTTAAATAAAAGTTTCAATATTTCCACTGAATTCGAAGCATCATTAAGAACTACATTTTAGATAGGAATAAGAACATTTCACTGACTACTTTGTCAACTAAGTTAGGGATAAAATGTATACTTTTAAAAAATTCAAATTAAACTAGACTGATTTTCAATTGAAAATGTATATCATTTGGGAAGCAAAACAAAACAAGTGTAAACTCTGAGCTGACAAACGTACTGTAAGTGAGAAAAGATGTGCAGAACTTAATTTGAATGAAATCTAATTTAAATCTGTCAACCAGGAAAAACATCTCCTATGGATTTAACACAAGTAAGTTTTAAGCAAAACTAATCCCATGCCTCTAAAATGAGAGATTCTGACCCTTTTTTCAAAGCCCATGTAAGGGACGTTGCACTTCACTGCGGTGTCCTCCATGTGTTTGCATTTTGAGGTGGTAATGTTGTTATGAGGGCAATCCCACAAGCTCTTCTCATCCCCACGGCAGCGTACCTCATTCATGTAGATGCGTCCTGTGCCTATGGAAAGGTTAGCGTTACACATTTTCTGGTTATGCCACCAATAAAGCCAAAAATTGATTTAGAATAGAATAGTCGCATGCAATCATGGTCTACACAGAAAGCTTACTGTACAAGGACATTCACAGTATTGCATTATTTTTAGCCTATAATGACATTTTATTAACACTTCATAAACATTTTCTGTCCAAGCTAAAAGTTAGGTGCTCAGTGCTCAGGGTAATCCACCTTGGCCCATGCGTGCATCGGTCAGAGCTTCTTTAGCAGTACCGAAGCCCAATTCTCT
This sequence comes from Tachysurus fulvidraco, assembly GCF_022655615.1. Taxonomy (NCBI): domain Eukaryota; kingdom Metazoa; phylum Chordata; class Actinopteri; order Siluriformes; family Bagridae; genus Tachysurus; species Tachysurus fulvidraco. The sequence continues at coordinate 15,794,840 of NC_062534.1, forward strand.
GCATACCACGTTAGCCGACTGCAAGCTCCAGTGGTCATCACACACAGTACCCCACACAGAGCCCTTCAGCACCTCCACCCGGCCTTCCCCTGTCCTCGCACCACCCTTTAGACGCACCTTAATCTGGGTCAGAGACAAAGAATTACTCTGATTACTGTTATAAACTTAACTCGTTTAATGTGTGATGTAGTGCTTGTATGGAGTTTTGTTTTTAAAATCACCAATAAATATATTCAATAAATAATACACTATATTGACCTTTCAGCACATATTGTCTACTGTTCTGTAAAGAGGTAAAAAGTTTGATCTTACAGGACGATTTTGCTTGCCCTTGTGACTGTGACCTTGAGAGAACTGGGGTCCAGGCCAACATCTGACTGCAACAGGGCTTCCAGCAGGACAGGGAGTGCTAGTGTTCTTACTGAACACCATAGTACAGGCAGACAGATGAGCTTCATTCCCACTGCAGGCCACTGAGTGAATCCTATACACGCTATTGTGACTGGGAACAATTATTACATAAAAGGATTAATAAACAAATCATCAACCAACAGGAAAGAATAAAACTGATGTATCACTATCTTTAAAAAAGTCTAGTAAGAAAATAAATAGGATAGATATACAACAGATGTTAGATTTAAAATAGTCTAATTGGCTGATATTTTTTTTCAAGGTCATTGTGAGCAACCTGGATTAACCCATTTGTCAAAACTGACCCATTTCTAACAATTTAGCCTCTTACTAACAAGAATACAGTGTAACTTTTGTAAGGACCTGATGTTAAAGGGTCTAGGAATAATATAGCCTTTCATTTTAAGCATTAAAGCATTCAGCCTCCCTGGCACATGACACATATTTGCTTTAGTCATGCTCAGGAATTTTCCCAGGCTTATTTGATTAAGATTAAATCTCAGCTTCTAGAAGGAGAGATTACATAGCCATGGAAAATCTGTGATGACATTAAATGTGAAGGGTCATTTTGTCATTTTCATAAACAACTTTGCATCAGCTACAGAGCAGAAAAAATTCGCAAGGCAATAAAACCTAGAATGAAAACCCTTGCATCATGGCAACGTGGGTACTGTAGCTATGCTACCTCGCAAGTATAGGGTCCCTGATTCAATCCAGAGCAAAAGTTACTGTCTGTGTGGAGTTTCATGTGTTCACTTTATCTGTCATGTTTCCATTGGCTTCACCATATTCCATATTTCAACCATATTTTCTTCAGTCAACAGAAAAACAGTTGGTGGACTTCCTACACTAAATTGCCCTTAGGTGTAAAGATTGTGTGATACAGTGTGATAATGTGTGTATGCACGGTGCACTGCAATATACAGCCATCCAACCCATGGTGTATCCCACCTCACATACACCACAACCGTGACCAGGATAAACCGTTTAGTGAAGATGAATAAATTAATATTTTTCAAAAAAATGTAAATATCTTTTACGAACCATAACACTACTATTTACTACCTCTTCTTAACTAATCAGGTAAGAGCTTCACATTAAAGGGAGACCTCTGGATTGGACACAGCTCTAAGTCACCGTTAAAGAAATGACCAACAGTGGTGAGCAGAAGGAGGGCACAGTGTGGCATGAGGACATAAACATGTGTACATGTGTACATGTAAGACTCCTGTGCAAATGTCTGTGTAAAATGTAAGTCTGTAGTATCACAGCTCTGAAGACTAATATTCTTAGTTTCAGCTACATGTCCCTGATAGTTCAGTACAGTCATACAGATTATTTATGTACCTTAAATAATCTTTAAAGATGCACTATATTCTTGTTTCCAGATAAAACAAGTACTATAATTAAGAGTATATATGGCCCTCAAATAGGCATAATGAAGAAACATTTTTAAAATGTATTTTTCCTTTTTTTAATATATACTCATAGTACCTTGCTCAGTAAGCTTATCGTTTGATAGACTCAATCAGCTTCTTTTTGGCCTAGCTCTGTTTTTTTCCATTCCCTTTTTCATTTACAATCTTTTTTCCCCAGTTCATTCCCGTGCACTCACACACATCTATCACTCACGAACATGGCTTGTCTAGCACAGCACTCTTTGCTTACTCTTCACCATCTGGTGCGAATCTGCGAAAGCGCCTCTGACGTGGACCGTAGTTTGAGAACAGAAATAGAGAGTGAAAGAGACAGAAAGACTGCGGGAGTGGGGCTAGGCAAATACTTCAGAAATTTATCAGAATTACACCTGAACAAGCCTCAGAAAAGCAGCAAATTCCCCTAAGCAAAATTTTAGCATGTGGTCCACACAGACGAACGTTATTAAATGTCAAGGACCATGCAGATACTAATAATATCAGAACAATACCAGGTTCATCCATGTTAGAAACTAGACTAGAATTGAACTAGGAGAGAACTACATGTTTCTGTCTGTTACGTTCCATATCTCACCAAGCTTCATTACAAGACAGTGACACCAAAGTCTACACACACATTTTTTACTACAAAGTAAACGCATACATATCTCAAGATGAATGTCAAATAATTACATAAGATGTGTTCTTTGAGCATCTACTCCTCGATGCACTAAATTAAGATAAACACTCACCACTCAATGACTACGATTAAAATATATATAAGACTCAAAAACAGCCAGCAGCTGAACGCTCTTGGTTGGTTCCTGTTTCCCTCAGGCTCCAGCTATGAATTCAACACTTCTCATAATTATTCCTAACACTTATAACTTGTTTGTCCCTTTATCATATGTTTAGAAATGTCATGTTATGCTTTCTATGCAGTATCAATGAAAAGTTTGGACAAATCTGGACCTGACAAAATCAAGTCATGAAAAACTATGACATTAAGACATACAAATTTTTAATGAATCATCTTCAGTAATCATTTTATCCTGCTAAAGGTTGCAGTGGATCTGGAGCCTTTCCCAGGAATTCTGGACATCAGGCAGGAATACACCCGTGATGAGAAACCAGTTCATCACAAGCACCGCTTTAATCCACCTTCCAGCATGTGCTTGGCAAATGGAAGTAAACCCGCATGGTGAACAAGAGAAACTCCACACATATGTTTTAGCACTGGAATATTAATTGTAAGGGATGTGCACCATTTCAAATAATATTTATAATATATAGTATGCCTGGGAATCCACTATAGCCTTTGGTTCCTGTTTTGACTAATAGAAACGAATCCTGGTATGGTCTTTGGAGTCCATTCATATCCAGCTTAAATATGTTGAACTTTCGAAGTGGTTATTTGAATATCTCAGAAAATCAAATATCCAAAAATCCTAGAAAATCAACAGTTCATGAAATGCCTCACTCAAAGTCAGAAAGATAACATTTTTAACATTTAGATGTTTAATGAGAACATTTCATAGATAATCTTGACCTTTACCAGCATGATATTATACATAGTGCTACTGCCACATTGACACCTGCTTCTCTTTCAACATCAGTGCCTGTCTTTGCAAATGCTCTTTTGTCTAAATTCCCACAGACACATTATAAAATCCTACAAAGCCTTCTCAGAGAATATGGACCATCTCCATATTAAATACGCATGGTTTTGGAAAGGGATGTCCAACACACTCATATATGTGTGACGGTCAGGCGTCCACATTCTTATACATAGACATATTGGATTTCTCATTCAAAGCTGACTAACATTTAATTCAGTTAACAAATCATTTAATTTCCTAGGTTATTCATTCCCTCATGTTGAATACCATCATGGGAAAATGATTTGCCTCCATTACCTACATGTAAGGTCTGATTTTATACCTTTGTTTCCTCTTAGCCAAGGTCTTGCCTGAGGGAAATCCCATCATACCACAGACCACACGAGTGTTTTTGGTGGTCCAGCCAATGTTGCAGATGTGAACCCAGCCTTCTTTATCCTTCACCTCTACCACACCCTCTGTAGTAGGCAACTGGGCACTGACAGGATGCAAGCGGATCTCTTTCAACATGTTTTCACCCACCTGCAACTGAAACACAGCTGTGTTAGTATGACCAGTAAAAAACAGCACAAGCTGCCTCTTTAAAAATCTATCTAAAAATCAGTGGTTTGAACAACTGACATGTAGATTACTTTGCTATGATAACACTGAGAATTCAGTCACTTGCGGATTATATTACATTAAGTCTAGCCATTAATAAACCTCTTTTGCAGATGTAGCCCCTTAAATTCCCAGGATGCAATGATGGGTCAAGACTCACATTCTTCACTTGTGTAACTACATACCTTTCCTATTAGTTTTACTTTGGTTACTGAATAATTCATAGTAGCTTCTGACTAATCTGCTTTAAGATGAATATATGAATAAAAAACAGGGACTTAAAGTGGGTTAAGGAACCAATCTATCTAAGTTTAATAAACATAACTTTGCTTTTCAAACCACAGGCTAATATTGCATATCAAATCCCTTCATAAAAGCAAGAAATCGCAATAGCAAAAATGCTAGGCAAGAGGAACAATATATTACTAATTTATTATTGTGGAAAAAATAAAAGTTTGATAATCAAATCTGTCATATATGAGAAGCTTTCCCAATACATATATGCATATTTAGACAACTCAACATATTCTTACAGCGCTGGGATGTTGTACTGTTAGCATGTAGCAGGAACGAAATGGAAACGTAACTGTGCAGGAATTCAGCATGTGCCTTCAGTCTAATTTTTATATTTGAACCTGTATAAGAGTTAATGACCCTGTATTTTGTTAACCACGAGGAAAGGGGGAAAACATCTCTACTGTGGTGCAATCAAGAATAATTTTCCACTGTAAATTAAACTTTCCCCCTGTTGGTGGCAGTGAACAAGTCATGTGATTGACAGATGTAATACATTCACTCATTCATTCATTCATTCATGCCAATCAACCTACCATGCATGTCTTTGGTGCAGTTAGGATCTGAGAACATTCTGGAAATGTTTGTTTTTGGTTCTTGAAATCTTTAAGTTCTCAGGAAAGATTTTGTTTTACAGAAAATTCCCATTTAATTACATACACATGGTTCAGAGAATTCCTTAACCTATAAATTACTAAATTTAACCTTTTACTTTAGTGATACAAACCTGGTTACATTTGTATATAATAGAATAGCACAGACACGCTAACACTAATATTTCACAACGCATAATACGTCAGCATAAAAAAAAAAATCCTAAGCTGAATATAAAATTCTGATAGTTTCAACATCTTCATGCAGTATGTGTTTGTTCACTTTACCCATCATGAGATAAAACCATATAAAACTGCCTGAAGCAGATACATGAATGCCTGTGCAGATCACTAGTAGGAATATCAAATAATATTACTGAAAACTGATTCCATCTTTGACAATATACAATATATTCTGTGAAAATGAAAACACCATACAAGTTCTTCTAACTGCAGTAGTTAATGGGCAAAGATATCTTTTGTAGATACAGTTTATACAAAACCTCTACAATACACTATGTGCAAATTGCAAATATAATTATTATTATACTGATATTGCTAGTGTTGTGGTACATGGCTGGATGTACAATAACTAAATTTAGCTTTAAAACATGCGTACAAATGTGTATGAAAAAAATCCAGATGTTTGCTGAGAACATTTGCAATGACACACACACACACACACACACACACACACACACACACACACACACACACACACACACACACACACACACACACACACACACACACACACACACACACACACTGTGGAATCTGTGCCATGGTATACTGGTCCTTGCAGAAGGGAACATAATAAAAACCTCATCCTTTCCCTGTGCATCTGTTTTTGTGTTTCTTTGTAAGTGTGCATTTGTGTGTGTTGCTGACTTTGGGTCTTTGTTTGTAAGTGGCTTTGTGGTGAGTTTCCAGTCCTGTTGTTTTCTCTTTTGACGGTAAACCATCTTCCCATTTTCTGGGATCATGTCTATTTAGTGAGACTTCATATCATACGACCCATACTTATTCACTGTAAAATACATGCTAAAAAATATCTCCCTCAAATCTCTATTATGCAATATTCTATCTATGTATGTGTGAAGAAAGAACCAAGGCAGCTGTTTTTCGCCCACTCCTTCTCTCTTACTACTACACTCTCCTTTTTATGTGAGGATGTGAGGTCAGTACACAGGCAGCCAGACCATGAGAGGCTAATTTCTTGCAGAGGCTGCAGAAGCATGCACAGCTTGCACTAGCAAACAGAATTCTCCACGTTCTACTCTACACTCTTAAAGCCCATCCTGTAGAAGTCAACTGAAGAAAGAGGGATAAAGAAGCATGAAGAGAGAGGATGATAGACAATAAAACACTGTTAGGTCACATCACAGACAGCAAAATCAAATGATCATTACAATTCCCTAGTTTTGCAATTTAAAAAATGAATTGGAGTTTTAAGTATGTAAAAAATAAATACATGAATTATATTCAGTGTAACAAAACTAAATCACAACAATGAAAAAAAAACATCTTTTGCGTAAGAAAAAAAAAGTCACAGTATTCAAATAATGGCATTGCTTTGATAGACCTCGTCCTATTGTATTCTTTTTTGCACATTCTGAGTCATTGCTTTAATTAATGCAAATTGCTCGGTTTGAAGCACGATAATTGGCTCCAGCATGAGGGCATGAAAAGAAAACATAAAAAGACAAAAACCATTTGAAGCACAATGTACTTGTCTTTCAATGTTCGATTTGACATGAGCAGCACATATATTAACGTACGCTAAATATTTTGCAGAATTAGAAAAGAAATAAATGTCTTTGAATGAGATTTTTATCTCAATGTCTCACATTTTTTAGAAGACTTTGGGGGTCTGGAAAGTTTATGCAAAAAGCATATCACAGCCACATCCTGTCTTCCTCTTGACATATTTAGCTTACCTCAATGGTGTTGTCCAAAAACCCAGGGAGCCTCTCATCTTTACAGACGACCCCTGCATCCTCGTCATGAGTGCAGTCACTGTTGCCCCACCCTCGAGACACACAATTCTCAATGCTGCTTTCAGAGCTTGTGCATATTAGGTTATCCAGCCAAATCTTACCTGTGGAGATGAAGCACGGTTAATGAGCCTGCTAATACTGCAAGCCAAGTGGAAACAAAGACAGAACAAAACAGATCCGAGAACTTAATAGTGTTTATATAAAATAAAAGTCAAATTCCATTTTTATTGGTCACATACACAATCAAACACAATACCACATGCAGTGGAGTGCTTTCTACAACTGTATGTTTTATTAAAAAAAAAATCATATGGAATAGGGACGAAAAGAAGAATTTTATCAAACTAATATATAATTTAATAAAATTACACAGAATAAGATCAAAATAAAAATTAGTAGAGAAAAAAGTAGAGGCAAAGGAAATAATGTGGCTGTTGTATAAATCGATTTAAAACTATGGTCTTTTTTCAATTTTTTTACCACACTGGGTATATGTCTTTACGCCTGAACTAAATTTTGCAACAGACATGCTGTGTTCTCATTTCAGAATCACTAAGGGAAACATCAGCTGTTACACCAACCTGTGCCTGCTCCATACTTGGCACTATGTGACCAACTGATAGCATTAACAAATCCTAGATGGTGACACAGCACATGGGCATTAGTCAGAGTGAAGTCATCATCACAGATCGTGCCCCACTCGCTGTTATAGAAGATCTCCACCCGGCCCTCGTTGTGTTTGCGCGGGTAGCCAGCAAGACGGAACTTCAGTTTGCCAGCTTGAGGAGAGACAGTCTGACACAAGCAGGAGTGGAGCCACATACAGCCCAGTGTCAGTACTATATCCCAAACACTCACCATGATCTAAAGTCAGAAAGAGAAACAAGGACAGAGAATAGTTTAGTAATGATCAGTGATTAGTGGTAGACATTTATGGTTAAGTGCAGTACCTTCTGTTCATTCTTTGGTACCAATAATATATATTAATAAAAAAAAACATTCAACATGACATTTACATACAGTCAACTCAAAACTAGTCACTTTCGCCCTTAAACAAAAAACACTACACAACTCAACACAGCAGAATCAGAGAGATCCCCACTGAAGCACATACAATCCAGCTTTACCAAAACTTTACTATTAACCATGCTAGTTGCTAGAAGCTTGTCACTGTGCTGGAGGTAGGGGTTTAAGTTAGATCCTTAAATTTAATCTGCAACAGGTAATTTGGTGAAACAAAATTCATATAAGGTTTCTTTTGTAATTTCTCTGACAGGTTCATTCAGCCATTCAATGACCAGTTCCTCTGTTCCTCAGGTATAAGTGTGATGTTGCAAACAACATAAACAGCCACAAAAAATAACTGACTGTCGATATATACAAAATAACATACCTTCAAGTATAATATTATTATTATCATTCATTCATTCATTCATTTTCTACCGCTTGTCCGAACTTCTCGGGTCACGGGGAGCCTGTGCCTATCTCAGGCGTCATTGGGCATCAAGGCAGGATACACCCTGGACGGAGTGCCAACCCATCGCAGGGCACACACACACTCTCATTCACTCACACACTCACACACTACGGACAATTTTCCAGAGATGCCAATCAACCTACCATGCATGTCTTTGGACCGGGGAGGAAACCAGAGTACCCGGCGGAAACCCCCGAGGCACATGGAGAACATGCAAACTCCACACACACAAAGCGGAAGCAGGAATCGAACCCCCAACCCTGGAGATGTGAGGCAAACGTGCTAACCACTAAGCCACCGTGCCCTCCTTTTATTATTATTATTATTATTATTATTATTATTATTTTTTTTTTATTTTTTTTTTTTTTTTATTACTATTATTATATTAATAGTGATAATAATGAATGTGTAGCAGTGGAGGAGTGGCCCAAGATCTCTCTAACAGTGTGCAACTTCAAAATATCACCATGTGCATGTTTTGTTGCGTTGCCAGTAATTCAACAGTTAACAGATTTTTTTTGCATATGATATAATAATACAGAATTATATATGATGTGTAAATTGCACAATTGTGCAATTGTACATTGTTGGCAAAATTAAGATTTGAAATTAGTTAACAGAATCAAGCAAAATTCTTAAACAGAAAGAACAAGTCTTAACTTATCTCACCTGGATCATATCAGATATAAAGATAAATCACATACTTTCATAAACTATTATTTACTTAACTGTCTTATTTTCCATTGTTTAAACTGCAGTTTGTCTTTTACATTTCTTTTTCTTTTCTTTTTTTTGTGTGTTGCTGTTTTTGTATTTTTCTTTCACAGCTCATCTAAACTCCTCTTCCAGTGCAGAGAAACTACAATATGTTCATGTCCTAATTCAATGGATTCCTTTCTAAAGCTCCATCTGTATCTATTATATTCTGAGCTGCCACTGAAATGTTATGCAATGCAAAGTTTATACAAAACTTTATTTCAGCAAATATTTGACCTCTTTCTCTACACTAATTGGAAATGTTGAACAGAAAAACACCTAGTTCTTCCTACCTGTATTTATAGGTGCTGCTTCACATCTGCTCAGTTTTCCTTAATGGTACAAAAGGAGTTTTCTGTAGACTTGGTTCAGTGGCGAGAGAGAGAGCTGATTGGAGACAGAGGCTGCTCCGGGACTGTGTTAAGAAGTTCACATAGTCCTCACAAACAGGGCGGTACAGTCTGTTCCATGTGTCTGTAGTAGTGATGGAAATGATGGATCTTTTCAGTGAGTCAGACCACTCTGTTCAACTCGGCAATAACAACCGACTCTTTCGACGCCCAAATGACACCTAAATATAGTTGATTTGTAAAGTGCTGATTCAAATCAACTATATTTAGGTGTCATTTGGGCGTCGAAAGAGTCGGTTGTTATTGCCGAGTTGAACAGAGTGATAAATTATCACATACAATCACAAATAAGGTTGTACCACAACGGGTTTGGATGAATACGCTGCTGTATATTTACAGACATATTTACAGTTTTATTGTATTTTGATGTGTCTAATAAACTTCTGATGATCAATAAATTTAAATGAGTGTAAAAAAAATATATCTCAGTATACTACATGTGCCTTCACCTTATGTGTCATGAGTACCGAATATTGATAGACTTCATATTGATGCTTCCGAAAATATCACGAAATCCACCCTATTTCTCTCGTTCATATGTAAAAAAAATCCTCTTCAGAACTGCGAGTCGACTCCCAAAATTCATCCTAAAGATTCGGTTCAACAAACCGACTCGTTGTATAGAGTGTGTTTCAACAGAAAAAAGAAAAAACATATCTGTTCGCGTACAAGTTTCGCTTCATACAAAGAGGAAATTGTTAATTTAATAGTAATGCAAGGGATATTTCTGAAAGTTCGGGTATTAAATCATTTATTTTTTACTCCATATAATATATATTTTTTTAATTCCATATAATATCGGAGCGTTTAGGACACGTGATGTATGTGAAACATCATCAAATCTTTAGATTTAGATACTACCTTAATACCTCACTCACATTTTGAGGATTTCCCTCATGGGAGACCTTTGTTGTTGTTTTTTTTTTTTGTTTTTTTTTTTAAGAAAATAGTTTTGTTTTTTGTTTTTTTCTTTTGCAGTTTTCTTACATGTACATTTACATGTGTCCATTTGGCAACTGATTGAATGGCAGGTAAAACCAAGGCATAGAAACTAGTAAAAATATCTTTCCTAGAGGTAGAATATCTATCTGAGGAATTGTGCAAGAATGTTGCAGGAGCTAAGAAAAAAAACTGCAGTGCATGCCAAGAGCTACAAGTTACATGAGGTTTAGAGAGTACAATTCAAGGATATGAAATACAAGAGGAGAGGGGAAGGGAAGAGGAGGATAGAGAGATGTTATGTAACCGAAACTATCACTGTTATGCAGCAAGCCTTGAAGCAGAGAAAAATGAGTTACAGGCGATCAAATATTCAGTTAGAGCTTTGAGAGATGCTCTTGAAGTTGTAAGACATTTCAGCAGATTAATGAAAATTGGTTGAGGTCAAACTTGAAACCATGTAATGAAGAACATCAAACATTGTTTATCAGCAGACTTGAGTGGATGTTTTTTTCATAAATGTTTTAAATTCACTTACAGTAAAATGGAAGTTCAGAAGTATATAACAGACAGAAATAGTATATTAGCAAAACTTGCATGAACAACATGATGCCAACTTGCATGAACATGAACATGCACTTAACCTTGTAGCTCATTCTTACATCTCTGCAGCTTTTAAGTACTGGAGACATTTAGCAAAAATTTTGGTCATTCATTCTCTATGGAAGATCAGTTCAGATGGATTCAGTGGTGTTCAGGAGTAATTATGAGGTACACTGACCACTTGACCTCTGAAAGGGTATTACCATCTTTGAGGGGTCGAATTGGGAAATCTATTTAACAATACCTTGTATCACAAAAATACATGTTTTACATAAATGCTTCCGGATTACCTCAACAACTGCCTTGATATTTCAAGTAAACCATTTTTGGCTAAATTACAAGCTACTGGAGCCTTTGTTTATTGAGTGACATGTGTAGACATGAGATGAAGAGGGCTTGCAACAGGAGCTACACTGCACCCACAGACAGATGAGTTCTGATATTCCTTGATATTATTTCAAGAGGGAATTTGCACAGTTTATAGATCTGCAAAGTGGGCTCTGATGATTAGCTGGCCAACAAACATTATGACAGTCCTTGAGGACTTTAAAAGTGATATTGATATGATTTTAATAAGAATGTCATGGATTGCAGCACATAAAAAGCTTGGATTACAAAAGCCTTGTTTTTATGGTGTTGTTCTGAGGTTCATGGTGTACAAACCTGAGAAATCAGTTCTGTATTACTGTCCAAATATGTGTAAAAGAGATTGCTTGATTAGAGATGCCAATCAATTTTGTTCCCAGTAATCTACAGTATTCAGAGTTTAACTTAATGATGATGAATTTTGCTTTTTTCATTTATTCATTCATAAGAGGAGCATATAATTCCTTAATTTTATTAATATGCCTTGTTGGCAGTAATGTTAAATATATACCCAAGATGTAGCGTAGTTTACAGTATGTGTGTCATGTATTTTGGTGTTATGAATGTGTTCAGCTGTGTTCTTGCTTGTAACATCAATATTTGAAAAGACGCTTTGACAAACTTTGCACAAAATCTTTTATTTTCCGCTCACATATAACGGTGTGTGTTTGATTTGTATTAGCAATAAAAATAGCCAGAGGCAAAGCGGTCCCCTGCTAAATATTAACCTCCATTTTAACCTTGGTGAATGCCAGCTTAACCAGCCATGCTCATGTCTTTTTTTTCTCCCCATCATCGCTCCCAGTGTGAGAATGACATGGGCCTTGCTTCTTTGCAGGCCTTCATGCCTCATGAACAGGGAATGTCTCATCTCAACTTGTCATTCTTTTCTCCCTGCTGAGGGCAAAGCAGATTTGCAGCGTAGAGGAGGAGTTGTTTAGGACCATCAGGCCAGATTTTTCATTTCCTTTCCACTCTCCCACTCTGTATCTGCAAAAGAGAATATTGCAGCATTATATCATATATAAATATTTAATGTGATTAAATGTATTTGCTGCTTTGAAACTTTCTTAATATGGTTTGTGCTTATTGTTGTTGCTGACTTTTTTATTTTGTTCAATTATACTGGTAACACTGGATTATTTATATCACATCAGGATGAAAATGACACCTTTTCCAGTCTCCTATGTGGCGCAGCATGCTTCAGAGTGCGCTTGATACATTGTGACATTTACCATGTCATTGGCCACACTCTATTACCCTGCTGAGCAGGAAGTTTGCTTCATGAGCACTGCATCCAGCAGGCAGGTTAATGTCACTGATTTGCTTCCAGACTCATAAAAGCAATAATGCATACTTCCTTCCTGTGAGAGGGTCAGCCCCTTGCTTTAACTAGAAATGTAATCAGTGGCGAGAGTGTGGCATGCACAATGGAGTGTAAGAGAGCTGATTGACTGGAGATTGGATGTGTGAAAGAAGGATATAATATAAACATATAAACCTGCGAGCTGTAGATACGTGTTTACACCTCATCTATCTCCATCCACCTGATTAAATTCACAAAGGACATGGTAATTAGTGCATCAGTTGAGGTGTATAAGAGTGAGGCAACGATTAACAGTGCAGGTGGAAGAGGGCTGATTTAAAATCACTGCAGTATCAAGAGTTCCCTTCCGTGTTTGTAATATTGATACCAAGGACAAACTGGCTATTAAGGAGATGTCAGACCATGAGACAGTAATTAATACCAAGGCACTTGGTGTACATGTGCATATTCACTGTCAAAGCTTCAGGTCGGATGTCATGTAAGCTGTCCTTGCCTATGGACTGAGTTGACACACTGGTTATATTCAAGCAGGAGCCTTGGGGGAATCATTAAGCCTGATCAGTCAACATATTCTCAGTTCCAAAGCAGTTACTGACCAGTATGTTTCACCGTTAATAACCACACCGACAGCGTATCGACTTGGCATAATTACCACTCTGTGAATTAAAACAGCCAGAGGAAAGGAGGTAGTGATTAGCAGTAAAATAAATAAATAAATAAATAAATAAATAAATAAATAAATAAATAAACCAGGATGGTTATTATTTCCCCTGCAGAGTATTGTCAGACACGGTATAATTTTCAAAGTAACTCTGATAAATGACACAGAGGTTATTAGTTTTTCATATGGAAAGGTTTTGAATGTTCTGATCCAATACTGAGTATTGAGGCATCATGCCTGACATGGATCTGAAACACCTAACTGGTATCAGATCTGATTTATGTTATTTTCTCATCTAATCCACTGACATATATAATCCAATGAATACAAATTATGTTTTATGCCTACTAGGTCAGCGGCAAGAAATTTTGAATAATGAGTGTGTTGAGCTCTCTGGGAGTCATTAGTGAGATGTGATGTTTACTATGTTACCCGGTTACAAGGCTCAGGTAGGAGACAGCTTCATATCATTATTGTTACCACAAATAGTATATATAGTAATATAGTAATAGTATATATAATAATCATAGTCAGTAGTAAAAGACGTGAGCCACTTTTAATGATATTGAAGCTCAGATATTGATTTAATTGCATCTGAATGTCAGTTTTATTTCACTTTTTATATTCAGGTCCAAACCTAGTTCAATACAATACATTTGTTGTTATGAATGTCCAGTAGATGGAGCTGTGGTATACTAGGAGTGTGTGTGTGTGTGTGTGTGTGTGTGTGTGTGTGTGTGTGTGTGTGTGTGTGTGTGTGTGTGTGTGTGTGTGTGTGTGTGTGTGTGTGTGTGTGTGTGTGTGTGTTTTGTAATGGATTGGCAGAGACAATGTGAGAAGCAGAGCTAATCTATCTTTATTCTCCAGAGAATATCAAATTACATGCCTGTTTTTATCACTCCTGTGCCAGAACATGAAAAGGAATTCAGCCTGACAACATGCCAGCTTTGTGGCAGAGACTGTAATTGTACCACACTCCTCCAAACAGACCTTAATGTACTGAAGTTTACTATTTTAATCAGGAACTGATTTATATTAGAGCTTTTTTCAGAAGATTTACTAATGTACTGATGCTCTACTGCTCCTTTAAAAGGCAGAGCTATTTGGCTGCTCCTCCCTCTGAACTGTGAATGATGTCATTGTGGCTTCCCCAGACCATGGACAAATGATGTGAAGCTTCTCAGTGAGATTTTACACTCTCCCTCTCCCTCTCCCTGTGCCTCTCCCTGTGCTTCTCTCTTCCTCTCTCTTCCTCACTCCTTTGCTTTCTATCTTAAGTTGCTGGAGCTGAAGCAACTAGGCTACTCTCTCTCTATCTTTCTTGTTTCTGTCTCTCTCAGTAGAGATGTAGCCTACTTTCATACCTCAAACTTTCATACCTATTTGCTGAAGTGCTGAAGCCGTTTCAGAGCTCCATCTTCTTCAGTCCTCTGCTACTCCATGGATCTCCTCAGTCCTGCTCTCTGACCTCCTGTGTTCTTTCAGCTGTAGCTTTTCTCCTCCTGCTTCTCCAATCTGGACCATGGCCATGAAGGAGACGGTGCTGCCCATCAGCGAGGTGTGCAGCCCCTTTCCAGAGGTGATCGAGCTGAATGTTGGTGGGCAAGTGTATGTGACAAAGCGCACCACTCTGCTCAGCTTTCCTGACACCACTCTTCATGCCATGTTTGCACGGAGGGCACCTGGTGAGCTGCCCCGTGATAGCCGTGGCCGCTTCTTCATTGACCGTGATGGTTTCCTGTTCCGCTACGTCCTGGACTTTCTGCGTGACCGGCACGTAGTTCTGCCCGAGCACTTCCCGGAGCGTGAACGCCTACAGCGTGAAGCTGAGCACTTCCAGTTAAATGAACTGTTGAGGCTGCTGGGTCCACCACGTATTGCGAAGCAGGGCTCACTCAATGATGAAGGCTGCCACAGTGACATTGAGGAGAGCTCTCAGAGCAGCGAGCTGCCTGGACGCACTCCAAGCCTGGATAAGAGGTCAGGGTTCATCACCCTTGGCTACCGTGGCTCCTATACCACAGTGAGAGACAACCAAGCAGATGCCAAGTTCCGGCGTGTGGCAAGGATCATGGTGTGTGGGCGCATCGCTCTGGCCAAAGAGGTGTTCGGTGAGAGTCTGAACGAGAGCCGTGACCCAGACCGGCCACCTGAGAAGTACACGTCCCGCTTTTACCTGAAGTTCACCTATCTAGAGCAGGCTTTCGACAGACTGAGTGAGGCCGGCTTTCATATGGTGGCTTGCAATTCCACAGGGACATCTGCCTTTGTTAACCACTACAGAGACGATAAGATTTGGAGTAGCTACACTGAATACATCTTCTTTAGTAAGTAATGAACAAATCCTTTGCAGAACATTACAAGCTCTCCTCACTCTTTTATTTAGTTCTTCATCCATGCTTCATCTTTCTCATATTGATACACCTCTCTTTTTTAATTTTGATGCATTTCTGTTGAAATCCTGTAACTATTCTGCCCATTTTTTATTTATTATATATTTCCTGTTTAACACACACACAGTGTGTGATAATTAGAGCCCTTTTTGCCACAGGCATGAATAAGTGAAAGTGTATAAAAGCCCATAAATTGCATTAGTAGTGTTACCTTGCACTCTAACCAGTAACAAATATCATCCCTTTCTTTGCTGGTCTTGTGCATTAGTCTGCTCATTACATCGTTTTCCCTCAGGTATCAAATCAATCAGTAGTGTATGGTAGTGGTGTTGGTGTTGTTGGCTTCAGGGTGGATTTTAATTGTGGATGATGATTTTTGCATGAGACCTATTATATGTTAATATATCCAACTTGAACTTACTACTTAGCTACCATATCACACAGCTATTAAAAGGACAGGAGAAGCTTTATATGCTCCATGAGGTTCTTCTCCCTTCTTTTTATTCTGTGTTAGATTAGAGCTAACTCTAGCTCTCTCTCTCTCTCTCTCTCTCTCTCTCTCTCTCTCTCTCTCTCTCTCTCTCTCTCTCTCTCTCTCTTGCCCCCCTGTTTGCTCAGGTCTAACCCAAACTTGATAAAACACACACAAAAAAAACAACAACCCACTGCTAGCACTTTTGTGTGCAGTACATGGTTTGTAACCACAGCAGATTCAAGCCTGAATTCATGGCTGACTTGATGTTTGACAGAGACTGAATTGCAGTTCTGTGGTTAAATCTGTGCTGTCAAGCTCTGCAGGATTCAAAGTGTTTCAACAGAGCTATGTGTCCATATAAAGATATGTGTGTTTGGGGAATTACAAGATTGAGTGTGCGTTGGTCTGCGAGAGTGTGTACAGAGATAAGGCTCGGTGTATGAATAGGCAGCATGGAGGAAACGCACAGATAAAAGTGCAAGAGACTGACTAGAAGGAGGCATGGCTGTGGTTTTAAGAAAGTTAATAAAACTTTAGTGCTAATCCCACCACTGCACAGCACAGATAACCAGACGGTGTGTGTCTTTAGTGTTACATCATGAAGTTACTACATGAGTAAAAATCACAAGCATTTTTCTTCCTCATAAACACACTCTGCCTCTGTCTTTCTCAGTCACTCTTTTCTGAGCCTCTGAAGAGAGACCCATTGAAGGCTCTCACACCCATAACTCTTTCTTTGCCTCTGACACTCTCCATTGTGAAGGTTCAGTACACTTTATGCAGTCTCGGAGACAGTCAGAGGCGGCATGTGGAGTGGAAAAAAGAGTTTTAGAGAGTAGAGGTAGGAATGTATACAGTCAAGGAGCCAAAACTCTAATCGAAAAATGGAGGAAAGTGCAATAAAGTGGGATGGCATGGGAGATGGAAAAGGAAGAGAAGGCACAAAATGAACATTGCATGAAGAGAAGTGGATTAAAGACAGATAAAGGACTGCAGGACACCAGCATAGATAGAAAAAAGGAGGAGGAAGAGAAGAGAGAGAGAGAGAGAGAGAGAGAGAGAGAGAGAGAGAGAGAGAGAGAGAGTATTTTGAGAAGAGCGGTCACTGGAGGACTTGTCATCTGAGTTTTAAATGATGGGTGTGCCTCATGGGGAGCCCTTTCCCTGCTCCCTCACTCCCTCCTCATACATACTCGATTAGCATAATGATGGCTGTCCAGGGAGCTCTGAGGAAGGGCACTGACTTGTTTTGGCATGTCAGAGATGGATGCAGCACAGGGACAATTGGTAAATATTCAAAATTGCTGCCTAATGGGGGTCACAAATACAGTTGAATGGCCAGTTTAAAGACACATTCATATTAGGGATGGATAAGTCGATCGCTTTTCTACATTCAAACACTAAATTATAATACTTTGAGAAGACAGGTATTAGTACAGACCCATTTCATTTTGGTAAGTAGACTGAAAAACTGAACAACAAAATGTTATTTTCATTGTTATTGCCATTTTATTTAATTAGACAATAAATAAACATTACAGCTAAACATCATGATGGATGAAACATCACTGAATAGTATTGTCATATAATATTTTTTCCATATTGCCCATGCTCATACAAAATGAATTATTAAGCAAACTCTTTTAAGACTTCCATATTTATGGACATCCTTTCGTACAGGTTTTTTATATCTTAAAGCAGTGTATTGCATATTCTGCTTAATCTCCTGGCATTACTCAATACACACTTGTTTTAAGATTTGGAAATTTTTGTATGTCTGGATAATAAGCTGAATAAATCTATCAGTGCCTAATCATTCTCCTGTGGAAAATACATTGTCTAATTATAAAGCTCATTTTATCTACTAAATTGATATTTAATAATTAACGTTTATATCTGATAAATTGATTTTTAATAGTTAACAATTACCCCATATATACAATTTGTAATCAAGGCCTTACACCTTTGTACAATCTCATATACATACAGTGTAGTCTGTTTATTTATTCTTTCTTCTTTTTTTATCTAATAATTGAAATTTCTTTTAGTGTGTTATGTTTAAATGTCCTCCATGCTGTCTGAGAGGTGCAACACAAAATTTTGTTGTATTCTATACAACGACAATTACTCACCTTTACCTTACAAACCTTACTTTGAGTTACCTACATTTAATTTACTGTAAGTTCAAATGTTAATTGCGAAAGACTAACGATCAGTACATTGTAATATATATATATATATATATATATATATATATATATATATATATATATATATATATATATATATATATATATAAACATTTTTGTATCAAATGCCTTCAACTGCACCACTCTGAATCTGACTGAATAGGTACAGTGACATTAATGTTCATGCAGCTTTAACTGTGCATTAAGGTTTCAATTATTGGTAGCTTTCAGCAGGAATGAGAGATCTGCCAATCATCACAGAGAGAAGCTGATCTTCGTAGTGGAATAAAATCCATCTACTTTGTATGCAAAAGTACTCTTGATCGGCTTATTGCAGCAGTTTGCCGGAGCCTGATTTTTTACATGAGTAATGTGGTCCCGCTGTTAAACATTTCCTTGTGGCATTTTTTGAATACAATATCTGGGGCAGCTGTGCAATTGCCGTTATACTGCACATATCCGAAAGGTCATCTTTAGATGCAAAGACAGGTGCCAAGCGTCTGTTAGCTTCAGCGCTGCATATTTGTTGGTATGTTCTTGTGTGTCTGTGAGTGAGTGTAACAGGGTGGTCCTTACCCCAGTGGCATATCGTCATGTCTCATTATTATTCCACTGAATGAGTGACTGATATGCATGGGTGAGCGCTTTGTCTCTGTGGGTGAACGTAAACTCTGATTGCATCTCTCTCAGCATGGAGATGGCACAGACACATACACAGGAGGCTGACAAATAAATCCTTGTCATCTGTCAGACATGCTCATCCTCCAGGTACCTTCACACACCCTTATGATTAAGATGGCAGTTGTTCTTCTAATTTCATACTGGGTGGTGGGAGCTGGTCCTAATCAGTCGTAACTGTCTGCATAAGTAAAAGGCTCTGCCTGTTTTCATCACACTCTCTGCTGGAGTGCTTTTGTCAAGATCTCCTACCTGACAAAGCAAATTGAAATGTATGATGAATGTTGACAATGAATATTTCCATTCGCCACCAAATAAAGAAATGGCAAGAAATGGTGACTGTTTAGAACTTCAGTCTTAACCATCTGAATGACATAGCAGCCAAAATGAGAGCAGAAATTCGAACAAACAGCTCAATTTTTTTGTCACTGTGAGCTCGAGGACCAGATGAGTGTGGCGGTCAAGGCTCAGTGTATATAAAAAAAGAATCAATCATTTTTGATAAAAAGCATTAATGGACGGTGTGAAGACTTGATATAGAGACTAAAATATTTATAGACATAAGTAGTATAGCTGAATATCGACCTATTCATTAAACAGAGTCTGGACATCATTCCCTTCACAGCATATCAGTGCTTTAGTGAGTAACTTGGTAATGAGGCCAGGACTATGTGCAAAGAACAATTTTTTATCCAATTTTATATTGGTTATAGAATTCTAAAATTATACGCATTTCTTTTCCCCAAGCTGAAGTGTTGGATGTGCTGTAGTCCAGACAGTAGGCTCCATAAAAAAAAGGCTTGATTGCTTGTTTCACAAAATATGGACCCTTTCATCAGGAATGATTTTTTTTTTTTTAAATAAAAAACAAGGTCATATTCGTGACTTTGCCTATGGAACTATGAATATTTTGCTGGCAGATATTTCTAGCTACATGTGCATAATAAAAAGTTTCAGGGATATAAATTCCACAGAATAGTATATTGTTTAACAAAACAGCTGAAACACTGAACAGGAGAGTTAAGGCTGTTGCTGTGGGACAAATACGTCAAAAATAATGTTTGTCCTTTTCGGTTGTTCACTCGTACAAGAAACCAGGTAAATATTTATTTACCTAAAGCTTTATTTATTTAATTATTTATTCTCGTGAGGCATGCAGGAGTTGTAGGTTCTCACATGACAATTCAGTTATAATGAAACAGTGTTTGACCTTTTTTTATTCACGTTTCTAGATTCTGAACATGTCCATCTTTTCATGAGAGGTTATTCCATACAACATCTAATTTACGTGCATCAATATCTTACATTTTAAAGTAATAAAATACTATTATGCAATTAACAAAAAAAAACTGTAACTGTGCCATCAAGTATTTTATCTATTCATTCTTTATTTATTTATGTTTCAGATTCTTCTCCGAAGGCATTGCATAACGATAGTACAAATTTAATATATTACAGTAAAGCAGGCTTATTTATGTGTATATCCTTTCAGTAAAATTAGCACAGTGGTACCGATGACTGTGTTTAAATGATCTTCATTTATTTCATTCAGTTTTATTATAAGATAAGATAAGATAAGATATACCTTTGTTCGCCCCATTGGGAAATGTCTCAATATTATTACAGTGTCTAATAGACTTAGACAATAAAGCTTTACAAAAATGCAGATGTTGCATTAGATCTTGTAAGAAATACATACACAACCATTCAGTGCTATAAAAGTCATTAGTAGTATTTACAGTGCACATGCGTTTTTGTAGAATTTTATTCAGCCCACATGAATTAAAAAAAAATAATTAAAAATACTACAAACGTTACTGCTTAACATTTTTACACTGTCTAGAATTTTCAGCAGGTTCAAAGCACATCATTTGCCAAGTAGTTACTACAAACCACATGCACTCTGTGGTACATCTTGCACTGTGGCTGGTTTGACCACAGTCTGAAACAAGAGTTATAAATCAATGCCTGTGTGTAGTATTTGATGTAAGTCACACTTGTGTGTCCAAACAATTCAGGAGTATGTTGTGTGTCGTGCTGACAATGGTGTAACCAGAAATTAATTCAGAGGTTGGATGATGAAATATACAAAATAAAATCACTATTTCTTTTTTGGTAAGTGTAATGCAATCATGTACTAAGAGCAATGATGACAGTAATTTGTTATTTATTCACTTTAATTATTTAAGGCACATATTATTTCCATATGAATATTTTTATTTCGTCATTATAACGTGTATTACACAATAACGTCATTAAACACCTTTGTCATTTCCACTCTGAAAGGATTAAATAAAATCTTAACAATAGAGAAAATTAAACTTTATATTATAAATATTGCTCTGCTTTGGTTTTGCAGTAAACTTTCCCCAGCACTCATCTCTCATCTCTGTGCTAGTGTAGTTATCTGTCTATTAGCTTTCAAACAGAGAAAAAAACATAATTTCAATTAGCTGATTCTGTTTCTCATTACAGCAGCTGGTATTAAATAAATAATAAATAAGGAATGCATTGTCTTCATTAAAAATACATTATAATTAAATGTTATTTCCTACTTGTGCATAGACATTTACAGCTTCTGTCAGGAATGGTGTTAAAATGTGTGTGTGTGTGTGTGTGTGTGTGTGTGTGTGTGTGTGTGTGTGTGTGTGTGTGTGTGTGTGTGTGTGTGTGTGTGTGTGTGTGTGTGTGTGTGTGTATGTGTGTGTGTGTGTTTCTGTCAATTATTTAAAATTTTAATTGTACTTATAAAGACATCGTTCAATTTGGTAAATGTATAATCCCACTCTCTAATACATTTATACATTTAAAATATATATTCCAAATTTAGATATTTTGGTAAAGTAAATATTCTGTTATTCTGTATTATGTTTAATACAGGTTAAATGTGCTATACAAATAAAATTGAAATAAAATTATTCCTAATTATTTTTGTACTGAAAAATAATCTGAGATTATTTTCATTGTCCATCATTGTTCATCCTTTATAACAGATAAGAAGAAGAATAGGAGCCTTTCTACACTTTTTAATCCTACAAGTTTATCTTGACACCATTTATATTCAAACCTGGTTTGTTTTTGTGATGTTTCTTTTCCTGCTATTGATTTTCTTCCTGTTTTAAACTTGGGACTAGTTTGATTGTAAATACCACCTTGAAATACTTTATCATTTAGAGGCCCGGGCACCATCATGAAACAGCAATCATCCTTTGTTATTTAGTGTTAGAATAAAGTAGTGTTACTGAAGAAATAAGGAGGCATATTTTCAGTTATGTAATGGTTGAAGATGCACAGCTAAAAAGAAGCTGAATTATTTTGAAAGATCTGGACTAAAGTTTCTTTAGATTCCTCATCATAAGAAGAAAGGAAGACTTTGTTATTGCCACATCCATTACAGCACAGTGGAATTCTTTTCTTTACATATCCACGATTTAAAGGTTGGGATCAGAGCACAGGGGCAGTTATGATGTACCACCCCCAAGGGGTTTAAGGGCCTTGTTGTGGAAGTGCTGAGGCTTGAACCCTTTTCTTTTAATCAACAACCCAGAGCTTTAACCACTTGAAAAACTACTGTCATAAAGAGTCAAGAGTTAAAATTCACTGAATCTCATGTAGAGATCAGGGCACATAATTAAATGGTAAACCTGTGCTTACTGTATTTAGGTACATTTCTATACATTGATAACTTCCAGTTAACATTAAAATCTTTGTGCTCACTATAGACTTATGGTTCTCATTGAGAACATAGGAACCGTCGGATGGGTAAAATTGTAGAAAGTGTGTAAAATATGTCCGTGTCAAAGTAGTGAGATGTGCCAGCATGATCCCATCACACTGGAAGCTATAAATAGTATATGATCTGGCATTCAGGTTCCACTTAGTATGGCTGCTTTTAATGACAATTTAAAATTTCTGAGAATTTCTGTGTACAGGGATCCAGCAAAGATGTGCTGCTGATACATTAATCATGCATACTGACCCCATAGAGAATTTGTTCACCCAGTACTCTGGGACCTGTCAGCATCTGACATCTGATTGCTCATCCATGGAATTTACTTGATACTTGTACGCCACCATGGCACTCATCAGCATTCAAAGAGAGATGGATGTGCTTTTCTAATCGTGGAATGAAATGACACACTGCCATCATGCAGATAACAAGCCTGCAAGTTGTGTGCTGTAGGTTTTATCAGTTAAATAAAGTTTGCAATAATTTCATTCATTTAGATAAGGATTGCTGTCAGAAGGACAGGAACTGGTAATGAAAGGGATGTGCAAAACAAATATTCTTAGCCTTGGATTGTCGGTTTTCCATTTTATTTTTATTTTTTTTATTCCACATAGCAGAAAAAAGATTAAAAAGGACAGTAGGCAATGAGGTAATGCTAACAATAGTTTGTACTATCTCTATTCTAAATTAAATCTCTATTCTAGTTTTATATGCTCTACATTTATGTATTATGATTGTAAAAGAGTTAAAAAGCTTTTAATGTCATTTCAGCCATATATAGCTGATACGTAGTAAAAACATCTCTCCAGGACCACAGTGCTACATAAAGACACAGAGCTACAGGAGACAACACAGAACTAAGTCAAATGAAACTTTTGACCTAAGTGCATGTGTACAAACAGTGTAAGATTGTTAGGGTAAGGTTCAGAGTTTAAGTTTAGAGTTATGGTTTAAAGTTAGGATTAGGGATTAGGGTTAGGGTTGGGATTAGGGGTCAGGGTTAGGGTTGGGATTAGGGGTTGGGGTTGGGATTAGGGGTCAGGGTTGGGGTTAAGGTTAGTGTTGGGATTAGGGTTTAGGGTTAGGATTAGGGTTTAGTGTTAGGGTTACAATTAAGTTTAGGGGTTAGGATTAGGCTTTAGCTTTAGAGTTAGTCTTAGACAGATACATAAAAAGTATACAGAATACCAGTATACAGTCTGTGTGTTTTTTAGTGCATATATTTTGTTTTGTAAACATAGTGTGTTAATGGTTTATTAAAAGACAGTTGAACTCCTACGTGGTTCTTATTCATTATTTTCTGAACCACCATGGCAGCTTACTTTCTTAACTAATGGATATTTACCGTGTGCTGATTTTTGTACCAAGTACCAAAAGCAAATTTATTAGCCTACGACTGTGGCTTCACACGGGTAGTCAGTGAGGTGACACACATCAATGGTGTTGATACTGTAATCCTAGTTTTTACTTTATTACTATACTAGCCACTTCTGACCATGTCATTAAAACATACACGTGGCCTATAATTTCAGCTTATATAATTTCTGCTCGGCAGCAACATTGAACGTGGTGTCAACTGGTATAAAGGCTGTCGATTCAAAATAAAGCTATAATCACCACAAATGATTCTAATACAGCTACTCGAGAGAAGGACTTGGCTATCCTACAATTAACCAGTTTCATTAAAGACCTCTTATGTGTATTTAACAGTGCATTGAAGCTGCATCCTGGTAAAAGATCAGTCGTAACTCCTGCAGTGACTGATTCAGAAGCCCAGAAGGTTGCGATCAATGCCTCTTGCAGAGCGACCAGTGGCATCATTAGTGGCTCCGTCTAATGAGGTTTTTTGCATCAATACATGCATACGTGCCAAATATAAAGAGCTGACATGCTGGTTTGCAAAGTTTATGATAACCTGTTAAGTATACATTAATGAGATAATGCCCAAAAAAGGATATGCAATGTATACAGAGATCATACAGGCAGTACGCTTAGCTGTGGGATCCATAGCAACAAGATGTAGTAAATTACAGGAAGTGCTGAGAGATTCTGGCATTATTTATGAAAAGACAAGGATGATTGTGAATGGGTTCTGTGTTGAAGCCTACTACAGAGAGTTTCTCACATTTACAGATGATATCATTACCTCTCTTTTGTATGTTTTTTGACAATTCTTTTATAGTGGGTTGAATTTTGTCCATATATCCAGGTGCGAGTGCATTTAGCGGTTCACTACAGGTGAGCTGAAAAAAGACAGCATAATTGAGTACTGCGCAGGGCTTTAAAAGAGAGAATGTAAGGCCTCAATTAGTATCTGCCTTAATATAAAAGGATCAGTAGATGGAAATGATACTCAGCAGCGCAGAAAAGAGAGTCGTTAAAGGACAACATTTCCTAGTTTAGACCAGGCGTGAATGTGACCACAGATGGAGATTTCTATGGGTTTGATTACTGTGAAAGCATGAGAGAACACATTATGTTTACACAGTTTTGCTGCACACTATTTATAGGACACAATTTTGGCCCTTAGAGAGAATTATTCTGTTAAGGACATCTGCTGCTCTTAAGCACAGGTGATCAGCCTACAGCACACTATTAGCCATGACAAAAGAGTAATACTTTTCACAATGGTATAATACATAAAACAATAGATCAATTAGGCAAACATTTGTATGTGTGCATTTGTAGGATGATAAAGGTTGTTTTTTCCCCACATGTATAGCTTGTTTTTGTCTTTTCAACTGCTTTTGAAAGGTCCAAGTGTAATAAATATCCCTCCAGTCGACCTGGAGACATTTCAGCATGGATTGTCCTAGATACACTTGAGTAAAAAAAAAAAAAATATATATATATATATATATATATATTTTTTTTTTTTTAAATTGCAAGTGCTTGGTCTAAAATTAGTGCCATCATTTCAGTATTTCAGCACGTTTATAGATTTACATTTCTTCATATTCTCATATTCGTGTGTCACCTAAAGAAATTACCGCTATTCTGAAATATATCTGATTTTCTTTCTCATTTTTTTCATTTTTCAATCCTCTTTTGTGTTGTTTTGTTTTTCCTCAAGGTTTCATTAGGAACGTTCTCTGCATTATAGGTATCTCATTTCACCTACCCCTAACCCCTGTATCTAGCAATTTAGGGCTTTTATGGCTCCAGACTAGCTGTGGTGGAAATGATGAGCAGTTTAGTATTCACATGGAATAGCATTCTGTGTTTTTATTTCTTCCTGTGATCTGATCCACGGCCGACGTGAGGAGAACTCCATGCAGAGTTAACCCACGGAAGGCTGCTTGACCAGACAACATTCCTGCTCAGGGAATGCTCAGAACAGCTAGTGGATGTCTTCAACAGCATTGTGGATGACACCACACACCCCTCACACACACTCTTCACCCTCCTGCCATCTGGAAAAAGGTACCGAAGCATTCGGGCCCTCACGACCAGACTATGTAACAGTTTCTTTCTACAAGCCATCAGACTACTCAATAACTGAACAGAACTGTACCGAGCACAATACACACACATACACACACACATGCACAATCAACTGTATGGACTGCAATGACCCACACCAAATACCCACTCTCTTCCAATTTACATCCATGTCTAAAGCACCATCATATCAAACTGTTTACATGCTGTTTTGCACACTGTTTTTGCTCTTTGTACATGCTGTCTCACATCACATTCAGTCGATTGCTGTTTTGCACAATACATTACAATACTTCACATAACTGCTGCTATAATACTAATGTGTTCATTCAAGTATTTCTGCACAGGTAATATTGACTGAACACACAGTATTTACATTAGTCGGCACTGTTTTTGTGTATTGCCTTTTGTGAATTGTCTTGTATTTTTTGTTTCACTGTCTTTTGTCCTGCACTGTCGTCTGTCTTGTTTTTCTTTTGTCCTGCACTGTTTGCACCAGGTCGCACAGATGCACTTTATGTATCTAGGATTAACTTACTAAGTCCTTGGCTCTGTCTTTGTTTTATGTACAGTAGCACCATGGTCCCGGAGAAACGTCGTCTCATTTCACTGTGTTCTGCAACAGCTATATATGGATAAAAAGACAATAAAAGCTTCTTGACTTGACTTGATATAGACAAACGGTGAATGCATTCTGGCCCTCACAACTGTGCTACATATTTCAGCACTTAGTCTCTGTTCAGATTCAGAACAGTGCATTGATTTAATTTAAGCTAGACAATGATATTGTTGGATTGATTCCATGTTTGTAGCATGACAGCATTAATATGCAAGGCCTCTATCGTCCTGCTGTCAGCATACTGATCTAGGCACAGCAGGACAAATAGCTAGCAGCTTTTCTCAGTTTTTTTGGGGGGAAAGTGTTCTAAATAGCACCTCTGTCGAGGCTAATTGGACTTCTCACAGCGATTAGATGGGCGCTAATTCTGTGCCTGCCCGCTAACACATTTCTGACAGCTGTGCTGATAATCATTTTCATTAGTCATTATCATTCTCTTAGTGGATTAGAGGGTTTGTTTTTCATATTCTACATTAACAACTAGGGCTGTAGAATTCAAATCTAGTCTCAGTATAGTCTGGTATTGGTTTTGACCAAGTTTTTAAAAGGAATGTTTATGTTGTCATCTGCAGTTAAGCCAGTTACATACATCCATTGTCAAAAGCAAGTTTGCTAAATTGTTCGTGCACATATGAAACTGATGTACAGGTTTGAACTCAAAAAGGATTTGATGGTTTTCAGTCTCTGTCTTGCTTCATTTGGAGTTGATCTTGTCTTGGCCTTGACCCCTTTAAGATTCATTTGGACTTGATAATAGAGGTTTTGACTTATATATTGACATATATTTCTGCTCGAGCTTGGGTTGTACCAAATTTGCACATTTTTCTTCAGAAGTAATGGATGACTTGTCTACAGATATAAATTCAGCATAGGATTTTACAAGCCCCAAATGTATAAGAACATTTCCTAACAGGTTCTGAATGATGCATCTATTCCCTAAGATTGCCAAGTAATCCGAACGAGGAGTCCTAATAAGCAGACCTGACCCTGCTGATTCCCCCTGTCTGGGGATGCATCACACACTCCACTGTTGAGAAGACTGAACCTGACCAATCACAGAGCCTGTGAGCTTATTTATACAGAATAGCTAACATTCTCCTCCAGATGTGTTCTGTGTAATGTTACATGAGCAACAATGTAGAAAGCTCATGTTTAGCCTCCACCCCGTCAACGCATCTAGAAGGTGGGAATTGGCAAGAAGGTGTTGGGAGAATATTAAGCCAACACAGCTAAAACTGGCTTAATAAAGGTGTCAGCCATAATCCATGGAGCATGTGGCAAAAGATATTCGTCATAGAACCGGATTGATTTTAAATTGAGCCCTGTAAATGTGATTATATGAATGACATGAATGTTTCACGTGTGGAACAATAAATTGCATTTGTGCTGCTTAACACAAAACACAACCAAAATACAAAGTACACTGTACTTGATATTATTTATTTAAATCATTTTCATAATATCAAGTACAGTGTACTTTGTATTTTGGTTGGGTTTTGTGTTAAGCAGCACAAATGCAATTTATTGTTCCACACGTGAAACATTCATGTCATTCACATGTGGAACAATAAATTGCATTTGTGCTGTAAATGAATATTACAATAATTCAATATTAAATGAATAATTCAATATTCATTTAATATTGAATTATTTTAATATTCGTTTACTTCATTTTCCATGTGGCCAATAAACTCTAGAAATTGTATTGATGTTTGGTCAACAATCCAAAGAGTGTGGTATGAATACTTGTGTGTTTGTATGTTCGGCTATCTCTACATTTCTGTAGGCTCATATGGAGTAGATCTTCAGGTCCCAGATCCCTCTGTCTCTTCGCGTGACTTTGTCCCTGTGGACAGTACAGCACTAAATGTAGTGTGTGTGTGTGTGTGTGTGTGTGTGTGTGTGTGTGTGTGTGTGTGTGTGTGTGTGTGTGTGTGTGTGTGTGTGTGTGTGTGCGTGAGTGTGAGACAGCTGCTCAACAGCTACTGAGGCATGGACATTTATACTATTGGGGAAAAAAACAGTAATGCTAAGAGGAGTTATATGTTATGGTACCTCTGAGCTTTACAGTTCAAACTCACCCTGTGTTTGCTAACAAGAACTTTAGTAAAGCTAAAGGCAAAATGTATACATTGAAAGCTGGGGGTCTTTCTACATAGCATATGATGATCAAAATTTTATAGTTTGTGTATTACAGATGTACTTGCAACATAAGGTACCTCTCTGCGTACCAGAACGTGTTTAAGTGTCCTATCTGTTGGTAAGAGTAAGGAAAACTCTTACTCTTTTTTGCCACCAATACCACATACTGTATTGGTAACAAAACGTCACATACGCTTACTTTAGACACTGCAGGTGGTGGCTGGGATGTGCACTTGGGGTAACAGAAGCTTTCTCCTGAATCATTTTTTGCCATGATATGAGGGATATGGTATATGAAGGGTCACTAGTGCCTAAATGTCATGTCATGAACTTATGGTTTCATTTATTATTTTCTATGACCTGTCCATCAAGTGCACTTTTCAGCCATGTTTTTACCTTGTTCTTTTACATGTTTCTCACAGAAAATAAACCACAGTTTTAGGTGGAAATGGAATTTGTAGAGGAGAGTTTTATGCCCTAATAGTACAATAACATCAGACTGGAAGCATAATAGCTCTTTGGTTATGAGGGTTGAAGCATGAGGCTGACTTTATAACTTCCTATCAAGGATACACATTTTAGATAGACAGCTTCTTTATTTAGTGTGAATACATGCTTTGTTTGCTTGTAAACACCTATGGGTTTGATTATTACAGCATATTTAATCTATTTATAATTTTTCTATAGAAGCTTCCAGTAAAACTAATTGCACTACTTTCATAACTTTTTTTTGAGCCAAGTTGTTCTAGTATGATGGTGTTGTTTCATTTGGTAAATAGTTTTTGGTTCCTTGATAGATTTCCATTTACCTTTTCTGAGGTGAACGGAAATCTAAAGACATATGTTTATCTTTTTCATTAGAATAAGTTTCATCACAGAACAGAATGGTTTTGAACCTGCTGCTTTTAGTCCCACAATCTAATGAGTCTTCACTTATCTGTATACAGTATATAATAATTACTGTACATATGAACATTCTACTGATTACTGCACTGGAAAGGCACAGTCAGATACTGAACACAGATACGTGTATTTTTTCAACATTAGCATTATACTTTATGCATGTTAACGTGTCATCATCAGGCCCACTACAATCAACAATACAAGTGTTTGGGTGGCATATTACATATACAAATCTTTCTTGAAAATTCCTTCAGCACAGTGCCACTGCGGCAGATAGTTAAACAGCACACAGCATGGGACAGGACTTGCAGTTATCAGGCAGTGTATGATACTCTGAAAAGACATCTGAGAGAGAGAGAGAGAGAGAGAGAGAGAGAGAGAGAGAGAGAGAGAGAGAGAGAGAGAGAGAGAGAGAGAGAGAGAGAGAGAGAGAGAGAGAGAGAGCAGCACAGAGCCTGAGTGTGTGAATTTACATAGTACATAGTATAATGCTTGGCAAAGTGATAGAAATGATTTCTCATAAACATTAATTGAACACTTCAGAATTTCATTCAATGGCAATACAAAAAACACAGATAGCACCGGGTAGTATAATAAATATATTAATAACCCCACTATAACACTATTTGAAGTCTCAAATCAGGACAATGTGGCGGTTGTTGTAGTTTATGGCCAATTTATCATTGATGCGTTCAGAATCCAGGGCCTAGCCCATCTCTGGTGCCGCCTATGGCCACATTGCTCGGTTGGTTCAGGGCTCTGTTTTTTCATATAAATAAATGCAGCACAGGGGTACAAAAACCCAATGGCTTTATGTTTATGTGATGTTTATGTGATGTCTGTGTGATTTAATGTTGTGAAAATATTCACTGTATAAATCATGAACAGACCCTTGTGCCATAAGGCAGTGCACCTCTTGGATCAGTATATACTAATACACGATTTAGGTATTGTTTTTTTTTTTTTTTAATGAAATGGCTGGAATGCTTGCTGGGACGGATATAATGACAGTCTTGTAAAACCAAGACAGGGTAGAACAGGCGATTTTGTGTGTGTGTGTGTGTGTGTGGTGAGTGAGTGAGTGAGAGAGAGAGAGAAAGAGAGAGAGAGAGAGAGAGAGAGAGAGAGAGAGAAAGAGAGAGAGAGAGAATGTCTGTTTACAGGCATGCCTCCAGGTATAATTAGCCTAGGGAGAGCGGATCTCTGCTTCCCTGGTGCCTCGGTATCGGCCTTTGATCACCAATTAGCACCTGCATATGGCATTCGGTGGCTCAGTAAGGTTAAAACGTTTTCTGCCAAAAACCTCTTTGGTTTCAGTGCCATATAATGGAGTAACAATTGGAAGAGATTATACAGAATTAAAACAATATTTTTGAGCCTGTAAAAAATAACACCATCTTCCTTATAAATGTAGGTTGCCTTATTTAAATTTTTTGATTTGTAGAATCCATTGTCACTCTTTGGTTCCCCCATACAGCATTCATTTCTGTGTTGATTTGTGTAAGAGCTTACAACAATTTACTGTAAGTCTCAGAAACGTAGCTTACGAGATATGATTCATATCATATCATTCATATTCAATAATAGAGTGTTGTATGCCTGCCTGATTGATCCTATGAGGGAATTGATAATTGGATGAGAGAGAAAAACACAACCGCATGTGTTATGTGTAAAGAAATTCTTAAATCTTTATAGCTTAATGATGTTCTTGTTTGTGTGTCAGGGCCTGCCTGCAGGACCGTGTCCCAGAGAGCAGAGTGTGAGGAACCCAAGCCTGAGAAGCTGGCAGACAAGGGCAGTGAAAGTGGAGCTTCCTTGAATGAATTGTCTACCTCCAGCTCAGAGACCCACTCAGAGGCTACATCACCCCAGGATGGAAGCTCCATCTTGGTGCCTCGTGAAGCGGTAGTTGGAGGCTCCCTGGCACCCTGTGGAGCCCTGCATTCAGTATCTCGCCCCCCCAGTACCCTCACTCTCGGCAGGCCACCCAAGAAGGGTGCTTCCGTGCAGTGGATGGAGCTTCCAGATAAAAGGCGCAACAGTGAGCTCTTCCAGTCCTTGACCAGTGGCGTAGGGATACGTGAGGGTGGACTCGTGCGCAGAAAAACTCTGGAAAGACCCAATGCTCAAGAAGAGATGAAGCAGTGCATTCATGATTTCCGCCAAATCAGGATTCCTCAGGCATTCCCAGAACGGAAGCGCCAGTGGCAGTCAGAATTGCTCCAGAAATATGGACTTTAGAAAAGCACAGTCAGAATTTCTGTGACAAAAGATTTTTTTGCCTTCTTATATTTTTGTTTTCTGATTCTGGTTTTCTGATTTAAATGTATTTATTTATTAACATGTTCCTTTAAACGGTGCAATACTTCTCAAATGGAAAGCAACAAGGCTGTTAAAAACATCTGTAATCTTGGATGAAAGTGGGTAAAAACCATTTGAATTGTCCTGTAGCTCTATATTCAGACTTAAAGCAAAGAAAAAAACTAAATTAAATGAAGCAAGCATCCTCAGCAGAATAAAAAATTATTATTGATGGGAAGGACTGTTCTTTCCTCAGCAGCCTATTTAGCAGACATTGTTGCTAGTAAATCAGTCAACTGTAAACACATTAAATATTCACTTATGTTGCTTTGTCTATAGAAACTCTTTGAACACTTGCATCAGTATAGAGTTTATGTCTTGTATATGTCTTGTACATTTCCATTGTGCAAATGTGGGCATTTTATACCTCACAATGTTGTACAAATTTTTAATGAGTATCATGAAGCCAGCATGGGATGAATACATACATTTAATGACTCTAAAAGATATAAAATTCAACCGCTACATACTGCAGTGATTTTAATTCTGAACTTTTTATTGAACTGCTATGAGTGGATGTGTACTGGATGATATCTAACGCCGGAGGTCCATATGGCTCACTGTTTAATATGTGGTTTTAGTTTGTAAAGTGGTCTGTGCATACCAATGTTTGTGTATATTTTTAAAAGAATAATTTCAGACAAGAAATAGTAACACACAGCAACCATACAAAATGTTAGTTTTAATAACGCACGGCAAAAGGTCTTACATTTTAGGGTTTTTGATAGATGCCAAATCACTTAACAGTATGCTTAGAGTGCAATTTACAGTAAATACTGGATTGGGATGCTGAAATGTCTCTTTCTAGAACACAGGTTTGAGAAGCACAATGACACTGCTGTCTCTGTGAAACCTTAGTTGCAGTGATTCAGTAAACTTCCAACAAGAGCTAGTGTTAGTTTATTGTAACGTGAAATACAAGAAATGGCAATTTTCTTCTGTAATAAAATGTGTCGTGTAAATGGAAAGAGAGAAATCAGTTCGTCTGCTTTGTGTATGACTTCTTAAATATGTGGTAAGTTAAAATAAACAAGGGCTGATTAAATGTTTCTGAAAGTAATTGATGATTGTTCTAAACATGTTACACTAATCATAAAATTGATGCATTTTTAAAGACAAAAGACTCTGGCTAAAATAAAAAGTTTTAAACATGACTGATCGTGGTGATGCAGTAGACACATTAATGACCCTTTTTTTTTTGTAAATAAAAATGAAAGGACTCCATGTTTGGTGGTGGATTATGGTTCCTAAAAATATTAGACCGCAAACATTAGCATAGCATTTAGCTATATGATTTAATAATAATAATATTTGATAGAGCTAATTATTGCTTAGCACGTTTGCCTTGCATTTATGGGGCTATGGGTTTAATTCCAACCTTCACCCTGTGTGTGCAGAGTTCTCGCTGTACTTCAAGGGTTTAATCTAGGTACCCAGTCCAAAGACATGCTTTGTAGGCTGATTTGCATCTCTAAATTGTCTATTTTGAATGAACAGACATGTAAGTGTGTGTGCAATGGGCTGGCCCCACATCCAGGGTGTCCTCCTTTTTGTGCCCAGAGTCCCCTGGAATAGGCTCCAGACTCCCCACAACCCTGTGTGGAATAAGAGGTACAGAAAATGGATGGCTCGATCAACAGATTTGATGCATAATCATTCTTAAAGACCTTATCTGGAACAGTGTGGAGGAAAAGTTATTCTTACAATGTTTAGTTTTAACAGAGTTAGCTCTAAGGATCTGTTAATACTCATGAAACCTTTATCCCTGGATGAAACATGTTGATCCCATGAACAGACTGTGGTTAAATGAGGTGCATTGGAAGTTGTTTTTAAGCACTCTAATTAGTATGCTAGAGGCTGCAGTTTCTAATAGTAAGGTAGTGTATTGTGGTATACAGTGTGACAAAATGGCACCATTGTGTACAGTATATACTGCCTTTTCCTGGATAAAATGCAGGCAGGCAATATGAGATAATAACCTGGCTTAGTTCTAGCATGAAAATCTGACTAGCTGAAAATCTGTGAAAATACTGCTCACACACTAATTTCTGGTTCAAAGACAAAGAGCTTCATCCAAACAGTAGAGCCAAATTAAAATTTAGAAAATGAATTGGAGAATTCAAGAAGTTTGTGTCTGACAAATAAATCACAAAAACAAATCTGATTGAACAACAAACGTGAATTTCTAGTAAGACTCTGGCCACATACAGTAAAGTGCATGCACATACACAAAAGTCGAAGTTTTAGCACACTGAATGCTGCAGAACCCAGATGGCAGATGTTGCAGGATAAATAGCATCTCTCCCTCTATTCACACCTAATTAAGGCTATTCAAGGACTGTCATCAGCTAAGGAAGAGAGTGTCCTGGCAGAGTGCTGCCTAGAGAACATAGCAGAACACAGCAGATCCAGAGGAAGAGTGCACATGAGGGTGGTTTATTTGTGCTCTTTCTCTTGGCAAAGTAGTCAGTCAGTAGCCTGTCAGTAACATTGTTTTTATTTTGAAACAAATAACACTGCAACTTTCCAGCTCGCTTGCTGCTGTCCGCTAAGCTTTAGCTATGCAGCATCCCACCTGCCAATACACACACACACACACACACACACACACACACACACACACACACACACACACACACACACACACACACACACACACACACACACACACACACACACATACACAAATGCATCCTGAGCTCATTTTTATTTAGATCCCCAATGAGGAAACCAGAGGCTACAGTGGCAGGGAAAAACTCCTTGAGGTGACATGACGAAGAAGAATTGAGAGCATCTAGGCTCAAAAAGGAACCTCTTCTAGCTAGACACCGGACAGTGGGATTGTACAATTTTACTCTTCCACAAATCCATAAAATCTAACAGTAAATGAGCTGAAATGATATTCAGTATGAGCATAGATGTCTTAATTATTAGAGTACCATATCTTAGATTCAGTAAGTTTGCAGTATCCAGGTGAAATCCAGATAATAATGTTTAGGAAGTGTACAAGCTTTAAGTAGATGTATTAGGATCAATCACACACATTCTTCTGCTCAATGCATCTCTAGTCTTGCTCTATTAAGGACACATCCAGTAGTGTTTCTAAATAAAAAGCTGGTTCACAAAGCTGCACTGCAGAGAAGGAAACAGTAGCAGGCCATTTTGAGCCACTTAAGAATGCATTCCATATAATACAAGACTGACAAGACGAGAAGCCCATTGATGGCTGTAAAATAACGTATGCATAGTTTACGTGCAGATCAGAGAAAGCTGACATTTACAATTACGTGCAAATCTATCAGACACTAGCAGCATGTAGATAGAGGAATTTCAAATGCTATAAAAGCATATAATAAACTGTCATATAAGAAATGAAACTGAAACCTGCTGATAATACTCACGCTAACGATTACTTCAATTTGATTTAAATTGGAAAATTTCAAGAGCACAAATTTTTTAAATCTTATTTTTCCTGCCATATTCTAAATAATAGTTTAGTTGTTTTTTTTCCCCTCAAGTATCAAATTAATTCATTTTGGTTAATTTTCAAGGCAGCAAGTGAACTTTAATTTTTTATGTTAAACCATCTTAAAATGTCTTATAGTCTGGGAAAAGTTTAATCTCAGTTTGGGAATAGAGAATGGCACATCTTTCGATATGATTGCGTACTAATATAGAGGTAAAAAGTTGAGTATTTATTATCTGATTGGTCAGCCTAATCTGAAATGAGACAGCTATGACTAGCTCCATCTTGTCAGCTTATTGTAACTAAAATGCAAACTCTAGTATAAACCTCTCCTGATGATTTAGTCTCAAGAGACGCAACACTTTTTTTCTGGTGCAAATGTATTCATATTCTTAGGACGTCCAGTTTTCTTGCAGCCTCAGAGATGATACACAGAGATGTCAAATGGAGGAGATTTATGAAATTTCCTGTCCACTGTTGCTATTATGTAAATGTGGACAGTGTGGGTGTGTGGGCTGAGTGTCATTCTTGAGACATTAGAACTTGAGGCATTAGAGGGGAAAAA
Source organism: Tachysurus fulvidraco (assembly GCF_022655615.1). Lineage (NCBI taxonomy): Eukaryota > Metazoa > Chordata > Actinopteri > Siluriformes > Bagridae > Tachysurus > Tachysurus fulvidraco. The sequence continues at coordinate 15,831,273 of NC_062534.1, forward strand.
CACCAGTGGTATAGAATACTAAAAATGCAGAAAAAAGTACAGAATCTTGTAGGTATAGCTGTTACGGCTTGAGAGGATGTCACCAGATTCTTCAACAGTAAGCAATAAATAAAAGATAGAAAGTAGGTAGTTATATTGCAGTGCAGTGAAATTCCCTTCCTCCGAAAGAGTCTTTAATCAAGTAACTTCTCTGAGCTGGCATCATTAGTGTAAATTCAAGTCAGCACTTTTCCATATTGCACTGATTTGTGCTGCTGAATAAATATTGACATAATGACAGGTGTAGATTAGCAGACAAACATTTTAACTGATGTTGTTAGACTTTGCTAGACTTAAAGTTAAGTAATATATAGACACACTTCAGATATTCTGTCACACTTCACGACTGCAATTTATTAATGTGAGCCATGGCATTATTCAGCACGATCCAAATTGAGGCACCTGAATCAAGGGAAAATGTGAAGAGAAGATTCCCATCTCACTTGAGAATTGAGATATTAAATATTCACCTTCAATACTGTTATCACTGGTAATAACATAGAAATGGTATATTAGTCACAAGACAATATACAATGTATTAATAGCAAGAACACTGAGGATTCAAAAGGTTGGCTGGATTATTAGGCAAAATGATTGAATACATGAATATAGATAATACATTCATAAATGCTGTTTAATCAAAACTTTTATTAGAAACTTCTAAAAAGTTAATTTATTATAAATCCATGCTGGTAAATCTCTATTAGCGGTGAATTAAGGCTCATTTTATTCACTTTCCAAAGTCTTTCTAAATGATTACCATTTTGGTATAGTATTGTGTGCATTATTAGGATCCTGTGCTCTTACTGCGACAGTTTGGGTTCGATTTCTGGGCAGGAACCAACTTGACCACTGAGGGATTAACTTTCAGTGCTGGTCCAAAGACCGGATAAATTGGAAAGGTTGTGTAAGGGAGGTCCTTCAGAGTAAAACCTGTTACACATCAAAAATATATGAATCGGATGATCTGCTGTGATGACAATGAACAGACAGCTGAAGGACAACAACAACAACAACAACAACAACATGCATTATAAAACAGAAAATATTATTTTTATATACTTTTTACTGTATATTAAATAAGGGGATAGTTTTTATTTACACTACTTACACAAAACAAAATTTTCTCTAATCCATATTGCTGTCTCTTTATTATTATTATTATTATTATTATTATTATTATTATTATTATTATTACAAAAAAGTTTTCACTGTAATGTTGTAATATTTATCAATCTATTATTAATGAATGACAAATCATACTTCTTAAATCAACTATTTATAGTTACTTTTAATATTGTGGAATGTCTGCAAGACAAGTTAGTCCTTGTAGATTTGTTGTCAGTTCAATGTTGACAGTTGTTTTAACAGCTATATTTAACAGTCATTCTAAAACCCGCCTGTCTCTTGAAGTTAATGACAAAACAAATGGAGTTTGTCATGTTCCTGAGAAACCCAATAGCACAATGTGCCTTAGATTATGTGTAGTGTCTGCAATACAAGAGTCTCTGAATGGGCAGTTACCATAGAAACAAAAGCATGGTAGAATAAGGCCATTAATATAAACCTGTGATTGAAATTACAGCTGGAGCTACAACCAAAGCCGTGCTCTTAGGAAAATTCATCAGCACCTTCTGACTAGTCACATCTGAGTATAATGAGCTGTGGCAGCATGGGCGTGACTGGGTATCAGCTGCGGATAGAGAGGAATTGGTTGAATCAGAAGGTAAAACATGAGTCCCATCTGTGTGTGAGGTCACCAGGTTACTTATACAGTAGGTGCTTTGATTGTTTTGGGGTTGTTGTTTTTTTCAGGAGAGAATGCTCTGAACCAGAGGAAGGGAGATAAAGCTGACAGAGGTCACACACAAGTGTTGTTAAAAACATGCTGAAAAGAACTATTTGAAAAATCAAGTGAGAAACAAAGCTATGTCAATATCCACTTGTCTTCTGAGTCCTCCTGCCCACAGATATTCACATGCTGCTGAAATGCAGGGGACAGGCTTATATTATGTGTGACCTGTTTCAGCTCTGTCTCACTCTCCGTGGTTCAAGACATTTTTTTCTGACAGAACCTATAAGTATCCTGTCTGTAAGCATACACAGGTGAGAATCATCATATTTTATCTGCTGTTTCAAGCCTCCTCCTCTTCATCCACAGCCGACGCTAGACCAAATACCTGCCGTAAAATGAGTGTTTAGCTAGAACATTTGCAACCAGAATCATCAGATCTGAGCTCAGGATTGGTGTTTAGAAGGGTAACATTTTTGCTTCACAATTTTAGAGTTCTCCCGTGCCTCTGGGGTTTTCTCCGGGTACTCCGGTTTCCTCCGCCGGTCCAAAGACATGCATGGTAGGTTGATTGGCATCTCTGGAAAATTGTCGTACTGTGTGATTGCATGAGTGAATGAGAGTGTGTGTGCCCTGCGAAGGGTTGGCACTCCGTCCAGGGTGTATCCTGCCTTGATGCCTGATGACGCCTGAGATGACGCCGGGCACAGGCTCCCGTGACCCGAGAGTTCGGATAAGCGGTAGAAAATTAATGAATGAATTTTGAGTGCAAGGTTTGATCCCGAGCTCCAAAACTATGCAGATATGTCTATGCTAGATTGTCCCTAGGATTGAATGGGTGTTTAAATGTGTATGAATGCTGCTCTGAATGAGTCTGATCTACTGTAGATAAAGTGGTTAGTAATCAAAACACTCCAGTTATCAGACTTTCAGAAATGTGTCCCAAATACACACAAACACTTCAAAAATGGGTTGTTGAGATACAGAATACATTTTCAACCTCAGTGCTACTCCATGACTAGCATGAAAACAGCCAGAGTAAAGTATGCAGGTTTGCAGACTCATCAGCCTTTTGGAGGAGTGAAAGGCTTAGTGACCATTTGACCATCTGAATCCCTTAGATGATTTGTAGACTGGACTGAAGATGTATGTCTGGGCAAGTAGGCACTCAATGCTGACTGAATTACACTAGTTCTATCAGAAAGAATAAGTAAAATGCAGTCACGAATTATTGTAAGAAGCTTGTGGAAGGCTACCCCAAGAGTTTGGTTCATGTTCAAGCAATTAAAAGGCAATGCCACCAAATCCTAACAAAGAGAATTCAGATATACTGTATGACAGTAAAAAAAATTGCTATGGAAATTACATACTGTAGGTAGTCTAGATGACAGTAAATGTATTGTAACATGAAATGTCTTTAATCTAGGTTAATGCAAAATGTTGGCTTCAAAAACATTGTTTTCCTCTAAAACATTTATTCAAACATTTCAATTAGACAAAGGTCGTATTCTTAAGAGAATAAAGAGTAGAGAATAAAAAGTAGTTTATTAATCACAAAAGGTAAATTTGGTGTCACAACAGAATTTATATAAACATACTTAACTCTCCAAGCTATTTATATTCTGAGACTGAGATGTCTGCACAGACTAACTCTATGTTAACTATTACAATTGGGCATGTTTACAACTGTGGTCATAAGAAAAGTCATAATTAAACTGGCAGTGTGTGTAAGAATGCGTTAGAGTGTGCAGTGACACTACGACACTATTGCAGTGTAGTAGTTCTGCATAGTTATGCAAAATCTGGTCATAATCCATCATCTTTAATGTCTACATAGCTTCCAAGCCTCGTGGATTCATTTTGGATTCGCATAGCAGTGAGCAAGCTGCCGTTGTCTGCTGGAGAAGCAGATCTGATGGTAGGCCAGTATTGCATGAAGATGGGTGTTTGCACTTGTCCATGTCCTTTAAAAAATGTAATGTTGAATTCTGTAGGCCTGTTTGCCTTGTAACTTATTTTAACGTGATCCTTCACTCAGGCCTATAACAGGGGTAAATTTGAAATTGCATCCTTTCAGGCCAGAATTCCGGTAAGGATATAAATCTTAAAATGCCATTTTTGTGTAGCATAGCAAACACAAAAGTGTAACTGAAAATTTACTTTGCTGTTTTATAATGTCATTTAGTTTAATTTTTGACTGTTTTTTTTTTTTTTTTTTTGTAAACAAGCAAAACTTCGATGTGAAAGTGGTCAAGAGACACATAACCAGTGCATACACGAGCAATTTTCTATTGTTATATTACAAAACTTAATAATCTATTGTTATTATTATTATTATTAGTAGTAGTATTATCCTTATCATAATAATAAGAATAGAGTGGTAATATGGTTGATGTTTCCAGCCTGTGCTGGTGACACATCACATGCACATCACAGATATATTGTGATGTTTTTCATAAGTGTACCTGGAATAACTTTTATGACATTTTATGTATTTTTTCCAAAATACCTTTCTTGCTTTGTGCAGTTGCATTCTCTTTAAGCCCTCATGTTAAAATCATGTGACTCAAATACTTTATTCATTTAAACAGGTATTTTAGTTAGAGTAACATGCTCGATTACAGATCCTATATCAGGACCCTTATGTTTAATCACATTCAGTACAAAATCTAAAATAAAAGAAATGTGTTGTGAAACAATGAGAGCATGCATGGTTAACTCAAGTCTACAGATGATGCCACTTGCTTGTTTCTTTAAAACGTTCTTCAGCATGTTAACAGCTCTCACAGTGACAATGCAATCTGTTTTTGACTTCAACTCCACTTTCAACCATTTCAGCATGGTTGACCATTTAACTTCTGGATAAACTGAAGCAGCCCAGTGTATCTCCATATATCAAGAATATATCAGACTTTCTCTTTCCTCAGCACAATAATAATAATAATAATAATAATAATAATAATAATAATAATAATAATAATAATAATAGATTATTAAGTTTTGCTCAGATATAACTGTATTTTTACTTCCCATATACAGATACAAATATTATTATATTTTTGTAAATAATCACCACTTCTAGCTTTATAATTTATAAAGCACTGCCAGTTTTTACACATTTAGTATTTAGCATCATATGATTTACATACTTTGTTTGTTACAAATACTATTTATTACATACAGTAGTGTTACTGCATTTTCACGCTGTATTTTATTGTAATTGACATATTTCATCACCAAACTGTATTTCATTTATATGAAACCTCACTAAAGGAAGATCTGTACAATACGGTATTCTGATTATGATTCAATAGCTATTCATGTGCTATTTGCAGATTGGATCATTTGCTGGAGTATGGATTTCAGTTACTCTGGGACATAGATCAGTTGCTTAATTAAAAACATTTGCATAATATATGCTTGAAGGAAATTAGATAAAATCAAGAAATATCATTTATTTATGCATACAAAATAGCCTTTTTGTAATAATTAACAAGCATTTTTTAATTTCAATATTGTAAACATTTTTCCTATCAATTGTGTGCCATTCTCATCTGTGTTGAATTGCTTTGTTTCATTATGATAGTGCATGGCTACCAGCCCTGGAAGGTCCATTTCCCACAAACATACATCTCCTGCTGTTGTTTTTCTGTCTATTTTTTTTTCTTTCATATTATCTTTCCATTTGCTTTGACCTGAGATGAGAACCCTGTCTTTAGTCTATATGACAACCTTGCAAACCCTGTAGTCTCTGTATGAGTCAACATTGTCTGGGGAAATAAGTACACTGCATATTTGATTCTCTCATATAACAAGACACAAACAGACTCAAAGCATTTCTTGGTCCCCAGTGAAGCCATTTGAAATGCCATTTTATATAAACACCTGTCTCCTTTGATACTGATGGAGAGTTCACCCCTTTCTCCCACCTTGCTCTCTGTTTTAGACATGATTTACTGCTGTGTTGTCACTTTTCTCCTTTTCCTTCAGCCTCCACTCATTCTGCCATTACTGAATCGACTCCACTGACAAATGTTTTTCAGTCCAGAATGAAAGATAGTTTCCATTACTGAGGATTTTATTGGAGCTAGCTCTGCATCTGAAGAACATTTGATTGTAAAAACTAGAAAACATAGAGAAGAGAAAATTATGAGTACTAGTATCTGTTGAGGTTCCGTTCAGGTTAAAACAAAGAAAATATAAGAAATTAAGAAACATAAGAAATGGCAAGTTGTTATTTAAGTTGCAGGCTAGAGAGAATGTTTATGCTACCACATACAGTATATAAAGCAGCATCAAGAAGCAAATTTTATCAGCAAACCTTTTCACCATGAGCTCATGCCCCATTTCACAGCACCTGATCCTGACTGTTGTTCATCTAGGGAATATGAATGACTGAATAACAAAGCCTGTCAGTTTGCATAGTTTGGTAGATGACCATATTATATCCAGCAAACTGCCAAATGTTTTGTTATATTAAGATTCGACAGAAAATTATTATGTAAAATAAAAAAAAACTAATAAAAAAAAATAAGGACAGTTAATATAGGACTCACTTGATTCTATCAAACACAAGTGCATTTGGGTTGATTCATCTCACCTCATCTGTAACCCACAATGTTCCCCTGTCAGTCATGGTACACGTGCATTGTGGAAACTAATATTGTCACTGGCTAAAACAGAAGCACAGGACACTTTAGCTTCTGAACAAGTGCAGACCCGAGTACTAGTTGCATCCACATTCATGGAAATCACAGCACAGTTCCAGTGCAACCAAACTCACTAACCTTTTTCTGCAGGCAGTCTCAGGTTTAGTACCACGATGTTTCTGGTTTCTGGTCTATTGTTAAAGCTTTCAAATTACCAATTGTTCATGAAAACTGTGCTTTGTTTCAGACTAAGCTCAAAGTTTAACTCCTTTAAAATGAATGAAAAGGAAAAGATGGAGACACGAAATATGCAAAATAAAAGTTTATTTTGGTTTTCTTGGTAAATGTGAAAAAGAGTACTGCAACTCCTCTGATGTTGCTGTTAATTTTGTTGTTATGAGTCCTAAAACCAAATAGTTCTAACATTACACTGATCAAACTCAATTCAAGTACATATTCCATAATGAGATACTCATACAGAAAACACTGTCTTTCTCTCACTATCATTTTTCCTCCCACTTTTGCTTTCCTTCTTCTTCATCTTCCAGGAAGACACTGACACTACACACAAACCCATCTGTCCTTCTGTCTTCTGCAGTAGATGCCATATTGCTATTCCAAATCACTACCCTTGAAATGCTTGCTTGTCTTAATGTTATTCCTATTTATCAATCCAAATGCAGAGGTGTTCTCAAGGCTGTCTAAGCAATCACCCAACACTATTGTGCAACACTAGTAGAGTGCTGTGTGGAAAGCCAAATCTCAATCCATTCCAATCCCCATAGGAATAGCTCTTGGTTGCTAATGCAGGAAAAAGCCCATCTGGAGCCCACTTGGCCTTAATTACAAACTTAATTGATCAGCAACAAACTCATTAATGCAGCAACAATACAAACTAACAACATCTGTCAAAACCAGTATATGTCTTCTGAATGTCTTTAGTTAGTATAGCTAAATCTAACTCTAATACTATTTTGTCCTAAGATTGTTTATTTTTGGCATGTCAGCGTGCGTTTTTTGGCAGTAATTGAAAAATTGTATTGTCTAAATCAAGCTTCTCTGAAGCAGCACTGAGATCTGAGCAAATATCTGCATGAGTTTCCAAACTGTCTGTGCCATAGGAGTGTGTTAATTGGCAGCAGATAACATCGTTCTGGAAATAAATTCAAATTTCTTGCTTGAGTTTAGTAAAAAATGGATTTCTGAAGGGTTCTAAGCTTCCAAAGATTAAAAAAAAGAAAAAACATTTGGAAGATTTTCTGATGAGGGAACATTTGACAGTGACTCAAACATTTTAGGGAAGTTCTACAAAATATAAAAAAAAGATATAAAATATAAAAAAAAGATAACAAAACAAACTCCTTAATTTATGTCAATAAAATGCCTAAGAAAATAGAAAGAATCTTTAGATTATTGTGTGAGGATGTTGTTGTTCGTACTGTATGTCAGCTGCTCTCGTTAGGGGTCACCACAGAGTAACATCTGACCCACATACACTGTATGGTCAGCCACAGATTTTACACCTGACACCTTTCCTAATGCAACATGTCTGTTTTTATCCAGCCTTGGGAGTGCACTGTCTTGTGACCCACCCAAGGATTGGGTTTGTTCCCTGCTTGGCAGTGAAAGCACGGGATCCTTAGCCACGAGACCACAGGTGAACTCATTGTATCTATTGACTATGAAACTGTTACTTGGTTACTGTGTCTTTAAAATTTTTATATCACATAATTTCTCAAACATCTCTTTTAAAATGTCTATATAATACTTTTTTTTTCTTAAGAATCTGAATGTATGTTTAGAAATGGTTACAGAAATGTTGTTATTTATGCAAACAAGATTTTGTCAGGACAATGAAGGCATTGCCAGTGCCAGTGAATCAGTAGCTTTCAGTCTTGCTCATACTGCAGAAAAGTTATTTTCGATTCAGAATGCACTGTCTTTATGTCCATACGGTCATTTTAGATCACACAGGCTTAGCAGCACCAGAAAGTTGGCAGCAATGACTGACTATTAGAACGGGCTATAGTTCAGGTTTAGACCTGCAGCAAAATCATAATGAATCTGTGACTCCATCTGTGGACCAAATTATAATACCCTCACTGGTTAAAAGGGCAAAAAGGGACCACAGGAATATGGATATTTGGGTTCTGAAACGAATTTGAAGTCTGCTTTTCTATTAACAATATAAATAGAGTACATATCCCAGAATTCAGCACAACCAACATGCCTGGCTACTGAGGCTACAATACTCAAACTCTCTCATGTTCATGCTTACCAGATTGATTACACCCACCTGGACTCAATCACCTTCATAACACACACAGTAAACACACACACACACACACACACACACACACACACACACACACACACACACACACACACACACACACACACACACACACACACACACACACACACACACACACACACACACACACACACACACACACACACACACACACACACACACACACACACACACTTCTGCACCTGTCTATACCAAGCCTTTGAAACAGTTTTGTCTCTCTGGTTTTGATCTAGTTCTGGTTTCCCCATTCTGTGATATTCTGTCTAACCCAGTTCATGTTGTTTTTACATTGCATGACCTCCAACTGTTTTTTTTTTTACTTCATTGTAAGATTGCATCTTTGTTTTGTTTGCTATAGTTATAAAGCCATTGAGTACCTGCACTCGCATCCTCAAGTGATTCCGAACAACATAATCACCTTATTCCTGAAGAATTGCATGAGTACACTACAAATTAAATTAGGTCTCAACATTGATTGGTCCTTGCTGAACTTTCTTACAGCTCACTTATCAAGATTGAAATAGTGAATAAGCACTGATTTGTTAGAACATAGTGAACTAAGGCTTTTTAGTAACAGTAGGTAACCCATATATATCATGCTTAGATTACAACAATTTAAGAAATTCATGGAAAATTCAAACCAAATTTCAAACACCCCCAAGTATAATCTAGATCTATATCTTACACAAGTGCTGTTTTCTGCCTCAAATTATTGCCAGACATGGGTTCACTTTTTCTTTATTTTTCCCTGAACATCATGTAAGCTATAACAAATAGCCAGTATTTGAGTACTGGTGCTTTAAGCAGTTACCCATGTGCATTCCTAGATGATATTACTCACAATGACAGTAAACCATAACCTGGCTGAAGAACTTTTTTGAAGCAACTTGTTGAGCATGTCTTCCTTTCATCCATGCACTCACCCACCTTTAGGGCTTGACCTACACAAGGTCATGTGGAACCTCTGGGCACTCAGGGTGCAGGCTAGGATCAATCCCCCAAACCTGAAGGTGTAAGTCATACATGCTAACCACTAAGTCACTGTGCCCTGATTGCTAACTTATTGACATATATGATATGCTTTTCATTTATATAATTACAAACACATTTCATGACATTCAAAAATGCCTTTTTAAATTGGTGGATTCTTTGCTAAATTTTCAGTCATATATTATCATTTCTAAGCTGTTTTATTGTGTCATGATTTTATGTGACATCAAATTGTCAAGAGGGCAAAATTCAGTATGTTTAATTTGTCCTAAAAGAAAGTGCTTGTCTTTTTCTTTACCAGTGGTAGTCCCGAATTCTTTAAACAAAAAATATATAATACTGTATACAGTGATAGCCTCATAGGCATGAATTGCATGCAGGTAAATTTACTAATCATCTGAATGGGCTGGCTCGAAATTCAAGATCAGCACCTGCATAAGCATCGTGAATTGCGTGTCATTAAGAAAAATAGTTTGAGATTTTACTGTGCATTTTTAATTGTCACAGAAATGCATATTTATGACCATATTATTGCTTCCTTAAGCAAGCAGCCAGCGGAGGCAGTTAGCTATAAAACATTACAAGACATTCACAAACTAGAGATTACAAACTTGATATTTGGTAAGCCATTACCATTTTTTTGCATAGTAGGCATTTTGCTGATAACCTGAGCTGAACTGCTAATTTCCTTTGCAATTACTGTATTCTAACAGAAGGGTTTATTCCCTTTAGTTTCTGGCTCTTAGATACGAAAATAAAATAAAATCTAAAAAATTAGGCTCAATTTCATTGTTTTTACTAACTTGTCTCTAATTTGTTTTCTTTAACCTCTGTTGTCTAAACAGCATCAAGGTATTTTAGACAAAGTAGAGAAAGTGTTTAACAAACTTGGTTTTACATCAGAAAATTGTGTATATGTATATATAATTGGTGTCCTAAATTTAAGAATATTATTGAACTCAAAACTGAAGAAGATATTGTTGCAATCAATTGACTTATTCATATATAAGCTGCTATTTATTTACAAATTGACTTTTCTACATTAATTTAAAATGAGCATACCTGTTTCTGGACATTTCTGTGCATGTTCAAATTAAAATGTGGAGTTAGCGAGGATGTGGAGTTCTTGTTGCAATACATTACATGCTAAGAAGTAAAGCTGTAAAGGGAATTTAGTTCTTGTTTGCCTCAGAAAGGCCAAGGTAAAGACCATAACCTTTAACAACCAAAATAATTACAAATCTCATATCAAACTAATATGACTAATGATGACAGTGTGCAAACCGAGACTAATTACAAAATGCAAATGTGAGCTCACTACCTTTTTTTAAATAGACAAGGTCAGTGAAATGCCCCTTTAATCTTTGAAGCCCAATAGGCTGTAACAGTCATGTGTCTTTTTGGAAGTCTGGAAGTAATTCAGCAAACTGCATCTGTAAAATTGTTCATTTTTAAATGTTAATCAAACTAGATTTTTATTCATTTTTGCTAGTATTTTATGCATTAGGAAAAATGCATAAAATACATGCATTAGTGTCTCTGACTTTTTCTCTAGAGAATTTGAGAATCTGATTACAGATTCAACCTATAATGAGCTTCCTCCAACTCCTTCATCCATAACAATGGAAGAGCAAATAAGCAGTACATTTATCAGAGCATGTTTATGTGATTATGGACAGGAGGCTTGGCTGACTGATTTAAGCATAGGTTTATTCTGTCACAGTGGGCAGATTGGTTATTTTTTATGAATTCGATCATTTCTTACCTTAGATCAGAGAAGTGAGGAGAACATATTAAGATGTAGTGGTGTGTAGTGGATGCAGTAACATTCTGGTATTTAATCCATTTTGCTAGTATTCTGTGACCACTCGGTGTTATGAGCTCTGAATTTAAATGTAAAATCAATTGTTGTTATGCTAATATGTATGGTTAACACAGTGTTCTGCAAAACAAAAGAGCACAACTGTAAATGATCATGATATAAAATGGAAAAACAGGGAGAACACTCTATAAAATGTTTTAGCTCTTTGTCGAAGAAATGCAGGATCTTTTAAAATTTCTAGTAATCTAATCTTTTCCTCTGAAACCTGCTATTCAAACCGTTGCAACCATTTCAAGGCATTTCCTATTCAAGCAGAGCTGAATTTCCAGTGCTTATGCTTTTATCTGTCAGCAATAATTGGCAGAAAATTGTGTATGCAATGTGCTGTATTTTTTTTATTCATCAAAGAGAAAAAAGGGCCAGCAATTACAGTTCCACTTATCTTGCCCCTCCCCGATATAGGAATCCTGCTCTGCAAGGCAACAGCATGAGTTAAGAAACATCCCTCTTCATTCTGTGAAATCTGCCATATTGCAGCAAATTGTTTCAGTCAGTATGCCTGGCACAGGGCTTATTTCGCCTTTATGTACAGGCACTTTTACAGTATAGCGTTTTACACATTTACTTCTGAAAAGTTGGTGGGGAATTGTCTTCTGAAATTTTCTTGTGTAATTAAATATTGATTTAATATTCTATCATCCAAAATGATCAGTGAAATAACCCACAATTCAACAAACGAAACCATGCTTTATTTCAAGAAGCTTTATTAAAGACAACAACAGCAAAAGTGTTATTAACAATTAAAATTGACTTAAACTCTTACAGTAAATTCAGTCTGTTGAAAGTACCAGAGAAAAGCAACTTCCTCGTCGTGGCATGTGTTTCCAGCAGACGCTGTGAATAAACATAGGCATGCTCTGTGTAGCGTATAGGATTAAAGAGAGGTAGGATTAGCAGCTGTTTCACGGCTACAGGGAGATGGCTAATCTCCTGTCAACAGATTGAAGGAAAACTGCTCCAGCCTGAGAAGCAAATCTGTTTTTCCTCTTTCCGGAAAATTCCAGTTCTCCACCATCTCCATCTTACCTGCCTACACTATATATATGAGCACATGGACAGCATGTGGTGTTACACTGAGGACAATTAGCACTTGTTAATAACTAACATTAAAGCATCAGTCTTCAAAAAAGAATCTTTCTTATGCAGTATTTGCCAAATTAACAAATTGTCATTAATGAGATTTAGCTAAAGTTTAATAATTAATCATAAATCTAATTTAACTAATCTAAATATTAGATGATCATTCAATTCTGAGAAACAATTTATTTGTTATACTCCTATGTCATTCTGACCGTGGGATTTTTTTTCTGCACCATTTTGTGTAGACTCTAGAGATAGTTGTCCATGAAAATCCCAAGAGATCAGCAATTTTTGAAATACTCGAAATGGCCCATCTGGCACCAACAACCATGCCAAGGTGAAAGTCACTGAGATCACATTACTTTCCTATCCTGATGTTGATGTGAACATTAACTGAATCTCTTGACCTGTATCTGCATGACTTTATGTATTGTGCAGCTGCCATATCGTCTAACTAGGTTTCCTATAATAAACAATACATACATATGAGCCTTATCATTGTAGGTCGTATTATAAAAGTCACACAAAGGATAAATGATAAGTCTTTATCAGTTTGTATCTGTTTTATCACTTTATCAGTATGAGTATTTAGAAGATATTCTTCTATAGATTATTATCAACTAAAATGCTTTCCTAACATTTACTGAATTTGCTGATTTACTGAAATAAAGAAATACATATTAAGGTACAAGAAAACATGTGCATTATAATTATGAGTGCACATTTGTGCAGCTACATGAATTGTCATTTGTAATTTGTTTTAACAATATTATGTTCAATGATTTGTTCCAGCTTATTAATGATGCATTAATGAATGTGCTGCCTCAATATATTACACAGCACAGTATCCAATCTACAGAGAGGTTACATATTAAATCAATACAGTTACAGATTCATGGCTGTAAAATACAAAATCCATTTGTATAAAGTTACTGTGATGTGCTTATTCTCTTTTTTAGTGAGGGTTGACCTTTTTTTTGACTTACCGTAGCAACAGTGTGTTTCACAGTATATTACAGCATATTAAGTTTAATCAATGAGGACTCAAGTACGCAATAGGGTCTATGGTAGTTATCTGATTTTACCCATATCATTTTATCTTATTTATCGCTAGATCATAACACTAAACATTGAGCCACATATGTAGCCACAGCTTGCAGGATGTAGAAAGGCCATGTTTATTAGCATAGGAACATATTGGGTGTTCATGCATTGCTGTGTAACACATGCAACATTTATTTATTCATCTTCAGTAGCGGCTTGTTTACTAGTTAACATGACTAGTTAAGAGTGGGATTAAAAAATAGTCCCATAGACACCTTTCTTAAATGCATTCATTAATAATGTGGTCAATATATGTGTAATGAAGGAGAGGCAGGATCCACATGCGGAAACAAACAGTAATACACAGAGAAGCAATCACAAAGTAACAAATGCTAGGTAATGCAGTGGATTGACGATACTTTGTGGGTAACATAGCATAGATAATCCCCCAGTTGACTAGATACTCCAACTGGTGCCCCCTTCTACGGGAGAAGAGTAAAATATGTGCGAGGTATGCTGATGCGCCCTCCATTTCAAAAGGCAAAGAGGGAGATGCATCGTTACTGGAGTAAGCAGGCTTCAGGAAGGAAACATGGAATAATGGGCATATGAGGTAATTGGTTGGTAGTTCTAGTCTGTATGTTACTGGGATTATTTGTTTGATGACTTTGATGGGTCCAAGAGGGCATGGGAGTTTAAGGCTTAGGTTCTTAGTAGATAGCCACACCATTTGCCCTGGTCAGTAGGGAAAATGGAGGCTCCTTCTTTTGTTGTTAGCTTGGACACCATGTCTGCGCACAACTCTCTGTAGACATACAAGGGCCATTTTCCAAGTTTCTCTGCTCGGCCGATATCAATCATCTACTCTGGGAATGCCCAAGGGGTTCCTCTGACCAGGAACAAGAGCGGTTGGTACCCCGGAAGACACTGAAATGGCGTGAGACAGAGAATTTTGTGAGTACTCGGCCCCGGGATGAGTTCACTTGAACGCTGTTGTTCTCTACAGCAGTAGGTTCACAGGTAGAGGCCCAGCTCCGGATTATGGTGCTCCACCTGGCCATTGGCTTGGGGGTGATAGCTGGACATAAGACTCACGTTAATATGCTTACCATACTCTGGGTATGGGTAGGGGTTCAAAAAAGCCTGCTGACCATTGACGAGGCTCTCCTTGTTTTATTGGGCCTGTCTGATTTCCTGCATAAGGTCCCATCGAATGGGGGCAATGATGATTAGGGATGGTAGGATGGGTTTGGGGTTGGGTTCGGCTTGGACCTGGTCATGATGGTGAGGCATCTGCTTTTCTATTTTTGGAACCTGGACAGTCTCTTTGTTCCAATTACTGTATGTATTTGAGATTCTTATGATCAGTAAGGACTCGGAATGGGTGCTAGGCCCCTTCCAGCCAGTGTCTCTACTCTTTCAGTGTCTCCTTTATGGACATGGGCTCCCAGTTGCTGATGTTATAGTTAGCCTCTGCTGGTGTCAACTTATGGGAAAAGAAAGCGCAGTGGTTGAGTTTTCCCAAATCTTCATAGTACTGAGAAAGCACTGCACCAACCCTCAATGCATCTACTTCCACAACAGGAGCTGTGGTGAATTTTACTTTGAGTATTTTAAAGGACCATTGGGTGACCTTGGAGCACTAAAGTTTCTTGAGTTTTCCTTTGAGTAGCAACATGAGGGTGGCTGCAACAGTGCTATAAACCTGAATAAAGCAACGGTAAAAATTTTCAAAACCCAGTAATTTGCTAGCATTCATTGGTACCCCTTTGTAGCTAATAATGTACCACAGAAATGAAATTGACTGTTTAAGAAACTATTGAACTATTATGAAATTGACTCTTTAATTCTTGACAAACAAGCTGTGTTCTAGCTCTCTTTGGAGAAACTGTAATACATGAGCCACATGAGTACTGTAGTTCTTTTTAGTTAATCAGGATATTGTCAATGTAAACAATGACACAGATCAATGAGATCCCAGAAAATTTTATTGACAAATGATTGGAATAATGCTGGCATGTTAGTACAAGTCAATACAGCATTACCAAATATTTGTAGTGGCTGCGGGAGGCTACAAATGCTGTCTTACATTTGTCCCTCTCCTGTATCCGAACCAGTTTGTAAGCACTCCTTAAGTCTAACTTGGTAAAAAATTTGCTTCTCAAAGTTGCTGTAAGGCAGGGGGTACAAGTGGTAGTAGATATGGGTGCCAGACCATGATAGCATTGAGCCCTCTATAGTCTTTATATGGTTGTAATCCTCCATCCTTCTTTTCCACATAGAAAATACCTGATGCTGCAGGTGACATCGAGGGATGAATGAAGCCTGCTGCTAGTGCCTGTTCAATGTATTCCTCTATTGCTCTTGTTTCTGGAACTGATAATGGATAAATGCGGCTCTTGGGAGAAGGAGTGTTGGGTAACAGTTCAATGCTGCAGTCCCAGGGGCTAAACATCTCTTTTAGGTCCTGATAATCTGAGGGCACAGATAACAGTCCCTTAGCATTTGGGCTTTCCACACTGGTGGCATGACTCAAATAAATCCAAGATGGCAGTGCAATAGTAGCACGCACTGGCCACTCCGGATACAATATGGTGCTGTCAAACTGTCCCGAGCCATCAACAGCAAAGCACGCACATGCCCAGACAATCCACAACCACTTCTAGGACAGCCGAGACACCCGGCGCATGTGGCAGGGCATACAGGCAATCACAAACTACAAGACCACTTCACCTGCCTGTGATAATGATGCCTCCTTCCCAGAGTTAACCCACGGAAGGCTGCTGGACCATACAACATTCCTGGCAGGGTGCTCATGAAATGTGCAGAACAGATAGCGGATGTCTTCACTGACATCTTCAACATTTTCCTGAGCAGCATTGTTGTTCCTATGTGCCTCAAGACAACCACCATCGTCTCTGTCCTAAAGAAGCCTCAATGACTATCGTCCCATCGCACTCACACCTATTGTAAAGAAGTGCTTTTAAAGGCTTGTCATGAGGCACATCAAGACCCAGTTACCACCCTCACTGGACCGCTACAGTTTGTGCATCATCCAAACCACTCCACGGACGATGCCATTGCCAAAGCCCTTCATTTAGACTTGCTAAGGCCCTTCATTCACCCACCTGGACAATAAAGAAACTTACATATGAATGCTGTTCATAGACTTTAGTTCAGCATTCGACACAATCATCCCTCAGCACCTGATTGGGAAGCTGAGCCTGCTGAGACTGGACACCTCCCTCTGCAGCTGGACCCTGGACCTCCGGATCACAAACCTCATCTCCAGCACCATCACACTGAGTACTGGAGCCCCTCAGGGCTGTGTGTGCCCTGTGATAGGTGTCTTCTGTATTGTCCTTAGTCCATGGGTCCTCACGACTCTGTGAAGTATAAGCAGTATAAACAATGGATGAATGGCTTTAGCTGCAGTCCTGTTCTAAACATTTTGCCAATAAATATATTTTGGAATAATACTTAGCTAAATCTGATGATTAATAGCTGGTAATGTCATGTCTAATCTATAGATAATGAGCTTCTTTGCCACAGTAAATTGCTTTTTCCTCAAAAGTTTATCAAAATAACTGGGTAGAAAGTGGTAAAGAAGTGTCCAAGGAAGCAGGGTTTCCACCTATACCAGAGCGTTAATTTGCTGAGTGGCTCAGTTCTGCTTCATGCTCTTCTTCCCTAACTGAGCGCTCCACAGAACCGAGCCAAGGGGAATCAGAGTAAACCATGGATTAGCACCTAATGCCCATTGGAGAAGCAGATTTTTCATTTTGTTCCTCCTTCCCTCTCATGAAGATGTGTCTATGTTGTATGAATATTCAGAAAAACACTTCTTCATGCCTCTTAGGTAAAGTGAACTCTATTAAGTAACCATTTTTCTCTGCTCACTGAGCAAAACAATCAGTAATTCAGAAAGCATTCAGCCACTCAATTTCAACTGCCTCACTCAGTTACTTAGCATTCCCTGTGGAACACTGTGATTTTCTCACTCTCTCTCCCAGGTGCGCTTACACACACACGCACACGCACATACACACACACACACACACACACACACACACACACACACACACACACAGATATCCACAAAGTGATTTCACAGGCCTGTGGTCCAGGCTCTGCTCAGTTGCTGTTCAAGATTAAGACGACTTGACTGACAGGAGCTCTTGAGTATAGAAGACAGGAGAGATGGGTAGAAATGTGCCACTTCATTCTCCTTCTCAGTCTCTTATTTGTGTGATAGCTTACTTCTATTATTTATTCTAACAGAGGGGCTGAGCATCTGTGGTGCCATTCTGTTGTTATTTCTCATACAGTCTAAACTCTATCACATGAACAGTAATTTTACATTTTGCTTCACAAATGCACTCTAAACAACGAACCAGCAATTCCGATTTCAGGAACAAAAGATTGAATAGCTGTGACCAAGATGTTTCTACACATTGTTTAAGTTACCATCATTAACTACGGTGTCTTTGTAATCATACAACTTGATAACAATGGAAATTATAGCAATTATCTCTCATAATGAAATCTGTTCATGCTTCATTGTGGCTTTGGCCTTTGCTGTGTGATCCATATCATATGATCTTTCACAGTCATGAAAATTTGGTATAGTCATGAAAGTGATGAAAATCCTCAATACTCCTATTTATGCTTGGTTTTAAACAATATTCTATTTTCCCCTCACACAATACAATGCAACTGATCATCTACGTTCTCATTTGTTATTTGTCATCTATACTGTAAAAGTTATCAATATCTTTGAATCTTTGAACTGTTACTTCTTCAGACTCAATTCTTTATTCAGTTTATCGTGTTCTATGCCCTACAGAGTGAAGAATAAGCAAAGCTTAAGAAGCCTGTCAGATGATCTTGTTTATTATCTTTAACAGTCATTTCAATAGTTTAGAGAAACTATAAATCATTTCATTTAGAAATCAGTGCTGGAAAAGAACACTTTATCATTGTCTGTCAGCTGTGGGTAGCACTGCCGCCTCATAGCTCCAGGATTCGGTTCAATTCCCGAGCTTGTGTTACAGTCCATGTGGAGTTTTTCTGCATATTTGCCATAATGTCTGCATGTGTTGGTTCTGGGTTCTCGGTTTTCCACCCACCTCCCAAAAACACATTAGTAGGAGTATTGGCTAAGCAAAAGCACCCATAAGTGTGAATGAGTGTGTGAATATGTAAATGCCTGGTGTCCTGAGATGGACTGGCATTCCTTCCAGAGTGTAACTAGAAGAAACCTCAATGTACAGGTATTGTGCCCCCCACTGATTAGAGATTTGGTAATTTTACATTATCCTGATTTATATATTGCTTTGGGTTGCTTTGTGACCATTTCCATTAGCTCTGTACAATGTTCATTAGCTCTGTTTTTTTGTTGTTTTTTTTTAGAGTGATTGTCAGGACCTTGCTTAGACGTTCTCTACTTGGAACATTAGGGGGCATTCCAACAGCGTGTTGTGTGTGTCACGTGTTCTCGTCGTTATTCACATGGTCCTTATTGACTATTATTAACTTGCCTATTTATTTCCTTCATGTTATGTTTGGGTTTGCAGAGTACTTGTCTTTTTATTTTCTATGTTTAGTTTGCCCTGTCATGTTCCTGGTTTTTGCGATTTTTTCCCCCTGTATGAGTTTATGATGTTGTTAATAAATCGTTTTTCTGTTATCCCTGCTTCTGGGCCTGGTTTTATCCCTGAAGACACCTGTTTCTTGACAGCAATTTAAACTGTAGTCAAACACAAAATGGCAAAATGATCACATCAGCAGACTTAAGCATTCACATCTCACCACTCGTGAATGTAAACAATTTACTTATATTTAATTAAATTTATTTGTATAGCGCTTTTAACAATTGAATTGTCTCAAAGCAGCTTTACATAAGAATAAAAACAGAATAAAAATATTTCAGTTTAAATTGAGTTACTATTTATTTGTTACATCTATTCCTAATGAGCAAACTGGAGGCAATGGTGGCAAGGGAAAACTCCCTGAGAAGATATGTGGAAGAAACCTTAAGACGAACCAGGTTCAGAAGAGAACCTCATCCTCATTCCGGTGATAATGGACAGTAAATAATGTCAATATGAATAATGTCCTTTCTACAACAGTTTGTTAAATTAAGCAACCAAGAGCTTCTGAGGAACTAATGGTTCAGCACAATTTCCGAGTTGACCACAGACTTAACATTAATTCCTTCCTGCCAAAGTCTTCAAATGATTGCTGATTAAGTTATGAGCATAAAGCTGACTAACACAACAGTAGTTCAAAGATGGCGGGACAGTCTCCAGGAGGCCACATTCACAGCAATCCCATGAGCCATGGCTGGTGCATGCAGACTTATATAGTGTTAAACTAGGACAGAACCTTTCCTGGCAGGTACATATGGCATTTTCGTAGGCTATTATGACCACAGTAGAGGACTACAGTAAAGTACTTCCCATCATGCAGGGTTCCAAGTAGAACCTATTTAGACAAATTAAATCTTCTATTATCCAAATAACCCCTGATATGGATTTTTTAAAATGTAGAAGCTGTATTATTCCTCCACTCCACATGTATTAATTTAATGAAATACTGTACATTTGACATTTCTATGAAACAAAGTCATAAAATATATTTTGTGTGTGTGAAGTGTATTCTTCCAATATTTCTTCAAAATCAGCATCATTTAAAATACTGTACTGTAGATTTATTCCAAAAAAAAGCGCAGTCTCCTCTGCCAGGGATCACATTGCTTGATATCTGAGCATCAGACATCTTCCTCACAGCAGAGAGTGTAAGAATTCATTTCAAATGGGCCCTGTGCCATTCTCCTGCTGCTAACTGAGCTCCGGCGGAGAGAGATAGAGTGAGATGGGGAGAGGGAGAGAGAGAGAGATCATTTAAAGGTTGAGTATCCAAGGACAAAATATGAGGGCACCAGTCACGTATCACATATACAATAGTGTAAAGATGCTTCGGCTCAGCTAATATAAAATGCTTCGTCTGACATTGTTCTATGCCTCTGTCCTGTTTAAATTATGAATTGCATCATTTTGCAAGCTGAGAGCATTTGCAACATTACATATATCACAAATGTTTCTCTTCTTTTGATTCCAGAAAATTTTGCTCTTGCCATGTTTTTAATATCCAACCAGAACTTGAAGCAGAAAATATTAAATAAAGAAATCCAGCACCCTTCTCTTGCCAGAATGCCACTTTCAGATTCCTAAGAGCCCCCGAGTGTCTTATCTATTTTCCCCCAGCTTTAAATTCTTCCACATTACTCTCTGAGGTCAGACAGGCCACGCACACAGAATTAAAATGCTAAATATTGAACACAGGGTGACCAAGGCCAAAGAAGCTGGGTTTGCAGGGTGCTTCAAACCCCCTCTAATGAAGCTGGCATTTTCTGCCTGCTATAGGATGCATGAGACTGCCGGCTGTGCATTTGTCATCCTGTTTTGAAGCTAAGCAGCCCATCCCTCTTGCTTTTCAGATGGGAAAATCATGTGGGTGAGTCAAGGAGTAATCTTTTGGCTTTAGGTGCAGATAAAGAGTGTTAAATTGAAATGAGGAAACAGGATGGGATTTTTAAACAAGTCAAGGGGAGGAAAGAGAAGGAGGAGAATTTCATCAATGCACTAAGGAAATTAACTACAGGGCAATTGTGGGCCTGAATGCACATTCCAGATTTTAATGATAACTAACTTCAGATAGAGACTTCATTTCACAGTCTCTAAGTGTTGCCCTGAATGTGGGAGTTGATTTATTATAGCTATTTCACACAATGCTTAGATGATCTGTCCAGCTGAGATAAAGATGTTTCTTTGTAATATGTTCTTCATATATTGTTTGATTTTCAAGAGTGCCTACTGACTGATAATAATATGGATTTGACTGTGCTGTTCTGTATATGTGACAAATAAAGGCTTCTTCTTAGTCTTCTTCTCCTTTTTCAATATTAAATTATTGTCTGATACTTTGACCTTTCTATATAAAGATAATAAAATTAGACCAGCAGTACACCTCTTACAAAAAGCCTCAATGTGAATGATTGGTAGAGAGAGGGAAAAAATATCTCTTGTCTGTGATGATCTCTGATTACAACTACATACTGAAGGACATCTTGTGTGATTTGGCAGCCATTTTGTGCTTATTTCAGGGAGATGACTAGCAGGAGGTGTCTGTAATCATCCACAGAGGATCATGGGAGTGAACTTATTCATACAAAATCATGTCAGCTTTGCATTTATAAACAAGAAATAAAATATAAATTCCATCTGATAGATATGCAAGAAGCTTCTTTGTGGTATAACAAAGGGTGCTGCATGAATTTTTAAAATGATCTCATAAATAAATGGGTGCAGTTGGGGTTAGTGTTGCATTATTTAACTCATTTCTAAAGTGTTTTTTTCTTCAATAAATGAGCACCAACATTAATATTTGTTGATATTTAGAATGCTTACAAATAATGATGGAGAATAATCATGCTGGTTAAACACCTAACATGCAAGAGTTAACTAGTCTTTCTGTCTTTCTCCCACTTCCGCCTGAATACCAGCCAGTAGATATCCTGCTAAAGCAAGACGAGTGTAATACTTTGCACAACCAGGAGTTCAATTCAAAGGCTTGAGGGTGCTGAGCTTCCCCACCTAAGCTTTTCACCGTCATATGAATTGAAAAATCCAATACTACCATTTGATTGAAGTGTAAAACATAACATTAACATAATTCTGATTATGTTAATAATGATGTAACTCAGAGTCAAAGTATTTTATTGCAATGTGCACAGAAAGTACAATGAAATTATTGCTTGCATGTTGCACCTTAAGCCCTCACATAATAATGCAGATATATTTAAAGTCAATACTACACCTAGCCAGCCCTTAAACCAAAGACAACATTTTTCCTTTAAAAAGAGACGCAGAAGATGTATGTAAACTGTGTATGTGCAAAAAGGTTTATGTATGAGGCAGATGCTGGGCTTCTTTTGTGGTGTTAAAAATAGAAACATTAAAGTCATTTACATTGATTACTAAGCAGTGATTTATATAGATCTGATATACACACTATATGCGTGTACACTGCAAAAAAGTAAACATGAATTATAATTAATATAATTTCATCGATTTGTCCCATTTCCTGCTTTTGTTTTATGTACTTAAAAAATAGTGTCTATCAACTATCAATTTGGTACTAAGTGTGACAACAGAAGCCTACTGAATAAGATAATCAACTCTCAACTGGGTAAAATGTCAATCATCTGGAGAAGTATAGAAAATAAACAATCACATCAAATGAAATAATAGATTTCATCATGCTAATTACTGTAATGCTAATTTTGCTATCACGTGCTAGGAAATATTTTGGGGTGGGATAATCAGTAGAACTAAAAATGATGTACAGTAGGAAACTGAATCTTTACTTCTGTGTATGATTTTTGTTCTGTAATTTTGCATTTTATTGTTTGTTAAACTTTCCTTTGTCAAAGATTGTTAATTACTAATTCTGTTCATTCTTGCATATAAAATAAAATGATCGGTGTGGGTGAGATGCCACATATCCAGAAACATCCCTAAATTTTAATAATAATAATCACAAGTGTGCTTTCACACAGAGGAATTACAATTACATATCCTACACAGGCTTGTGAAAATGGAAGGCACCAGGATCTTCTGTTTATTCTTTTCCTTAGTAGTGTACTGTAGAAGTGCACTTTTTGATGAGTGTTATGTCCTTGTACAGATAGATTTTTATCCATCCACCACGCCACAAAGGCGAGCTGAATAGAGAGGTCCACTGCTATAAAAGTATGGTTTTATATGGATTTCTGTCTCCTACACTGACCATAAATACCCTCTCCCTACCAGCATGAAAGTTGAAACAGGTAGGTGTGTTCAAGTTCATGTTCAAGAGGACAAAGGATCAGTTCTCTGTACCACTACTGGGCTAGAAAACAGCTTTTTACACTTTGCCACATGTATTAAAAAGACATGTGATCAGCATGCAAAATGATTTACCCTTTTAAAATTTTCACCTTTATTTTGTGGGTAACAATTTGCAACAACAGTGTGTAAATAATACCTGATTTATATTCACTAAATATAGACTATTGGTAAATAAAGGCATGTACTAATGACAAACAATTGATAGCTGTAATGAAGAGTTAACCTTAACCACAATATAAGTCTTATGAATTCATTAATTACACGTTAGTATATACAGTGGTGTGAAAAAGTGTTGGCCCTCTTCCTGATTTTTTATTTTTTTGCATGTTTGTCACACTATAATGTTTCAGATCATCAAACAAATGGAAAAAATTGTCAAATATAACACAACATGCAGTTTTTAAATAAAGGTTTTTATTATTAAGGGAAAACAAAATCCAAACCCACATGGCCGTGTGAAAAAGTGTTTGCCACCCTGTTAAAACATAACTTAACTGTGGTTTATCACACTTGAGTTCAATTTCTCTAGACACACCAAGACCTGATTATTGCCACACCTTTTCGCAATCAAAAAATTACTTAAATAAGACCCGACTGAAAAGTGAAGTAGACCAAAAGATCCTCAAAAGCTACACATCATGCCGAGAGCCAAAGTAATTCAGGAACTAATGAGAAAGAAAGTAATTGAGATCTATCAGTCTGGAAAAGATTATAAAGCCATTTCTAAAGCTTTGGGACTTCAGCGAACCACAGTGACGGACATTATCCACAAATGGCGAAAATGTGGAATAGTGGTGAACCTTCTCAGGAGTGGCTAGCTGACCAAAATTACACCAAGAGCGCAGCGACAACTCATCCAAGATGTCACAAAAGACCCCACAACAACTGCAGGCCTCACTTGCCTCAGTTAAGGTCAGTGTTCATGATTCCACCATAAGAAAAAGACTGGGCAAAAATGTTGCAAGAGTTCCAAGAAGAAAATCGCTGCTGAGCAAAAAAGAACATAACGGCTCATCTCAGATTTGCCAGAAAACATCTTGATGATCCCCAAGACTTTTGGGAAAATACTCTGTGGACTGATGAGACAAACGTTGAAATTTTGCAAGGTGTGTGTGTCCCATTATGTCAGGCATAGTAACACTGCATTTCAGAAAAAGAACATCATACCAACAGTAAAATATGGTGGTGGAAGTGTGATGGTCTGGAGCTGTTTTCATGCTTCAGGACATGGAAGACTTTCTGTGATAAATGGAACCATGAATTCTGCTGTCTACCAAAAAATCCTGAAGGGCAATGTGCGACAATGTTCCTGACCTCAATCTGAAGCGAACTTGGGTTGTGCAGCAGGACAATGATCCGAAAAACACCAGCAAGTCCACCTTTGAATGGCTGAAGAAAAACAATATGAAGACTTTGGAGTGGCCTAGTCAAAGTCCTGACCTGAATCCTATTGAGATGTTGTGGCATGACCTTAAAAAGGTGGTTTATGCTCGAAAACTCTCCAATGTGGCTGAATTACAAAAATTCTGCAAAGATGAATGGACCAAAATTCCTCTACAGCACCTCTGTTAGACTCATTGCAAGTTACCGCTAACGCTTAATTGCAGTTCTTGCAGCTAAGGGTGGCCCAACCAGTTATTAGGTTTAGGGGTAAGCACTTTTTCACACAGGGCCATGTGGGTTTGGATTTTGTTTTCCCTTAACGATAAAAACCTTCATTTAAAAAATGCATGTTGTGTTTACTTGTGTTATATTTGACTAATATTTAAATTTGTTTGATGATCTGAAACAATAATATTCATTAGCATATAGGAATTCGCTAAATAAAACATGTTCTATCTAAGACTAAAACACCAGAACCAGAATAGTATTATAGAACTATACAAAATTAAATGTTTATCTATTCAATTGCAAATGATAGAACATATATATAGAACAAATTGAGGCCTAGACCTACCAAGAGAATTGTTTCTGTTCTCACTCTTTCATGACTGAAATTCTGAGCTAATTACAGGTATTTAGTAATCTGTGAGCTGAATCAAGTGTTTTAAAGTGGGAAACACATTAACCTGGAAAAAAAAATCAACTCTGTGCTGTTATACCTGTTGTCACCAGATACCCATAAAATTATCAGCATGACTACTTGGAAGCATTTATTGCCTGACATAAACAAGGACAGATTCTAGCCAGCAGCTGATAAACTCCACACATGCATGCTATCAATAATGATTCCATCCTTAAGGTTCTGCTACTGAAAGAAAGCTCAATCTAAATTGTGTATGATCGAACCAGCTGCAGTATCATCACAGAGTGATAATCTGTAGATGTTGCTTCATTTCTCTTTGTCCCTTTTCCTATCTAACATTTCTTTTCTTTGTGTAGCCTCTAATCTATAGGTTGATCTTGGGAGACTTCTGAAGGATTAGGTATTTCCAAAGGATCACTTTTAGATCTTTTTCCATTACACATTTCATTCAGAAATGCTAGCCTTTTCTAAATTGTTCTATCAGGTTGCCTTCTTTTGAGAGTTCTAATGCTCAAAGAAAATTACAACTTAGACAGCAGTTATTTTTAGTCATTATTACCATTAAGTCCACCAAAGTCGCCAACAAAGACACACACATTTCAGGATTGAGCACAAGGAAGGCAAACCTTGCCTGTTTCTGAAATACTGTACCCTAATGAATGTAAGGATCTTCCTAATATTATTGCACTGAACAGTCTAGAAGCACATAGAGTCTAGCTGTGTCACCTTTACACTGAAAATTTAGATTTTAGAAAAAGTCTACAAAGACCTCTTTACATTATACAGCAAATAATGTGAAATCACTTCTTATTGTAATAATACAGGCTGACTTTTTGTAATCATCCAACTTTCATTGTTTTCTCTTTCTCCTACATCCCTTTATGTTCTGCACTATATTCATAACCTTTAGGACCTATTCATATTACAAATGTAAATGCCCACTTATGGGGTTCACACTAATCAGATGATTGCATGTCATACATTTGTGATGAATTTATTTGCAAATGCAGATGGCAAATGAAAATATTTAAAGTGCATTTTAATATTTTCCTCTGATGTATTTCAATAAGGCCATTATAACTAAAGCAAGAGATCCTTGTATGTTCTTTGAATGGCTTTGTTGAGGGTCTAATGTGAATATATAAATAAACATGAAGCTGTTCTCTTTCACTCTCTAGCAATGTCGGTCTGGCATTTTCTTGTCCATTTATATGATTTGCATTTGTCCTTCTTCTCTCAGGGCTTGACCTATGAAGAAATAAAGTACTACTCAAATAACTCAAATGACTATCACAGAGTGAAAACTCTGTCTCCTTTCTTCATTCTTTTGGGGTCTTTGCTGGCTACGCTTGGCAGGAACACCAAAGCTGGGATCAGGGCTGAGATTTTTAGTGTTATTCAATGCATCTTCCTTCATCAGCAACCATTATGGGCCTTAAACAGCTGGTGACAAAGGAATACAGCAACATACAGTAGCAACAGAGCTCTTCATCCGTTCCCATCTGTTCCAGCCCATTAGCCCAGGAGATGGGGTAGGGCTTCCAATAAATGCCTTCCAGAATGGTCTAATCCCACTCAGCTCTCCTCAGCTCACTCCACATGATGACAAACACAACATGGCAACTTCCAGGCTCCAAATTTCAATCCATCCAGACCGAGTGCAATGGAAACCGGAGTGAAGATTCAAATGCCCATTTTATTAGCAAACAATCTTTAAAAAAAAAAGTCACAAAAGAGGGAAAGTGAAAATCTAGGCAAATATTAACTCTTGAACAATGCAGGAGATGAAGAAAGAAAAGGAAAGAGGCAAACTTAATATTTAGGACAGAAATGCACATAGAGAGCCTATGGGTTTTAATAGTGGAAGGTGGAAATTAAGATGAGATATGTGTGAAATATGGAAACCCTGAGAGTAAATGTGAGGAGTCTGGAAGACCAACACTGTTCAAATGTCCTGAAGGTGCAAATAAGTCATCTTGTTACAACATGGTCTGGGACAGTTTAGGATTCATTTATTCACAGAAATAGTCGCTCAGGGAACACACTGAAGGATGCAAATAAGAGAAAGAGGCAACATTGCATGGACGAATTGCATTAGAATATTTACAATGACTCATAGTCACCTAAAGTCAAATCAAAGTCAGTTTACATGCTGGGAAAATTACCAATAGTTTTACCAATATTAGCTCAAACTGGGCACCCATTGTGCTAACACTAACACGTTTCTGTTTAAATTTGGATTGTCTATTGTGCAAAGTGCTCTACACTTCTATTAAACAGGATGGAAATGCTATGTTTCCACACCACTTTTGTGTCATGGTTTGCGGGGTGACCGTACCATTTGCTTGTGTTGTCTTCTGGAATTCATTCTGTTCTCCACCATCTATCAGGAACTGAATAATGACTATAATTGTACACACCTGTACCTTGCTAATGAGAGTACTTAAACAGTCCACACTCCTAAAGTTATTAAAATATTGTTAGACTGTTTACTGTCTTATGTTCCTGCCATTTGGACTCACTGTATTGTCCTATTTATATTGCACAAATAATATGTGTGCCTTTGGATATGTTGAGTTTGGTTAAAACTCTGCTAAGTGTGTAAACTCATTACATTTTGTCATTTGAATGAATCCAATACTCATGGAAAGTATTATTCTAGTATAATCCACAAACTGGGTCAAATCACAAGCAGGCAACACCAAACAAGAACAATTTGTAAATGCAATTGTACTGTAATACATACTGTATAAAACAAGTAAGGCTCTAAAGCAGGTAAGAATGGGTAAACAAGCCTAAGAAAACAAACAGAAAACACAGAAATGCACAATAGCAATCAAAATAAGAAAAGAGGAACTACAGACATTTACTTTATATCAAAATATAAGTAAAAGTGTACACTAATTCACCAAAGGTGGCCAAATGTGTTCACTTGGTAATCACACTCATATTTGACATTCCAAAATCATAAGCATTAACACAGTTTTGTCTTCTTTTTGCTGTTATAACAGCCTTCACTCTTCTAGCAAGGCTTTCCAATAGAGTTGAACGTGGTTGTGGGGATTTCTGCCCATTTAGCCTCAAGAGCATATCAATTTGTAACAAGAGTTGGTGGCAGAGGCAACCCCAGTCTACTAACATTTAGTACGTGAATGCATTAGAATGTCAAAGCTTATTCGTGTCCGACTGGTAGAGATATTTTGACCTTCTTCTATTGGTCTGAATCAGAGAAAATCTGCAATATAATGGGCAGTAAACATTTATTAAAATATCAATAAAATCAATGGTACAGTAAGTGCTTCTTAACGATCTTATTGAGTAGGAAATAGTAATTACGTATATATGTTTTTAAAAAAGAACAAAAATCAAATAATCTAAACACAAATCTAAAGCCTGTATTAAGAATTGTAAATGTACTTGAGATTACATGCATGTACAACAACAGAGTAAAAAATGGCAACGATGACATACTTTGAAGCCAGTCACAAAAGGCAAAATTGCACGCAGCAATTCAGAACTCTCTAACTGTTTACACTGAGGGCTGGTTTGGCATTTTCAATAGGCTGTCGATGTTAATAGCTCCATTAACACACCAGATCTGGTCACCCCTTACTAATTTATTCATGAGCATGCCAGAAACATAGCCTTTGAAACGTGCAATTGACCTTTAGATTGGCTTTCTGTGGTGAAGCAAGAAAGAAAAAGGCACTAGGACACCACAGTTGAAGCCATTACACATCTTAACACATTGGACACCATGCTAACTAGCACTGATGATGTATGTTCAGTTTGCTGAATGTACAAACACCTGCAGTTCATTTCTATTTAAAGCAAAATGAGATTTTTTTTTCCTCCCAAAAGCATCTGTGGTGGTTAATTAAAATGCAACTGAATATGGATTGTAGATGCAATGAAGCATTAGATGAATTATGCTTAATAAACATACTTAACAAAGCATAGCTTAATAAAGTGTTAATGAGATATTTTTCTTTAGTGCCAGTGAACCTTGTTTCTGTTGTCCCTGTGATTTGGTAAGTGTAGTGCAGGGTTATGCCAAATGATTTCATGAATATTTAATGTCACACCTACACACTTCTCAGAAGACACAGTAGTATAATAACAGTGGTGTAAAAATTGGCAATGCATTCATGTTTTATTGTTATATTTTTTTATAATACTGTGTTTAGACTGAATTGAACAATAACCAGCATTTCATGAGACCAGAATGTTGTTCATATGCATCATTTCAGTGCTTCTGGACTCTCCACAATATTCATTTTAAATGATTACAGAAAGATTAGTGACAAATTAAATAAAGAAAACAACATGAAGTATGTCCAGTTCCTAATTCACCAAAATACGTTCACTGCATATCTTCACATGTCCAATTTCAGTTAGTCTGTGCCCATGACAGCCTCAGATTTAGCCTATAAGTCAATAAAAGCTCTTGGCTTATAGGAGTTGAACCTGATGTGGTATTTTAGCCCATCTCCCACAAGGGTCAAGGTTTTGTGATTTCTGAGATGCTTTTCTGCACACCACTGTTGTATAGAGGTCTTATTTGGTTACTAAAGACTACCTGTCAGCGTAAACCAGTCTGGTCTTTCTCATCTCACCAAAAGCTATTTCCGCCTGCAGACCCTCTGCTCACAGGGTGTTAGCTAAGTGGATATATATTCCCAATTCCCAATATATTTGATGGTGATAACTCAGCTAATGCAGTATTAGGAACACTACACTATATTGATTAGGCCTAGTTTTGCTCTCAAACAAGCCTCAATTCTCGACGGAGAGTACAAGATGTTGTAAACATTCCTTTAAGATTCTTGTCCATGTTGACACGAGGGCATGGTTGTCATGCAGATTTTTTTTTTTCATGTTAAGAATCTCCCATTCTGAAAAATCCCAAAGCTTTTCTACTGGATTCAGATCTTGGACATGTTGCATCATCATGCTGGAAATAGTAACAAGAATGGATAAATGGTGACTATGAAAGCAATGCACATGATTGTCATCATATACAAAGACTGTGGCATGACTGATTGGTATTAACAGGCCCAAAGTGTGCCAAGAAAACATTCCCCACATCATTATACCACCTCGACCAGCCTGGCTGTATAAGGCAGGTTGGCTCTATGGATTCATGTTGATGGTGCTAAAGTCTGAACATACATCTGTGTATCTCGACAAAACCAGAATTCATCAGACCAGGTTATGTTTTACAGTCTTCAACTGTCCACTGTTTTAAGCCTTTGCTCACTTTAACCACAGCTTTGCTGACAAACGGAACCTGAAGTGGTCCTGAGCAGTTGTAACCCATCTGCTTCTAGGTTCGATGTGTTGTGCATTCCGAGTGGTTATATGAGTTACTATAACCTTTCTTTCAGTTCGAACCAGTCTGGCCATTCTTTCATGACCTCTCTCATTAACAAGGCATTTCCATCTGCAAAACCACTTCTTGATGGACATTATTTCCTTTTTTGCGCTATTCTGTGTAAACTCTATAGATTGTTGTGTGTGAAAATCCCAGGGGATCAACAGTTATATAAAAACTCAAACCAGCCAATCTGTCACCAACAATCATGCCAAGGTCAATATCACTGAGATTTTCCCCCATTCTGACGGTTGACATGAACATTACCCAAAGCTCCTGGCCAGAATCTGCATTATTTTATGTAGTACACTGCTGCCACAAAATTTGCTCATAACTGTATGTAATTTGTGTGTATATGTTGTATATGGATTTTTATTGTAGTGATTAATTTACACCATTTACCTTAATCTTTCATTTGTTTATTACTTTCTAATTGCCTGCTTGTCTTCATTATACTTTTTCCAATCAAATCGGGATAAAGCTAAATGTCTTTCATTTCTTTCCTGAGAGTAGGAGACTTGAGATAAGCATATATAATATTCAGCCAGTTTACAAACATTAGCATCACGCTAACAGACATCAATTCTGTTTTGCTGGATAAAGTGACGTGGACAGTGTGCTGGTAGGATGGTGCTGATGACTTTATAAATATTACAGACATTTCCTATAATATGTATTATATTGGTCCTGTATTGGTTTTAAATCTTAGACACTTTCATGTAATAACAGGAATATATTTTTGGTATGTCTGGAGATAAAAGGATGGTTTGCTGCACCGTATGTTAGAGTGGCCTTGTTCAGAAGATGCTATAAGAATCTCATGTTGTTACAGTAGCTGGCTATTTGTCAATTCATATTTATAGTAAGTCTACATTTGCATAACAACCTTTCCTAAATTGCAGTAAAAGGGTCTTGACAGGTTCCGTTTTAGTTTTTGTTTAAATTCGTAATATTTCAATCTCTTTAAACTCATATGCATTTAATGTTATGAGGGTATTTTTGTTCTTTAGAAACAGACTTTATTCATGGAAAAAAAAAACTTATATGGTATGTAACACCAGTGCACTTTATCTCTGTTGGTGTGTTTTACTGGTTTGGTGTTACAAATGAAAAATTACACTATGTAACATAAAATCAATTCATAATGGCAGTATTTATTTTCTGCCAAAAATCTTTGTAAAGCTGGCAATTGTAAAGTTTCTTTGAGACAATTTAAATTGATAGTTGCAAAACTCGGCACATGACCTTATGCCAACATTTATTGCACAGAATCAGACAAGCTGATTTGAGTCTAACCTAAATGACAGAGATATGTATTCAGAATTATATGTGCCTTTATGTTTCCTTTCATAATAAACAGAATTACTGTATATTGGAAAAACAATTAAGATTTTAAAACTAAATTTGTAATTCTTAAAAGCATTTCAAGACCTATTTAAAAAAAATCATAAAATCCCAATATTGTGATATTGTGATAGACTTTAAAAATTTTAGGCTTTGTATTTGTAATATTTTTTTAGGCCCAGGACCAGACTCACCATCATAAAGCCAGCCAACAAAGGGAAATAAAATTTCTATGAAGGAAAGCAGGGGGTGTTGCATGGAGGCTAGGGGAATGTGGGTGTTGTTTGGGTTCATAAAAGGATGAATTACACAAGTGAAAAAAATAGTACTGACCATTTTGTTGTTGAAAGCTAGTGCTCAGCAGCAGCTCACATGTGAATGCTAGCTTTGTTTAAACTGTCAACTCATTTACATGATTTCAGTCACACATTATGCATGCCTGTCAGTCTGTATCTAACAGTGAGTGTATGAATGTGTGTTGCATATACCTTAGGCAACACATCAATGTAATAAACTAGTATTGGTATCAAATAATCATCAATTTCCATGGCTTGAGTTGTCATTCTGCAAATAATGCTGAAGAAGAGCACATTCAGAGAACAGTGTATCCTTTCCTTTCCTGTGCTGTCACCTGTCTAGTACAGTGTTCTGAGCCAGACTGCTCCAGGCTGTGTGCTTGTGTGTGTGTGTGTGTGTGTGTGTGTGTGTGTGTGTGTGTGTGTGTGTGTGTGTGTGTGTGTGTGTGTGTGTGTGTGTGTGTGTGTGTGTGTGTGTGTGTGTGTGTTTTGGAAAAACGGAATCACTGATCAGCAGACAGTCACCTGGGCGGAATTTACATGTGACCTTATTCATTGCAGTGAATGCATGATGAAAGACATACTGAGCAGGAAATGGTTATTTAAAATATACTGAACCACACTGAGTGAGTGTGTGTGTGCCCTGTGATGGGTTGGCACTCCGTCCAGGGTGTATCCAGGCTCCCCGTGACCCGAGGTAGTTTGGATTAATGGTAGAAAATAAATGAATGAATGAATGAATGAATGAATGAATGAATGAATGAATGAATGAATGAATGAATTAATGGATGAATGGATGAATGAACCATACTGAACACCAGCACTCTCCACTGGAGTCCACCATTGAAACCTCCAAGGCACATATTCACATCTGCAAAGCCACCAGCATTTATGGATGACCTCTGAGACTCATCTCATCTAGAAGAGCATGCATATTGGTACCAAACATGCATATCAACACCACTATCAACTCTGCAACAACGTCCTCCCTGTGATAGTCAGACTACTCAACACGCTGCTGTCGTCCAACATTACAACATGTACTGTAGTGGGGAATCAATGGTAAATTCTCTGGGTTACTGATCAGAACGGCTATTTTTCTAGTAATGTTCTGCTAAGTCTATACAACTTCCCAGTTCTTTTTCTTCATGTATTTGCACTTTATGAGCTATTGTGTACCTTAGTGCTGTATTGCTCTGGGTGCACTTACTGACTAAATGGCCAACAATTCTCCTAATTAGATAAATTATTCCAGGGTGTTTTTTATAATCGTAAGCATAAATGTAAAATCCTGGTGTTTAAAAAGTAAAAATTAACCATGACACGGTGGTATGATGCTGCCCAAGTTGATTTATTTTCTATAACATCTCAAAGTGTTTTATTCCTTTTATACCAGAGTAATTTTCCTGAGATTACAACAATTTACTTTTTTATCGATTATAATCTTAATGTGACAATAAACTTATCACTTATGTTATAACAGCTACAAACAAGGATAGGTTGAAACTGTTATTCTGCATATGTTGAATTAGACATTTGCTTATTCCAGATTTGAATGAAATTATAGACAATATTCTGAGCATATGTGGGATGGTCACTTTTCAGTATGATTTTCAGTATGTTAATACTGAATGTTCTAATCCACAAAAGCAAGCAGATGGTATTTAAAGGTACAAACGCACAAGTACCACTAGAGTGTAAATAGAAAGCCTGTGTTGGAAAATTGATGTCAGAGCATACTGTTTTCCTAATGATTTCCCCACACATTCGGGTCACAGGACTGCTCAGTGACATCTGGTTCATGCCAAGTGCAAGGGTAATGAGCGAGGCAGTGGTGAGAGAGAGACTATGAAGCATATTCAAGAGTTTAGGGTCCATTGCTGGACTTATTAGTAATGTGCATTGAGAAATAAAACATACAGGAGGAAAGCACCTTTAACAGCTTGGTACATGCATACAAACATACGTTTCACAACATTGCAGTGTTAGAATCTGGTCTTTAATTTTCTTAGGGTTTTTGTACTGTTAAAATACAGCTTCAGAAAAGACCAAATTAATAAACCAAAGCATATCCTGGGGAAATGAAACAAACATTATTTTTCTTGAAATAATAATTTGCTATGGTTTATCTTTTCTGTACAGTGTTAGACTATTAATCTATTCCAATCTAAAGAAAAAAAAATGTCAGAATTGTCATCATTATATCATGTGGAAATATTACTCAGTTGTTGAAGTTGAGATGGCAATTATGGAGCTGGCAAAAATGCTGCTGCCCAAACCACCAATCAGGGCACAGTATGAGAATGCCCTCTGGTGGAATATACATTCACATTCGCATCCTTCTGACATTCACATAGCTCACGTTCCCTGCTGTGAGCTGCTCCAATTTAATTGGTAGTTGCCAGTCAAAATTTCTCTAGTGTTCTCAGTAAGACTAATAATACCATCTTACCTGTGGCCATAACAATCAATATCACCTTCCATAAGGAGGTCATATGACTTATTTCATGGTATAGAATTATATTTGTGTGTGTGTGTGTGTGTGTGTGTGTGTGTGTGTGTGTGTGTGTGTGTGTGTGTGTGTGTGTGTGTGTGTGTGTGTGTGTGTGTGTGTGTGTGTGTGTGTGTTTTCAGAAAAGTGTCAGTCCTTTCCTCTCCTTTGAGATGATTGTTTGCAAGGGCTTGACATTTCACAGCTGCCTGACATTTAAGAGAACCCAGCAGTGTGAACATTGATGAGGTGTATAGCCTTTATTGGTTGATGCTGACTGACAGGACTGTTGCTGAAACCTTTGGGGCCTTAAGCGACACTCGAATCGGTTATTAATATACATATAGATTTTTTTAATCCTGCATGCATATGACAGCACCCTGGGGATGCATGAAGGCATTTGCATTGGTGGTGCTGGAATTCTAAGAAGTATACATGACATTACATGCCATGACTTTAGTCAATCTGGCTCAATTGGGATGTTTAAAAAAACTGGTACTGGCTTTTGCAACATTATAACTACCCTTTGTTAAAGCTATTACCTTGTATTGTGCCTAGTTGATTTCAACAATGAATGCTGCAGATGCAACAACAAATATCAATAGAATAGAAGCCTTTATTTTGTCATATATACAGTACAGCACATACCAGCAGTAAAATTCTTTCTTCATATATCCCTGATTTGGTTGGGGTCAAAGTGCAGGGCCATGATATAGTGCTCTGGAGCAGAGAGGGTTAAGGGCCTTGCTCAAGGGCCCAACAGTGGCAGTTTGGCAGTGCTGGGGATGGAAACCCAATACACTGATCAACAACCCAGAACCTTAACTGTTTGAGTCACCACTGCCCCAATATCTAATGTGAAAGGATCATTTCAGTTTGATTAAATAACAAATAACTCATAAAATAAATGAAGTACAAACTACTAAAGAAACTACTAGAACATACTTAAGTATGTAGTTTGTCTATTTCTTTTTTGTCTATCTATATATTATTGTTGTTATTTTAGCATTTAATGTCTTAGTTGCCTTCAATGGATTCCTGAAATCAGGGTTTGCTGCAGTGCCCTCAACACTCCCACTTCCCACTTCCTTAGCCCTAATCGACTGCTTATATCTGCTTATAGATATAAATTGCCCTGATGCCTGACAAAAGAAAAAATGCGGCATAAATGTAAAACTTTCTCAGTATTGCAGCCATTCCAGCAAGTTTCTTTGTTTCTCTGGTTGGTGCCGCATAC
Organism: Tachysurus fulvidraco; assembly: GCF_022655615.1. Taxonomy (NCBI): domain Eukaryota; kingdom Metazoa; phylum Chordata; class Actinopteri; order Siluriformes; family Bagridae; genus Tachysurus; species Tachysurus fulvidraco. The sequence continues at coordinate 15,867,784 of NC_062534.1, forward strand.
ACAATTTGCAAGTTTAGAATAGATGCACATATAAGTATATAAGTCTCTCTCTCTCTCTCTCTCTCTCTCTCTCTCTCTCTCTCTCTCTCTCTCTCTCTCTCTCTCTCTCTCTCTCTCTCTCTCTCTCTCTCTCTCTCTCTCTCTCTACTTTTCTGTCTTTTCATGCTGCACAAGCATTAATGACAGTGCTATCCTACCCTCAGAGCTGGCATAGGTTACAATCAAATACACTGAGACAAAAAACAAATGTGCTGGTATCTTAAATTGGAGTCTGTGCTGAATTGATTCAGTGCTTTTAATGGGAAAACATTAGAGCAAGCAAAATTATCTGCTGACCCTCTTTTCGTACATCAAACACTGTCCACGCTGTAGGAAACTGATGCCCTGTAAATTCTTGTTTTTTTTTTTGTTGTTTGTTTTCTTTTCTTTTTTCCCTCACACAGCAGGTCTCACAAATCACTGACTTTGCTCATGTGTACGGTTGGTGGAAGAATTGCAATGAACATGTACTGTACCATGGTTGAGGACAAATTTTCTGTAACCTAATTAACTCAAAAGCAATTACTCATCAGGCTTGATTACTTAATTTAGTACAAAACCATGCAACCATATGTAATTTGATTTCTTATCACTCAACCAGCATAAAGAAAGGTAAAATTAGCTTCATGTAGACAACATACAACACCTCAGTCATCAGAAACCTCAGAGACTGACAACTGAGGGAAACTATATAGTGCCACCTAGAGAGAATATTCTAAATGAATACAGCAGCATGTTCTATATTGTTGCTTCTTTGTGGATCTAAATCTGTGCTTACAGAAATGTCTTACTGATCGTTGTGTATATTTATCCGATTAGTATATGATGTAGTGTTTCAACTATTTGTTAAAATAAAATTGTTAACGCTTTACAATAACAGTGCATGAATAAATATGCACTGTTGCATGAATTAATATTTACTCAAATATAAACTAATGATAAGGACACACATGTAAGTCTTATTAATTCATACATGAATAATAATCACCTTAAGTACATGTTAATACCTTTATGTTAGTTAATGTATTAATTAACAACACTGTATTATTAAACAAAATTAAACATGCTCTATAAGAAAGAATTAACCATGCATGCTGGGTTATTTTCAAATTTACACCAATACTCCTTATCAAATGTAAAAAATATGCACTAATAATTAACACCAATCATTTAATCTAAACTGGTTTTGATCATTCTTCTTTCATTTATCTTCACATCCCACTTTAACATTAGTTAATGTGTTAACATGCTCTGTATGACTCGGGCTCTGCTTATTTACACACAAGAGTTATATTAACACAGTAACATTTATTCATTTAACATATGCTCTTATCTGTTTACATTTAACACCAGTGTTCCTTCTGGTGTTTTAGTCTTGGATAGGGAATGACAAACTCATAACACTCACATTAAGGTTACCGCATTCGTAAGTTGGGGATTAGTACATGCCTTAAATCGTCATTAGTTCATATTTGAGTAAGTATTAATTCAGGTAATAGCACAACATTATTCATGTACTGTTATTGTCCTCTCTGATATTATATCATATTATATTAGAGTCCTCTAATATTTCACAATAAAGTAAAGATTCTCTTGCTTTTGTTCTGACATTTAATGATATTTAAAAGCACATAGTTTCATTGCAACAGTCTTTGTGTTCTTGCATCACATGCTGGTCATGAACTCTTTTACATTGGGGAAAGTGTCGCTGTCTGTATTTGAAAGCAAATACTTTGACTCAAAATAGAAAGAGTAAAGTGAAACCACAGAAAGAGTAGTGTGTTTGAAACCACAGTAGTCAAATAATAGATGAAAAGTACTAGGATGTCATGATATGTTCTATTAAACATTTCAGATGAGTTCTAAGAAAACTCACAAAATTAGTGATTTAAAGATGCTGTACTTTGGTGTACTTTCACAACATATGAAATTATATATGCTTTTACTTCAAAGTACCTGTGACTGAAAATAATCATGTGGATTAGCTTGCAGAATGGTTCACGGCTGTAAGAACAACTTGCTGTATCATGGTTACGTGTACAAAATGTTCCACAACCAAATGAATGCTGTATTAAATGTGAGTGTATGTTTCACAACAACTGAGACATGTAGTCAGTGTTTTCCAGCTACTTGCCCTTTTCCCTGGATAAGACAACAGAGAAACAGAAATCACGCTGGTACATCTGCTACTATTAATCTTGGTCTCTTACAGTGATAAGTATGAAGATTGTTTGGAAGATGAACAGAAATTAATCAAGAGCTGAAGAGTGGTGCCACATGGGCAGCCATGAGGGACATTGCTTTGTGGGGATTGATTCATAGAAACAAGAAGAATTTTAATTTTTAAATGTGTGTCAAGGTTTTGTCATCGAGATTTCATCATGTGCTAAGACTGAACTGGTGAAAGTGGACTGAAAAGGACAGTGAAGAGCTGAAGAAAACCTGTGACCTAAGAGAAAAGAAACAAAAGTTTATAAAAATTGTCACAGCCTGGTACCAGACAGTTGGGAATTGCAGCTCAGAAATGGAGGACTTGAATGCTGAGGGACCTATCACACATGAGCTGAATACAGAGATCAGCAACCTCCTGCTCCAAATCCACAAAGTGATGACTGAACTGGGTCTAAGGATCAAGCAGAAAGTCGTCCAGACTGCTAATGTCCTGTTTATGCTTCAGCTGATGATATTTGTTTCCATTTTTCTCTATATCAGTTTCTATTATACTTTCATGCCCACCGCAAGCTTAGTCACTCCTGTGCACTTTCATTACAGGTGAGAGTTTTAATATGTTCACTAACATTCAAATACTCCAAGGAAGTGACAATTAGTTTTTTTCCAAAACAATTATTTTGCTAGAACTGGTTCAAAAATGTTTAGCTTGTGATATGAAAAGTAATAGTATAAGTTTACTTACTGACTAAGTATAAGTTTATTTACTGATTTAGTATAGGTTTACTTACTAGAATAAGGAAACAATGGTGTTACACATTTACAGGAAAATAATCACTTCCAGGGTGTGATGCAGCCCATCGTTAAGCAGAGTTACTTTTACCATGCAATAGTTGATTGTTTTCCAAACAGCACATACTGAAATATTTTATTCTTCTCATATCACAATTTGCTAATGATTACACATTGTCTTGGTAAGCAAAGAATGACACGTCATACTATCTACCCATTAAACACCCACAAAACAAGTCAGCTTAAAAGCTATAAATATTCTTTTTTTCACTTTCCCTTTTTTCCTCTCTTTAAGTTAATAAGATAGAATTGGTGTCTGAAATTTTAAACCTCTAGGCTCTATAAAAGCTCTGATAAAGGAAATTCCTTTAAAAAATGTAACAACAATTTCATAAAAATCAATGATTACGCAGATGTTTAAATATGAAGCATATGAAGCGACCACTATGTGATATTTTTGGAAATTGTTTCTATGGAAAAAATAATGTATTAGAATTAGCTGGAATTATAATCAGTGATTTAGCCCCTTCTGGCCAATCAGAATTGAGCATTCAACAGCACTGTGGTACAGTATATGTACTGTTTAGCCCTTCATCATAATAATGAGTGTTTGATTGTCCAGCAGAATGTTCTCAGAATGTGTCTGCTCTTTTCCTGTGGCCAACTTCTCACTGCTTAGGAACAAGAAACAGGTGATGTCATATTTCCTCTGGCTTATACTTCTTTCTTTCTGACTTGTTTTTAAATGTGCAAATTGTAATGTCATATTAATAATTGTTGTTGCATCTTTATTCTCGAACGTTGGGTTGTTTTAACCACTTTATTCTCTTCACTCCATTTTTTGGACTAAATGTAGGTGATGACACCTGGACAGCTATATAAGATCACACTGGACCTGGAAATGCCAGAGTCTCCAACCAATATTGAACTGGGGATGTTCCTGGTGAAGATGTCATGTTACTCCCATGATGGGCAGACTGTTGGTGCTTCAATGCACACTGTGTGTTTTTATACATACAAAAACTCATATACACAGCCATCTTAAGCTTCCAATTGCTTGTGTTCCACTGGTACTCCAGTCTCACAAACAGGAAAATGCACCGCTCACCCAGAATATCTTTCACCAAGCCATATATTTTCTTTTGATTCCAGACAATGCTGCACTATCGCTCCTACCTGCTGCAGACTCTGGAGACTCTGATGTTGCTTCCTTTGATGCTGATGGGAGTAATTGAGCAGAAGCAGCATGTCCTGGTCGAGCTTTACTCTGCTTATGTAGACAGCTCAGTGAGTAGTGGCCTACCATCAGACACAACTTGGATGATAAAACCTAATAACCACATAATGCAATCATACTATATGAATACTGTATGTTATATAAAGGTATCGTTTTGAATAGAATTTTACATTAATAAAAGACTAAGACACTCAAGAGTGTGTTATGACCATTTCACATTTCACAATCCACAAATTTCTGCACTTGCAATCTCATATCCATACTAAATATTTTGCCAGTGATTTCACATCTTGAAAACATCCGAAACTCTGTGGTATTTCTAACTGAACAATAAATATTTATTACCCACTCATGTAAGAGATACAGTACAATTCTACCTTTACATTTGAAACCTTTTTAAAATAGCTGTCTTTACACTGCTTTCCTGAATTGCACTTTCCACATATTTAAAAGATGTTTCCTAATTAAGCAGTCTCTTCTCGAATGGGATCTTGGGGTTAGTGATTATTCAGCTGCAGTATATGTGCTGAAGGTTATCATGTAACTAATAAATTTTGCCACTGTGATTTAAACAGTTACCGCACTTCAGTTCTGATCTCACACACTACAATGCTAACCTCACAGACATAGAAAAGCAATGACTGCAGGTTAGCTCCTTAGGATTAGGATCATATAGCAATGAAACAACCTGCCTAGGATCATGGTGTTACACAAAATGGCATTTTGTGAAAATGCAAAGCTACTTAAAACAACAGAGAGCTAAGAATTAAGAACATTAACATAGTTCTACATAATATGAATGCATGCAAACGTGTGCACGACAGAAGACAGTGCAAGACAGATATAGCAATACAGTACAATACAATACTTACAATACAATACACTACATACATAAATACATACTAGTATACACAGATCAGCACCAACCAGCATACAATTCTTAGTGGACTGAAGTAAAAAAGTGCGAGTAAAGATGCTACAGGTTTAAACATAAATTAGCAGCATAGATAGCAGCGGATTGATGGACTTAATAGTATTAGTTACCTGTGGACATAATTTTAATGTGTAACCAAACTCAATATGAGGAGATATTACAAGACTGGTGATTTCAATACACTTCTGCAATAGCATAAATGCATAAACATATAAACTATAATAACTCATAGTAACTAACATAGTATGTATTAAGTAAGATAGCTTCAATTCTGCCTTGTGAAAATGAAAATGTGGCAGACTTTTGGAATGCAGGCAAAGTCTTATCTTTTAATTCAGTTACATTTAATGAACTCAATTTGGAAAATTGCCCATTTATTTGACGTTTCTGACTTTGTCCCCAAAAGGCAGCTCTTTCACTATTGATGGTTTAGCCTCTAACATATCTGATTTAAGCTAATAGGTGTGTTAGGAAAATGGAAACAGAGCAGGTCTATGCACATTAATTCTCCTTCATTTTCTCTCTCCCTTCATCTCTGCAGTATAATCCTGCTATTGGTGCTGTTTTAGAAATTCACTCTCAGCAAGTTCAGATCTACAAAGCACAGCTCTACATTCATGCTCACTTCAGTGGCATCAGGTTTGTGTGTGTGTGTGTGTGTGTGTGTGTGTGTGTGTGTGTGTGTGTGTGTGTGTGTGTGTGTGTGTGTGTGTGTGTGTGTGTGTGTGTGTGTGTGTTAGTGATAGATCTGTCTTAAAACAGAATATGACTGAAGTTTCTCAGTACAGGTATGTCCTCCATCACTTTCCCTTCACATCTGCTGTGGTGGGAGTGATGAGTAACTTCATGTTCCTCAGTGTGATTATCCTCATTGGCTTTGTGCAGGACAGCACCTTGTGGCCACATCTACATGTATGTACTATCACTATATAACCAACTTTTAAACAACACTCTCTAAACAACAAAGACATAAAAACATACATAATGTTTTTATGTCTTTGTTGTTTCAAGCCTCCAATCCATCATACTTCTGATGTGCTTTGTGTTACAGTTTGATAAATGGAATGAACCTATAGAGAGGAGAGCAGATATACCAGAAGATAGGAACACACAGGAAAACTGCGCAGGTAATTAATGCACATAGTCCCAATGTCAAGTGTCAAGTGTCTAGTTAAACAGAACAGTATGTCTTCAGGTCAGAAGGTGGCACTGTTGTTAGTATACTGCAATTGGACAGCCGTCATTCAATCATTCATTCATTTATTATCATATTAACATTAACATATCACACTTTGCAGAATGCCAAATGATCTCAGGTTGTATATGAAAGTTTAAAAACTCATGTCCTTAGGTGCGAAAAGACATTTACTGGATCCCTCTGGATCAAGTGACATCATGGACTCCAGTTCTGACAAGATGGAAAAGAGGAAGAATCTATTCGTGACAGAGGATTGAAGAAGATAAATAAGACAAAAAACTTTTAAAAACCTTGTTGATTAACAGGTTTCTTTTGAGGCAGTGGATGGGCATCCAAAGGGTGCTGAACAACATTTCCCATAAGCCCCAGGAAATCTCTTATCACTATCACTACTGACACTACTGTGTCACATCAAAACTTCATTTAGCACCTCCATATAAGCCTAGTTAGTAAGTACCTCAGTATCTAGCGTGTGCGTACCTTAGTCTCGATCATAGTCTGTATGGTTTTTATCATAACTTTATTTTTAAATATAGATTTTTGCCTGATGGAATGTCAATTTAAGCTCCTAAATCCAAACAGATGTGGAGGTTTCATAAAAGAAGGAAATGTATGGGCACCAAAGGGAAAAGCAAGCTGGAATTTCATAATGTGAGTTTCAGCATGCAAAAAAAATGTGAACACTTGGCCTCATTTTTCAAGCTGAATGAGTGAATAATCTTGAAAATTCATTTGTAGGAGCGTTCACAGAAAAAAATATAGCATTCAGGAAAATCCTATTAGTTCAGAAAAACGCTTTTCCTTCGAGAGCTCCTGAGTTTGTGTAAATGTATTATAACGACATATAAAATAACTCATATTTTTATTGGTGTAGACATGAATAAAAATCTTCCTCTGAGAAATTTGTTTTCCATTTTGTCATCATTTTCAGTGGCTATGGAAACCTATGAGGTTTGTGGGCATCACTATATGCAAAACAGATGTTGTGTGCATGTGTTTCACACTACAGGCCACTGGCATTTATCAACATTCACATTTATACAAAAATGAGTTGTTATCTCTAATAAATTGGTTTGTTACAGTATTAATGTTGTACAGAATTTAAGTTGATTGAAAGAAAGGTCTAATTTGTCACGTGTTACTAATTTGATTGTAGTCTGTACAAAATAAGATGTCAGAAACATAGTTGCCAGGACTTTGCTGCATACTGTACACGTGGAGGAAATAAATAGGTATAATAATTAACCAATTAGAAACAGGCAAGTCAACACACCTGATCTCTCCCTAATGTTCCAGCAGAGAATGTCCAAGCAGAGTCCTGGTTAAGCCATTTGCATGTATTTACATGTCCGTTATATGTGCTGAAAAAAACATGGAAAAACATTAATATTATGTTCTCTTTAGTAAAAGTGCCCTTTCAGTGATTATTGTCCCTCAAATGGGAACATCTGCAAATACAAAGTCATTAACAACTATATTAAAAATTAAGGGCATAGGATATGTGATGTCATTTTTTTCTTTTTCTTTTTTTTTGTCTTTTTATTCATTTGTTCATTAATCTTCAGTAAAGATGGTATCCTGGTCAGAGTAACAGTGAAGACTCTTTATGTTGCCCTAACCCTAACCCTAACTCCAGAGCCATCATACAATATCCATATAGAATGTGAAAGTCCCAGGCATTCAGGATTAGGAGGTAAGGTATTATTCTATGTTTCCTGAATACTGAAATTGATGTCTCGATTTGCATACTGTGCACTATATTGTTTTGACCTGCTGAGCCACAGGATGCATTTGAAAAGAGATTTCATCTGTTGATGTATTTATTATTTCTAGGAAATTCATTGTCAATTTCACATAAATACTACTACTACTACTACTACTACTACTACTAATAATAATAATAATAATAATAATAATAATAATAATAATAATAATAATAATAATAATAACAATAACAACAACAACAACAACAACACATGCTTGATCTTTCAAATTTGCAATGAAATAATGCAATACATTTCAATGTAGACTTAAGCCTGCAGTGTTTTTTACTATGGCTGGAGTAGACTAAATAGACAGGAAGATAATGATCGTGGACTTCAGGAGAAACCCCCCTGCTCTTCTCCCACTCACCATCATGGACAGCATTGTGACAGCAGTGGAGTCATTCAGATTCCTGGTAACCACAATCTCCCAGGACCTGAAGTGGGACATTCACATAGACTCCATTGTGAAAAAGGCCCAGCAGAGGTTGTACTTCATTTGCCAGCTGAAATCTGCTGAGATCTGCTGAAACAGTTCTACACTGCCATCATTGAATCCATCCTCTGCACCTCAATTACTGTTTGGTTCAGCTCAGCTACCAAATCTGACCTCAGAAGACTACAGAGGGTTGTCCAGACTGCTGAGTGAACATTGGCACAACTCTCCCCACTCTCCAAGATCTGTACTTCTCCAGAGTGAGCAAAAGGGCAAAGACAATCACTCTGGACCCGTCATATCTAGCACACCCACTCTTTGAACTGTTCCCATGTGGTCGACGCTACAGAGCCCTGAGCACCAGAACGACCAGACATAGGAACAGTTTCTTCCCTCAGGCAAGCCATCTGATGAACACTTAGAACATACGCAGAACACACAACACTATTTTTACACATTATTTACATAAAACACATACTATGTATATTTCAATTGAACATTTCGCACATGTACATTTGTACATACAAATTGTATATATTGAATGTCATTCTGTTACACTGTGGAGCTTCTGTCACTATAACAAATTCCTCACATGTGAAAACATACCTGGCAATTAAGCTCATTCTGATTCTGATAATACACATTCAGTACAATTCAGACCATCGTATATTAATCTATTAGGCAACATGTATATTAATCTATTAGGCAACATGTATTTATTATCTCCAGGTTAGTTTATCTAGGAGTCTATGCCATGTGGAAACTTCATGATGTCACTGCATGCAAATGCAAGGCTGTTGATGTCAATAGTGAAGCCTTTGAGCTAAACCAAAGAGCACACTCTGACAGTATTCTGACTTGCCTTTGGATATCGTGTGTCAAACTTTTTATGGAATTGGATCACAGATACCGTCAGAATAGATACAATGAAAATGTACTTTGCTTTTGTTTAACTTTATGCAATCTTTAATGCTAATGATTTAGTTTAAATAGAATATTTGCCTATTATCTTTGCTTTGTTACTTTCTGTTTTTTTCCCCTAATTCTCCACCTGGATCCTTATTTTTTTGGATTGTGCACTTTTTTATTTGTTATGGGGATTCTATTTTGTAACCTAGCTCCATGGAAGAACTGGAGTTTACCTCAAGAAAAATGAGCACGTCAACAGAAATGCCTGATGAAGATGAATCAGGAATATCCAGCAAAGCAAAAACTCCAGAGAGTATGAGAAACCAGTTGAAAGCAGAGGAAGAGAAAATAGATGAATTTGCAAATGAAGCTCAGCTCGGTAGCCAAAAAAGGTCAAAGCCTAAACTTGCATCTGCTCAAGCTGTTCTTTCATCCAGACTAGAACCAGAGACGATTCAAAAGGAACCATTTATGACTGCAACAGAAAGTCCAGAAGCCTGGGAACCTGACAACGTGCTGAGTTGCTCAGAAAGCAACAATGGAGAAAAAGAGATAGACAGAAAACATAAAAATACAAAATGCATTGCTGATGAACTGTCCAGAAAGAATATTTGGAGAGCTGGACAGAGAGAAAGATGGAGAGGGAAGAGAAGAGAGAGGCTGGAAGGAATAGAAAACATAGAAGAAGAGGACAACGCTACTGAAAAAGAAATGAACCAAGGAATTAGACTGAGACACATACAAAGCCAATGGAGATCTAAAGAGGCGCAAGATGAGGAGGCAGAAAAGGATGTGACAGGACTGAGAGTGGCAGCGCAAGGAAATATCGACGTGGACACCGAGATGAGAGGAACAGTCCCTCACCGCATACTCTCAAAGGTTTTTGCCAACTCTTTCACCTCCTCCTCCTCCTCATCATCATCATCCTTCAACTATTCCTCAGCAGAAAGTGATGAGGTCTTCAGTGACGGAGAGGAGATGGTGCGGAGGAAAGATGTGAGAAGGGTGAGTGGAGTGAAAGTCCAGACAGCATAATTCAGCATTCAGACTCAAGCTACAGTATAAGGACTAAAACATCATGACCTGTACATCTAAAATGCAACCATTACCTATTACCATTTTATTTAGCTATATTCATTAAATATATTTACATAGCGTGGCTTTCAATACTAATGTTTTCCCATAATGTCCAGCTTAACTTCTATACAGTTAGATGTTGGGCTTCCGTAATACTTCTGCTTTTTGGAAGAAAAATATTTCTACTAAGATTCACTCTTACAGTCCTGCAGTCAATTTGCATGGCTTATAAAAGAGAACCTTGACATTAGGCATTTGAATAAAATATTTGCATAGCTTGGAATACAGATGATAGTATGATAGTAGCCTGTTACTGTTACATTTGATATGTTATTTGTTAATGTACCAAACATGTTCAAATGTTTCAGCTGATGAGGAAGGGTGTTTTGACCTAATCCAATGTAAAAAAAAAAAAAATAAATAAAAAAAAAGGCATCTTCACAAGTTAAAATATCTCAAATGTAGTCAACTTGATCTATTATTTCTTATTAGAAGATTACAATAAACCAAATTATTTAAGATTGTATAAGCTTTACATTTTCTTGTTCTTTTGGCTTTGTTAATTTTCAATTTTTGTTCATTTGCATTAATCAGCAAATAGAAATAAAAAAAAATTAAAACTATACAACTAAACTGTTTGAAATAGGTTTATCTATCTAATCTTTATTGTAATTGTATAATAAGAAATAGTAGAGACATTTGTGTAAATTCAAGATACAATATTACTTTTTGCTGTGTAGTAATAATAATAATAATAATAATAATAATAATAATAATAATAATAATAATAATAATAATAATAATAACTGCATACACATTTGTACAATCCTGTGTTTGCTGTATAAAAGAGCTGTATTTAAGAGAGAAATGGTTTAAAGCATTTTAATGATTATGGTTTGAAAAATAGATTGTTTCCATGATTATATATCTGAGCAGAGAACTGATCACAATCACCTCCATATCTCACTTAAAGATGAATCAGTAGATTGAAGCACAGACTACAAAAAATTACAGACTTTTTTTTTTTTCAGTGTCGATCCTGGAGGACATTTTTGACTATGATGCAATGGTCAAAGCGCAGGCAGAGTTCATGGGTGCAGCTGGCTGGACACCAAGGCATGTAGCCTGTGCTTACACTATTGTTTACTCTGCACAATATGTTACATGTGGTACCACCATATTACAAATCTGTCAAGGGACCTTTTTTACTGAAACACAGATGAAATAATATGCTTACCATTGCCTGTTCATAATCAGGAAACATCCAGCTGGGTGAAGGTGGGGAGGTGCTGAAGAGATTCAACAAGGTGGAGGATACCTGCCTGCAGGCACTTATGTCTGATCCACTCCATCAATTTGTACCTCGCTATTATGGGAACATCAGCAGGAACGGAGATGACTACATCCGTCTCGAGGACCTGCTGAGTGGCCTCAAGCAGCCTGTCATCATGGATTGCAAAATGGGCATACGGTATATAACATATTTCAATATGTTACTTATATATATATATATATATATATATATATATATATATATATATATCACCTTTCACACATTTAAAATGCAAAAAAGAGAAATAATAAGAAAATTAAATAGACAAATAAAACAGGTAAAATTAAAGCCATAATGATATAAAATATATACGATACTATATATATACAATTTTGGGTGTAAAAATGACATACACACATTATACCACGGATTACTGGTTTGGATCTTAGTCCGTGGTCCAGATATCATAGGCTTATGTGTTTGAGGCACTGATGTACCAGAGTCATACGTGAGAACTTAACATTTCATGCATATTCAACATTCACATAGTAACAGAAAAGTAAACAAGAATTTCCATAACAAGTGAAACAAATTGTTCTGTACTCTGCCCACACACAATAATCATTTACATACATGTAGGTACTAGGTGAGGTGCCTCGATTTTCACATGACTTTATTGGATATGCTAAGCTACTGAGATGGAATCTGTCCTAATATTTTAGCTGCTTCATATGCAGATCAGACAAAGGCAGATGAGTGGCACATTACATTATATCACTGAAATCGTTTCTGCCATTTGCTAGAGAAGACAATTACTATATGAGATATTCTGTATCTAGCCAAAAGATTGTGGACACCTAATCATCTTACCTAAATGTGCTAAAGGTCCCACTCTACAGTAGATTTAATCTCCACTCTTCTGGGAAGACTTTCCAGTAGATTTTGGAGTGTGGCTGTGGTCTGCACGGCAACACAAACCCATAAATAAAGACAAATAAAACTAGTCATTCTTATAAATAAAGAATTGTCAGCATATAAATGGAGAAAGACCTCAGCACTAGTGAGGTCAGGCAGTGATGTTGGATAAGGAATTGTTAGGCATAGTCACTGTACCAGTTCATCCCAAATGTGTTCATTGGGATTGAGGTCAGGCCACAGCAGGCCAACTGAGTTCTTCCACTCCAAAACAAAACCATGTCCTTGACAAACCATGACAAACCATGTACTCATGGGCCTTACTTTGTGCACAGGAGCATCATCATACTGGAACTGGTTTGGGACAACCTACAACCTACACAATCATGTGCGTCATTCTTTGTGGCAACAAGTTGGAGAAGGCCACATATTCCTCACATCACACTGATTTGAAAATAGGTGTCTGGTGTTGACTTAACAAAATCCAAAGAAGCTCATAGTAGTGTGGGCTTTTTAGTACAAATCCTTTGGTCTGTATTTACTTCTATCCTTGTGTGGTTGACGGTTTACATATATGTCTTTAAGTATTGTCCTGATTAATTTGGTCCCTTTCTTTTAGTACCTATCAAGAGGAGGAGATTGTAAAAGCAAGAACCAAAGCCAACATTCGAACTGATATGTATCAGAAGATGGTGAAAGTAGATCCTACAGCTCCTACAGAAGAGGAACATGCACAGAGAGGCGTATCAAAGCTGCGCTACATGCAGTGGAGAGACAGCACAAGTAGTACCACGACGCTTGGATTCCGCATAGAAGGCATAATGGTACAACTCAGAATTGAAAATGCACTGGCAGAGTTACATAAATAAACATACAACACTGTTTCTTACAGCCTACTCTGTTTTTTGTGTTTTTCAGACAGAGAATGGGATTGTACATCGAGACTTTAATAAAACTCATAGCAAAGAACAAGTTACAGAGACCCTGCTATTGTTTACCAACCGGAAGATACACATTCTAGTAAGTTATTGATGTCCTTATTGATGTCATATCGTTTATTTTCATTTATTGCCAATAAAGCCATACATAGATGTGCTGGTGTACTATACCATACGTGAACACCTGATCATCAGATCACATTCCCTGCAAGTTTAGAAATATACAGTTGTCAAAAGAATTATTTTATATCTTGTTCTATTAATGCTTGCAAGCTGCAAACATTTTCCATTATAGGCCATTCGATGTGTGAAACAGGAAAAAACATGGATGCCGCCATGAATGTATGCCTAATATTTGTGCAGTTAGAGCATGTAAAGTTTATTCAAAAGTTTCTTTAAACACACATTTTAGAGTTGTACACCAAAGTGGCTATAAGTACAGCAAACTTTAAATATTAATGCTAAATTTTGTACTGATATTGCAGTATTGCAACAACTGAAGACAATATTGAAGCTTAGCAACAGGATAACCAGCAGACAACAATCTAGCTTGCTACCAAGTCAAGAAGCTTAGTGATAACAATTAGCGCTAACGTTAATGTTTATAATTACCTTCATAAAAAACAGCAATTATTATGGTCAGTTATAGATTTAATTAAGAGTCTGACCTAAAGCCAATACCACCACTGGGCCCCCAAGAACGGCCACCAACCCTCTTTGCTCCAGAGGTGCTGCATCATGCTTGACCCTGTGCTATCATCCCAACCTCCATAGAGATATATGGAGAAAAGTATTTTGCTGTGCTGTAATGTATATGTGATTAAATGAAATGCTTCTTTAATTTAACAAGATGAAATTTAAAGAATTCCTTGGCTTTTTATTGGATGTAGGCAGGGAATTGCAAGTTGCAACTTCATTGGAAATAAAAGTCCTAACCCAAGCCTGTTTCAGCATGTAGTACAATTCCCCTGTGCACCAAGAAGCTCTGTGAAGACATGCTTTGTTAATAGTGTAAAAGAACTTGAGTGTCCTGAACAGAGCATTGACCTCAACACCACTGAATACCTTAGGACCTTGGGAATGAACTGGAACACCAACTGCAGGAATGAACTGCAACATCCAGGCCTTCTCACCTGAAATCTGTCCCCGATCTCACTAATGTTGGCTGAATGAGCACAAATCTTTAAAATTTTACTAAATCTAATATAAAACCTCCCCAAAATATACAAAGTCGTCTGTTAAAGCAAATAAATAGAACTAACACAATATCTGTTAAATCAAATAACTAATACAACATTAATTGCAAACGGTTTTGGAATGGGACGTTCAGCAAGCATACTTGGGTGTGATAGTATCCACATACTTTTCAATTTTTGGCAATATAGAGTATGTTGGATTAACTTCTTATAAATTATACATATTTGTCTGTAATTTATGTTTAGAAAGCCTTTAACATGGAAAGGGCACAGTCTGATTTCTAAGCTTTTTGAGTGCTTAAAGCTCCCCCTTGTGGAAAACCTTTAGCTCGAGTGAGCACCTTACTGGCCCTGACCATGTGGAGCTTTACATCTAAAAATTACAAAATGTATTTTATGTCTCCTATGTTAGGAAGCCTATCTGTCCAGACTGGATGCACTGAAAAAGACATTACAGCAGTCTGCCTTTTTCAGACATCATGAGGTTAAGTAAAATAAATGTGTTTTCTTCTTTTTATAACAGTTTTTTTTAAAACTTAGAAACATAAGTAAACATACCTTGTCCTTCCTTCCATCATTCCCCTAGATAATAGGTGGCTCTCTACTTTTTGTCCACGATCGGCTCACCAACAAAGCCAACATATGGATGATTGATTTTGGGAAAACTACCCCACTTCCGAGTAATGTGCATCTGAAGCATGACATTCCATGGATTGAGGGAAACCGGGAAGATGGCTACCTATTTGGACTTGCATCCCTCATCTCTTTGCTGCATGCTGCTATCAGGGAAGTTAGGGAACAAAATCTAGAGAGTCACCACTTACAGACAGAGCATATAGTGTCAGAAGATAATCAACACCAGCCTGAAATAAATGAGGCATCAACAGACTTTTTAAAGGAAACTACAGCCACCAACCATGTGGACTGATGATGGACAGAGTCATTGTATTTATAAAATGTATATATTTGTGTGTGTGTGTGTGTGTGTGTGTGTGTGTGTGTGTGTGTGTGTGTGTGTGTGTGTGTGTGTGTGTGTGTGTGTGTGTGTGTTTTTTGTGTGTTTCCTATGTGTATTAAAATTTGATCACTGCGATGGCCACAGACCAAACACAACAATAGAGACTAGCAAATAATTAAGTAAATAAGGAAACCTAAATCTTTGTGGAACTCAGTAACTGGTTGCTCTCAGATCCTATCAGGATTTTAAATAAATACCACTGTCATACCACTATATTCCTGTATCGTCCTCTTGCTTTGTACACATGTACCCCATACAGAGATTTGGCTTAGTAGCTTAGAACATCTTGATAAGGCAGACTCTAACTCAGCTAATGTGTTAACATTTTTAGGCTTCATTAATCTGATCCCAATTCTGCCCACAGCCTAAACACAACAGTGATCATTTTTTCAAGCTGTATATGAATGGATTTATTCATAAATTGAACATATGACCATTTACACAAAAAAATTGGTGTTCATAAAAATCTTGCAATTTCATGAACAATTTGTATCCACTTGTGCTCCTAAGTGTTTGTAAATTTACACATAAGAAGGCTAACCATTGTTAATTTTGACTTTAAATCGTAATAATTTTCAGGGGCTAAAAGTACCACTGAGAACATTTTGTGAAATCAAGTAATATATATTATTGCTAGTAATTAAAGAATACGAAAAATTGCGAACGCACGGCAACACAAACCCATAAATAAAGACAAATGAAGCTAGTCATTCTTATAACAAAAGAAATGTCAGTCTATAAATGGAGAAAGACCTCAGCTGATGTTGAGTGATGAGTAAAATTATCTTCAAATGCAGTCATTTTTTTTTTTTTCAGAGGACGAATGCTCACCTTTTTGTGTAAATTCTATGTAGGCCTTTACCTTGGTGCTCTTACACTGCTAAATATTTTTTGGGTCAGAGAAGTGAGTCAAATTAACTTCCACTTCTGACTTTGTGGCTTTACTCTCATTGATAAATTTTGTCTTTCCAGCCCTTTGGGCACTGTGGAGTTTTGTTGCATCAATACATGCAAATGCACTGCGTCAGGAACACACTTTGCACAGAATAATCTCTGGAAGTTTCTTCTTTTATGAAACTTTGATGGAATTTTCTTCATCTGCCATTTTAAACTCCAGCTTCAGCATAGTCTGAAAAGTAGTCTGGGTTTCCCCCTTTTAACAAGCCGCTATTAAAATGGTGTTAGAGAGACTATGGTTAGGATTATGCTATGTAATACAGTAAACAGCACTAAATGCACATTTTCGCACCAGCATTAGCGATGCCATAGAATAATTTTATTAAGAGTATTAAAAGCAGATTTTGCAGACAGTTCCCCCGTTCCTGAACTCTGTTGTGCGTGCCCCAGCTAACATAATGGAGCTTGAACTGTTTGGGGGCCACATTCTTGCAAATAATAGTTGAATTAAATCCCACCAGACACATCTCATAAATATGTAGCAGCCAGCCTTCCATCAAGTCACTTTTTTTCACCCTTGTCTCCAGGGATTATTAGGCAAGTGCCTGGCACCTCTATGGAGGTTTATAAACCTTCTGATATGAACCTCGTTATGCAAGATGCTGAAGAAAAAGCGGTGCCTCTGAAAACCCATTTGTAGTAAGAGAGGGAGAAAGACGCGTAAGGGCGGATAAGTTTACTTTACATAGGTTTGTATATTTCAACATATCATGCACGGGCTTGTGTAAATCAGACTATTCAAATATTTATGCAATTTGCTGAATTTACAAAAACAATTTTTATTTATTTTTTTAGTAAAATTTGATGCATTTTATTATTTGTATAATAGGTTTATTTATCTAGTTTTTTTTTATCTGCAATTGGTTTTATGACTTAATTTGGAATAATTGTGAAATGTTATGATTGTGACGTCATAATGTTAGGTTTGAACTTTCCCATTGGAAACCAACTCCAATTAAACGAGATGTTTCCTCACCGGCGGCGGTTCAGTCTGTCTGTAGTCAAACACTCAGAAGGTGAGCAATGGATCACTTAGAGCAGGTTTTTATCAAAATATTTCAGTTAATAAACAATACAAGAGGTCATAATGACAATCTTTATGTGACATGAAGAAGGGAAGGAAACACTAAAAGATGAAACAAAATGCGTGCTAAAACGAAAAGGCAGAAAACAACTGCAATTTATTAGCAGTATTTTACACGATGGAACACTTAAAAACAAATAAATGTATTTATTATTTATTCCCTGAATGGTTATTTAGTGATTTGAATATATTTTAAAGTGCAGCACGTGCTCTGGCGCGTGAGTTTGTTAACGGTCTTGCCCGAATTGATTGAGATGACACGTTTCATTGTTTATAGGGTATACTGGAAATTATTATTAATGTTAAGTATTTTATTATAACATAAAAGGCGCGAAAGAAAGGTATATTATTCATAACAATCCTGAATTTAGTTAAAAAAAACAAGAACAACTACATTTGGAGGAAGACCGGAAGTTACCGCCTACCAGGAGGAGTGACGGAAACAAAGTTCCCCTGGAAACAATGGCTTTCTGAGTTGTGTGCTGTGTTTTCCTGCAGTGACAGCTAATAAATGACGGCGTTGTTTGGACAGTTCTTTTTTGAGTAAAATTACTGTGTGTTTTTAATATTTGATCGTCAAAAACTGCATCTTATCAAGCTGGCGGTGTTTTTAAGTCTGGATAATGGCGGACTTTGGCCGCTACTACAATGGTGAGTTTGTTTACATTGCTACTGTGTTTGTGTTTGGATTCACTCTGTCTTTAGGTTTGAGTGAAGTGCCTGCTGTAAGAGAGGTCTGGATCAATGGCAGAGTTTCGGGTAATAGAGAATTTATACCCTGTTGTTTCTCCTCTAGCAGTTGTGCTATTTTTCTCCACTTGTGTATCTTTAGCATGTTAAGGTGTACTTTAATGCATGAATAGTGTACAGCAGCACACTGGATAGAGTAGGGCTTAACAACCCTTCATTTATAACCATCTACTCTGTTTACCTTTGAAAGATCTGTGAGAAATTAAGTTAATTAATAGATAAGATATACCTTTATTCGTCCCACAATGGGAAATTTCACTGTTACAGCAGCCAAGAGTAATAAAATGCAAATATATAAAAAGAATAGAGACATAATATAATATCCATCCATCCATCCATGTTCTCCAAGATGTATATTGCACATAGGCAATATTGCTCGTTTTTCAAAATGTCTGTTATTGCACATAATTGTTTAACATACATTAATACTTTGATGTTTAAAATAATTAAAGTTGTTCAGGGGATTTATTATTCATGCAAAAAAAAAAAGTCCGGAAGGAATTTCTTTAACTGTAAAATCTTGTTAGTGCAGATTTATTTGATCAACATATGTAAAAATGTATGCAATAAAATTTTGTCTAATAATTACGAGAAATCTGTAATATTCTATTTGCTGATTATTAACTGTGGGTTATTCTGTACAAATATAATCATAAGTCAGCATGGGTTTGCTTCACAGACCCATGTGGTTCTCAGGTTGAACCACTGGCATGTACTTTATGAAATGTCATTCAAGTGAGCATAAATAATATGATTTGACTAATGAGATGTAATTTTGGTGTCCTCTCATATTGTTCTGCATTTTTACCTCTTTTGTTTTTATATCACGAGTTTGCTTCACTGCAATAGCCGGTTGCTTAACAACAGTCCTTGTTATTGGTGTTACCATGGTAACCAATCCCAAAGTCCCATCACTCCCAAATAAGCACTGAGTAAATGTAAAATCAGTACACTGCAAATAAGCATTGAGTAAATGTAAAATCAGTACACTGAAAATAAGCACTGATTAAATGTAAAATCAGTACTTTGCAATGCAAAATTTAGTTATGGATCAGTCATGAGTATAAACAGAAATTGTTAATGTTTTTTTTTTTTTTTTTTTTTGTGGATCAGAGCATGATGACCGAGTGGGTGGCCCTCATTTCCGTAACCGTCATGGACCACCCAGGGGACGTGTGTACAATGTACATCAGAGACTGAGAGGGGGTCCCACAGGAGGCTTCAGCCCTGGTTCCTTGGGCAGGTTTGTGGATGAAGATGGAGATGTCAACATGAACAGTGGTCAGGGTGGAGCATTCCAGCGGAGATTGTGAGTATAAAATTTGTGTGCGTGTGTGTATAATGTAAATGTAATGTGTGTTAATTTCACTATTGCTGATGTTTTTCTCAGTTTAGTAGTTTAAAAGGCATGATGATCAGGACATATAGTTTACATGAACCAAACATCACATCCACATGGATGTATAACATGGTGTAGCGTTATATTTTCCCTTTATTGGAACTAAGGTGTTCAAAACTTTTCCAGCACAAAAAGCCCCTGTGCACAATGCAAGGTTTATGCAGACCCATTGAAAATCTTTGGAATGAACTGGAAAGCTGAGTGCGCCACAGGCCTACACACACAACAGCATTAACTGTAATAATACTCCTGTGGTTGAATTTATGTTGCAGAATCTAGTTGAAGGCCTTCCTAGATGAGTGAAGGGTGTTTTAACAGTAAAGGTGGACTAAATCTGGAATAGGGTGATCAGAAAGCACACATGGTTGTGATTGGTCAGTCTCCCACCAACTGTTTGTCATATAGTAAATGTGAAAGAGATGCAAATTGTGTGCATTGATCTGGGTTCTTTTATGTAGCAACCCGTATGGCTGGGGCAATCGACGAGGGGAATTCAGAATTGCTCAAGACAGAAGAGGAGCCGGGAGATCTAGGCCAGGAAGAGGAAGTCAATTACAAGGCAACGCAGAAAGACAAGGAGGTCTACCAATTTCTGGAAACTCCAAAATGTGGTACAAAATAACGGTATGGAAAATGATAGAATCGTATAAAATAAAAGGTCTCAAATGTTGATTTTCCTTTTCTTAATAAGGTCAGTAGGTTTGAACGTTTTTTGTTTGTTTGTTTTTTTAAACAGATCCCTTTTGGAAAGAAGTATGATAAGAGGTGGCTTTTGAGTTCTCTGCAGAATCTCTGCCCCATTCCTTTTACTCCAGTACATGTGAGTAAACAAAGATTGGCTTAATCGTCCACATATCGGTAAACTGTCTTTACATAGCAGATGTGTGAACAGTCAACCATTTTGTGTTTGCTCTTTCATCTTTTTCTTTTATTCCCCGATATGTACAAAGTACTCCATGGAGGGGCAGAAAGTGCAATTCTACGTAGAAGATGGCAATATTGCCAGCGCCCTGCACAATATCTCTCACAGGATCAAAGATAATGAAGGATATAAGGCATGAAACTTAAATTTTAGTAACTCCCTTCTGCACCAAGTATAGGCAGTTTGAATTGTTGGGTAGGATTTAGTTCATTTGGGTGATTTAATGTCCTTTTTGTTTGTTTGTTTGTTTGTTTGTTTTTGGGGTACTACCATTTAGGTTGTTGTGATCACAAACCCCTGTTCTCCACCATCCTTCCTCCAGAATGACTTGAAAGAACAGGACATTCAGCACTTAAAGGTAAAAGGCTTTATGCTTTTGTTCAAACAAAAGAAAAAAACATGATTCAAAAGCTCACTGTATCACGTGAGTAATCATAATTCTGATCCATTTTTACAGCAATGCATGTCCAAGCGCTTTGATTCCTCAGAGCAGTTTCTTGACCTCAACAGCATACGCACTGATCAGGGTATGTTCTTCTGCATGTTAGTACTAGTAATGTCATTCTCACAGTGCCTAGATAGTTTCAATTAAATAAATAAATAAAAAATTTCCCCTCAGATCTGATTTCTCAGAACATCAGTGTGATTTTGAGTAGGAAGAACTGCATGCAGGCTGTGATGAAGATCATTAAAGAAAATATCCCACAAGTAAGACTTTATTTCACACTTTTTTTTAATCTGTTTTTTTTTCCCCTTATGCCTGTGTATAAAAGAGGTGTGAAAAGACGTGGCATGTAAAATACAGTAACTTTTTTTTATAGGTAACCTAGCTGTGTGGTTCTAAAGCTTTACCCAGACCAAACGGAACTGAACACTGTTGTCTATGGCTAACTGATACGCTTACGAGAAGCGCACACACACGCACACACACACACACACACACACACACAGCTTGTCTCTCAGTATATTTATAGCAGTGATATTTCATCAGGACAGTTTTACTTGACCAACTACAATTCCAGTCTCGTTGTTTTGTTATGCAGCAGTTATGAGGCTCAGATTTGCAATTTGGGATAGAAAATGAAAATATTAAAATAGAAGTATTGTAGTGAGTCAATACCTGTATTTTATTTCTCACATACACAGAAGTTTAAACCTTTACTGTAGCGTTTTACTGTGAACAAAGGTGGGCATTCAGGATACTTTTTGTGTGAATCCTCAACTGTCTAAATTAGGATCCACTGACAAAAACAGTCAGGAGTGTCTCCCTAGCTGGGTGAGTTTGGACAAGTGTCTGCCTGGGTGGGGGAAATTGGGCAAGTGTGTCTGCATGAGAGGGTGAGAGAGGTCAAGTCAAGAAGCTTTTATTGTCATTTCAACCATATATACTGTACAGTTAAAAAAGCATCAATGACAATGTTTGCAGATAACTCAACTGTTTACTATGCTTCAGATTCATGTGATAAAATGAATCATGTTCTTTCTAGAGAATTAGATTCGGTGGATGAGTGGGTTAGTGGAAATAAATTAGTATTAAATATATCCAAAACTAAAAGTATGATTATAGGATCAAAACATAAATTGATGCTTGGATCGGAATTAAAATTATATATAGCCAGGCAAAGAATACAACAAGTAGAGAAGGCTAAATTGTTGGGTTTGGTTATTGATAGTAGTCTTTCTTGGACAGATCACATAAATATTATTGTTAACCGAATGGGATGGGGCATTGCAGTAACTAAAAAATGTTGTCATCATGTGAATCAGGACACTTTAAAAATAGTTACAGAGTCATTAATATTATGTCATTTGTCATACTGTACTGAGGTGTAGTCCTCAGCATCTAAAAAGGACTTGACAAAACTACAAATTGTGCAAAATAAAGCAGCAAGACTTGTTCTGGGCTGCTCAATTAAAACAAGTAGAGATCAGATGTATTCTAGTCTTTCATGGCTCACTTTAAACCAAAGAATAACAGTTACCTTAAGCACCATATTATATAATACATTGACAATGAAAATGGCTATTTCTCTGTTTAATCAAATAGTGTACTGTAATTCTTTGCACAATCATAACACCAGAAAGGCAAATAAAGGTCATATAATGACTCCCCGCCCAAAAACTAATTTTTTGAAGAAAACTGTCCTGTATAGAGCTATTGTCATCTGGAATAATATTCCTATTGAAGTTCGTCAACTTCGTAATAAGCTGTCATTTAAAAGTAGTCTACGGTGTTATGTGTTGATGTAGGTTTTATATGTCTTTTATGAATTAAAACCAGATTTTATGTATGTATGAGTATGCATATCTGTGTGTGTGTGTGTGTGTATATATGTGTGTGTGTGTGTGTGTGTGTGTGTGTGTGTGTATATATATATATATATATATATATATATATATATATATATATATATATATATATATAATATATATATATATATATATTTATATAATTATATAATGTATGTGTGTGTGTGTGTGTGTGTGTGTGTATATATATATATATATATATATATATATATATATATATATATATGTATATATATACATATATTTATGTATGTATGTAATGTGTATATGTGTATATTTATCAATTGTGATGATTGAAATGTTGTTATTGTTGTAGTGTAATTTTTTTTTAGAGTGGACCCCAGGAAGACTAGCTGATTGAGTACAATTTCAGCTAATGGGATCCATATAAATAAACAAATAAGTAAAATAAACAGTAGCTGTTGCAGTACACCGTGAAATCAGACAACGTTTCTCGACTTGTATGGGCAGGATCAGACGAGCATCTGTCTGAACATTCTTGGCTCTAATATAATCATAATGTGACTGTCATTAAACCCAACACTACCTGATTAAACAGTCCATCTCTTGCTGTTTTGTTATCTTTAGCTGACTGCATTAAACCTAAGCAATAACAAGCTCTACAAGCTGGATGACCTCACAGAGCTACTGAACATCGCTCCCAACCTGAAGACTCTCAACCTGTCAAATAACGAGGTGACACAACACAATCAAAACACTATCTACTAACTATTCACTAAATCAGGGTGCAATTAATTTGCATTACACCCTTCAATTCTCACTTAAACTGTTTGAACTAAAGAATTTGTTTGTGTCCTTCTTCTTCTTCGTTTTGAATTATAGCTGAAGTCTGAGCAGGAGCTTGACAAGCTGAAGAGCTTGAAGCTGACAGAGCTGTGGCTGGATCGCAATCCACTGTGTGATCACTTTACAGACCAGGCAACATATATCAGGTCTGTGCTTCTGACCTCATATCGGTGTTAAGCTATGCTAGGTGGGGACAAACATTCGATACATTTGATACAGTTCGTCATACTGTGGCTGGTTTTCAAAAAGAACCAGCAAGTAAATGGTCTTCTGGTACTATGAGGTTCATAGCACAGAGGTTTATATAGTACAGGAGTTCAAAAGTAAAGGATGTGATCTTACAATTATATGATAAAATGACTTTGACATATAAACGGTGAATGGGCAAACAGCAAAATACTGAAATACAGTGAAAAATAGTCCTGAATTCAAGTCCTGAATGTTTAGCCTCAAGCCTAATTGTGACAATGGGTCTGTGTGTTCACATTGAAGCACTTATTTAACCGAAAAATAAAAAAATATGTGGGAAGGTTACTTTGCTTACACAACAGAAGGACAAGGCTATTCTGGCTAAAAGTCTGCAAGTGATTGTGAATGTTGTGTAAGATTGGCTTTCATGTACTGTACAGTCTTTCTGTTTTTCACTCGATCTTCCAGTGTGATCTTGCAGATGCATGGGGATATGCTTTTATACTAACAGTCAGTAAATGTCAGCAGTAATGTAATAACTGCACTATACTTTTCCCCTATGAGGCCCTCGTCCCAGTTTTTAGGGAATTGGAATATCCGGACGTAAACTACTATTACTGCAGCATATACGTATAAAAACTGTATTTAATATATATATATTATATTGTTTTTCTTCTCTGTACAGCAAATAATACAAATATTACATTTCAGTTATTTCTGCCCTATTAGTCAAATCTTAAAGTTGTTTAGTTCCACTATCGATTAATTTAATTTCATCTGACATTTGCTTTTGTTTCAAGACCGTTTAATGATTTTATGTTCAAGTCATGTCATATATACCTCTATATATGGAGATATAGAGATAAAAAAAAACATATTTCAATGTTAAGATCTTGTTCTAGTATTGTTACATTCTTCCTCTAACCACACCAGTGCTGTCAGCCAGTTGAGAGTACTGGTTAGGCAATGACGGGTAAGATCCCACCTTTTGCCCATGGGGCAACCTCAGGCAGGCAGGGTCATGATAATTGGTCAGAAAAGAATTCTTCCTATGTGCAAAAATCTTTTTACAGTGTAAAAGTGAAGGCGCATTAGGTGGAAAGAGTGGATTTAATAGCAAATTCATCCAGTGAGTTGATTTGGGGAAATATATTATTACAGTCAAATACTTGGTGTAGAATTGCAAGATTTTTAAGTGTAATTATGTGTAAAGGTAAGATTACATTCAGCAGTCCCGATAAACAGTAGTTAAGATGCACATTTGAAATTATTGGTCTTAACTGATCTTGATGAATATGAAATCTTTATATTGTGTGTGTGCGCATGTGCAAGAGTAAAGCCTTGAACTACAACAGCTGTTCTCTTTCCTCTTCGTTTTGACAGTGCTGTTTGTGGACGATTCCCCAGGCTTCTTAAACTGGTGAGAGCTTTTTTCTTGTTTTCTGTCTTCCACAGGTTTACTTGCTCTTCTCATTATTTAAAGTTACTTTGCTGTAATATCTAGTAACTGGTAGGATTCCATGCATTTTTTTGCACTGCTCTTTTACACTGCACTGCTCTTTTTGTGCTGAATTTACTGTCTTCCCCCTCTTTTCATCTAATTGGCCTTTTACCGATGAATAAATCATCCTTGAAATAATTGCTGCATACAGTATGTTTTTTGTATATTGCAAAAGAAATATTTTGTGAATATTGAAAGTGAAAGAATGTAGTTGCAGTAGCAGTTGCTCATCTGATAGGGCTTCAAATAAATGCCCTTATGTGGTGAAGTAAGTTGCAGTAAGTTTTCTGGGAGGTAAAGGAGGATGATCACGTCACAAAATCCTTGGCTGCTGCATTTTACAATGTCACGTGTCTAATAATTGGTCCTAATGTTGGGCCCATCACAGGCTGCTGTCAACCACCAGTTCTGACCCAAAAGCGGATTATCACCCTGTTCAAGATGGCAATCTGTGCGAAGTGCAGAGTAGTCGGGAAAACTCTTTATATGTGTCTATGATGCCTGTACATCAATAAAAAAATCAAAAAACCGTTATATCAGGCTGCCAAATGCAGTGGAGGACAATGAACCACCTGACTGTCCTGTTCAAGTGTGCTGTTGTAATTACCAGTAACAGTAAATAACTCGATGGCTGACTGACTTACGCCTAATGCACAGATTCCTCGTTCTCGTTTTATGTAGGACGGTCACAGTCTTCCTGCACCCATAGGTTTTGATGTTGAAACCCGCACTGCAGTTCCTTCCTGTAAGGTGAGTAATCTGCTGCTTAATTATTTTTTCTGTTTTTGAAAAGAAATTCCCTATGATATGAAAAGTTTTGTGTTTTAAAATCATGCCTATTTTCTTTCTGGGTTAAGGGCAGCTACTTTGTTTCAGGAGAAGTCAAGCAATTTATTCTGCATTTTCTGAACCAGTAAGTCTGCGCAACTTTCAAATTCAAACACTGTTGCACCAGTTCAGTTAGCTTGCATTATGGTTTGTGTGGAGATTTTATTTTCCTTCCTTCAGAAGTATTCCACTTGGTTTATTGGTGAATCTAAAAAGAGTGTGTGTGAGTGTGCATGCAATGGTTTAGTTTCCCATCCAAAGTATGTTTGCAGCCCATCTTACCCATAGGGCTACTGGACTCAGCACCAAATCCCCTAAAGTAGAACCTGCCCAAGATAAAACGATTACTGAAGCTTAAGAATGAATAATTAATGAATAATAATTGGTCACTTTTAACTGAACGATTCCTTCTTTACACCTGCTTTAAGTGTTATATCCACTTTTAACAGAATCCCTGTCTCTGCTTTGTGCTAGATTCTACAGCGTGTATGACTCGGGAAACAGACAGCCTCTACTGAACGCATATCATGATGGGGCCTGCTTTTCCCTCAGCCTTCCCTTCACCATACACAACCCCTCTAAGTACATCCTTTTTTTTTTAAATGCAAAATCATAAATCAAAGTACACAATTTAAAGGTAGCAAAAACAACTATAAAGCCTCTATAGTTTGAAAAGCTTACGATACCAAATTACAGAGAAAAATGTATTTTTCGAACCTTTTTTTTTTGTACTTTTTGAATATTTATACAGGCAGTCATATCTTTTGTCTTTCCCCCATTAACTCTTAGCTTTTCTGCCATCACAGGTCGAACTTGGGAGAATATCATAATCACAACCGCAACATTAAGAGAATCAAAGATCCAGGTGAGTGGGTTTGAGCTACAAACTTGGAGCTAAAAACATGGATGCCTCAATCAAAACAAATGTTTTGTTACCAATAAGAAGCAACTAGCCAACTAACATGACAAAACACTTTTTTTTTAATGATTTCAATACCCAAAACAATATAATTAATGCACACATCACATATTTACACTTATTAATTATTAAAAACTAATCTCAGAAGGGATATGGCACTGAATTCAGTCATTGGCGAATAAATGGTGAAACAGTCTGAAGCATTTGTGCCTTGTGCAGATGAAGACATGTTATTTCATGAGATTGACCAGGAGGCATAGCAGTGAGTGCTGAACAATAACCATATTTAAACTTTAGCTGATGATCTGAAACCTCTCTGCCTTTGATTTTCCCCACAGTGACGCGATTCCGTGTTTTGAAACACACTCGACTGAACGTAGTTGCCTTCCTGAATGAACTGCCCAAAACCCAGCATGACTTAGCCTCTTTCACCGTGGATGTAAACACATGCACAGTGAGTTCTCTTAGTTTTATTTTATACATCTCTGTTTACCTATATGTGTATATATATATATATATATTTTTTTTATATATATATATTTTTTATATATATTTTAAGCTCATCATGCAACATTCGTTATTGATTCTCTCTCCACAGCAAACATTACTGGTGTTTACGGTCAGTGGGGTATTTAAGGACAGTAAGTATGGCGTGTTTAAAACAGGTTGCCATACTGTGGACTGCTGTGTTTTTCATCTACCTAATTATTGTGTTTTATTTCCCTATTTTCTTATTTTAAATCCTCCCCTAGTTGATATCAAGTCAAAAGAATCTACTCGTGCCTTCTCCCGTGTCTTTGTCGCAGTTCCAGCCATGAATAATGGGTAAGAAACTCTCTTTTTTTTTTTTTTTTTTTTTTACCTTTTTGTGTCTTCTAAAGATTTGATTTTTATTAATATTTTATTATGTTATAAATTCAAGCTAATGCAATGAAAACTCCACTGTTCAGCCCAGTATTTTATTTTTTCATTGCACTGAAAACTAATTGGTGAGGTAGGTGAGTGAGTGGAGTGAGGTGAGGTAGGTGGGTAAGTGGAGTGAGGTGAGTGAGTGAAGTGGGTGAGTGGTGTGAGGTAGGTGAGTGAGTGAAGTGGGTGAGTGGAGTGAGGTAGGTGGGTGGGTGAGTGGAGTGAGGTAGGTGGGTGAGTGAGTGGAGTGAGGTAGGTGGGTGAGGTTGGTGGGTGAGTGAGTGGAGTGAGGTTGGTGGGTGAGTGAGTGAAGTGAGGTTGGTGGGTGAGTGAGTGAAGTGGGTGAGTGGAGTGAGGTAGGTGGGTGGGTGAGTGGAGTGAGGTAGGTGGGTGGGTGAGTGGAGTGAGGTAGGTGGGTGGGTGAGTGGAGTGAGGTTGGTGGGTGAGTGAGTGGAGTGAGGTTGGTGGGTGAGTGAGTGGAGTGAGGTTGGTGGGTGAGTGAGTGGAGTGAGGTTGGTGGGTGAGTGAGTGGAGTGAGGTTGGTGGGTGAGTGAGTGGAGTGAGGTTGGTGGGTGAGTGAGTGGAGTGACGTTGGTGGGTGAGTGAGTGGAGTGACGTTGGTGGGTGAGTGAGTGGAGTGACGTTGGTGGGTGAGTGAGTGGAGTGAGGTTGGTGGGTGAGTGAGTGGAGTGAGGTTGGTGGGTGAGTGAGTGGAGTGACGTTGGTGGGTGAGTGAGTGGAGTGAGGTTGGTGGGTGAGTGAGTGGAGTGACGTTGGTGGGTGAGTGAGTGGAGTGAGGTTGGTGGGTGAGTGAGTGGAGTGAGGTAGGTGTGTGAGTGGAGGGAGGTAGGTGTGTGAGTGGAGTGAGGTAAATAGGTGAGGTGAGTGGAGTGAGGTGAGGTAGGTGGGTGAGTGAGGTGAGGTAGGTGAGTGGAGTGGAGAGAAGGAGTGGAATGAGGGGTGTGGGTGAGGTGAGTGGGGCTAGTTAAAAGTTAAATGCATTAACACATGAAAATAGAATGACAAGAATGAGAAATGTCTTTAAGGCAGTAGAAAGTTTTTCTGGTTGAAAGTGAGAAGAAAAATTATGCTGACCGTATCAGCAGCTTACTGAAATTTGTAGTCCCAAACAAACAGGCTAGTGATTTGTCCACTCCTGATATCAGTTGAATTTTTTCCCTTTTTGTAAGTAGCATCCTTAATGTATAGGGTTTTTTTTTTTTTTTTTTTTCCGCTCTTATAGGCTATGTTTAGTCAATGATGAGCTCTTTGTGAGGAACGCTACCACTGAAGAGATGCGCCATGCATTTGTCACACCTGCCCCAACCCCGTCCAGCAGCCCTGTGTCTACCCACTCTCCCTCCCAGCAGCAGGAGATGATCTCCACCTTCTCGCAGAAATTTCAGATGAATCACGAATGGTCCCAAAAGTGAGTAGAAGGAAATGACTGGTGAATGACTGTGTATAAAAGAAAAACACGATTTTTGGGTGTGGGGGTGTGGGGGTGGGGGGGGGGGGGGTGGATATCACATTTTTATGTTTTTAATGTCTTCAGTTTTTTATAACATCTGTTTTTGCCTCAGGTGGCTACAGCAGAATGATTGGGACTTTAACCGAGCTGTTCAGCTCTTTATAGAACTCAAGGTGAGATTAAAAGTTTCAGCCACACTACAGTATGATCTAGTATTCAGTGAGAAGATAATGATCCTTGTGTTTTATTTAGTGAGCATGTTCATGATGGGTTTTGTCTTTTGTTACAGGCTCAGGGCTCCATATCAGATGCGGCTTTCACATAGAGAAGATGGATCACAATTAGATTAGAAAATCAAAGTGCTATGTAAAAAAAAGTAAAGTTGTTTTTTTATTATTATGATGTTTTATTTATTTATCATTGTTTGGAGATTTCAGTGTTTCTTGGTGTTATTACTACTCAGGCTGGACTGAAAATTAAACAATAACAGTACTTCTGTTATTCTGTTAATGTTGCGTTTTAATTATTTTATTTATGTTCAGGACAGCCCTTGTTAGATACAGCATTAAAACTGCAATAAAAAGCTGTGGTTATTGTTCATTTGTTTGGAAGTGGTTGATGGGAGTTTGCCAAATTCTGTGCTGTTTTTTTATTTTGTTTTGGTGTAACAAGGGAGATTTAAAGAAAAGGTCAATTGTGGCATGGCAAAATGTTCATGGTGATATAACATTGTTATACAGATTCACATTACTTTTTTCTTCTTTCAATGACTTTATCTGTTGTGTAAATACGGTTAATACATATAGCAACATTTGTTTGATGGGATGGTTTATAGTATTTTGTGTATCTTTACCAGCTAGATCATACAGTTATATATTGCTTTTAATGCTCAAGCTGGCATACAAGGATAACTTGAATGTTGAGAGACCCACTGAACCCACACAGGATTAAATCAGTTAACAATGAATGATCTCAACAACATTCGAGACCTCTTGAGCCTGCTTTTCTTTCATTTTATTTTATTTATCACTTATAAAGATATTAGACCTCCCACATCATCTAAATATCATTTTAAGCACAAATGGTATTTGAGTATTGCTATAAAACAAAATGCACCAAAATAAAAACATGATTATTAACAATCAAGTATGCTTAATGGCAGTTTTATTTTTATTTCTTTTTGTTTTGCAACATTTATAATTAAGTCTAATTGGATTTGCATTTCATAGCAATCTACTGTATCACCATGCTGCTCTTTTATAGTCCATCAAACTAAAAAATAGACTTCTTAATTCTTGTTGAAAAGCAGTTTGAATGGAATCCTGTACATTATGATGCGTTGAATTCATTCTACTAAATCTAAAAATAAAAAACACGTGAAATCACATAACGTGCCAAATCTGCAAGCGATTGATTGATTCACTGACAAAAAAATTGGTCGAGTTTCAGTTATCATTTGTGACCTCCTTAAAATGGCGCACTATCCTTTCCGCTACGTTCTTCTCTGTGACGCAATGACGTTGTCGTTCAGGCTTCAGTATGAAAACAATAAACAACCCTATGAGGAGAAACGTTAGAGGACCTGTCGCTGTTGCCAGAAACGTATTCATTTAAGAGTAAAAGCTGTTCGATAAGAAGTTCGACGCTCTTTAAAAAATAAAAAAAAAAACTACACCGGACAGATAGTTGTCCTGACTGGAAAAAAAAACTAGAATCCAAAGAGAGGGAAGTTAGCTAGCTAGTTTATCCAGCTAGCCCCTTGAAGCTGAAGGCTAACCTCTCTACCCTCTGCTTGTGCCTCGTAAGTTAGTGTTGATTGTTATGCAGTTCCCGAAGGACTGTTGTCTTTCTCGTTTTCTTTCTCCTCGGCCACCTCTTCAGACCCTCACCCTAGTTTCTCTGGCCCTATGTCTCGATGGCTCTTTCCTTGGTCGGGCTCGATAAAGAAGCGGGCCTGTCGCTATCTTTTACAACATTACCTCGGTCACTTCTTGGAGGAACGTTTGAGTTTGGACCAACTGAGTTTGGACTTGTACAATGGCAGCGGTGTCATTAAAGAAATCAACCTCGACGTGTGGGTGAGTTAGTTAGTTTAGCACCCTGTCCTCTCAGAGTAACCATGAAATACATCTTAGCAATATTTCGCAATATTCAGGACAGCTGAGAATGCACAGCCTCATCATGTGCCTCTTATGGTGTGTTTAGAGGAACCAAGATGTTTTCCAGACAGGCTAAAACCCAGATCAGGGCCTAGGACTCACAGGCTCTTCAACCCATATATATATATATAGATAGATTCAGAGTCTATACTTTTCATTAAATATGAATATTCATATTGATGTGATTATAAATTAGCACTGATTGTGATGACTTATTACATTGATCTATTACATTTACTTCAGGCAGTAAATGAGCTGCTGGAGTCACTTGCAGCCCCTCTGGAGATTGTGGAGGGTTTTGTGCAGAGTATAAAAGTGACGATCCCATGGGCAGCGCTTGTCACTGACCACTGCACATTAGAAGTCACTGGGCTACAGATAACATGCAGACCCAAAGACAGAACCAGTAAGTCAGCAGCACCTTCAAAACCCGAGCGACATCTTCCTGGTAGTGTTCAGTTGATTATTGGACTTTGTTTTATGATTTGTTTATGTAGGTGGCACCTGGGACTCCCAAGGCTGGTCCTCATGTATGACTTCCAGCATGCAGCTGGCCCAGGAGTGTCTCAAGGACCCACCTGAGGCATCAGAAGAGCCACCTGCTCCTTTGGAGGGGCTGGAAATGTTTGCACAGACCATTGAGACAGGTGTGTATTGCCGAAGTGTTATTTAACTTTAAAGAGATAGTAAAAGGCCAGATATGGTGTCACAATGGTAACTGTGAATTTCTAATCTCTCAGTTGATGATGTGTTGATTTCTCAGGTCTTCTTTGTATCGGCATTTCTGAGATTAGTGCCAACTGAAAGACAAATCACAGGCTTATATTAAAGCGTTTGTTCTAATATGTAATCATTTATGTAGTACAGCTCATTTACAGTAACTTTTTGGTGGATGCAACAAGTTTTCTATAGTGTTAATAGGATTCCCACCATGGCAGAGGATTCAAAACCGAGGACTTCACATAGTTTGTCATGATGAGCGATAGTTTTTTATTATAAATAAAAAGAGTTCAAATTTCATTAACATTATAAACATTCATCAACACTTTGTCACTGATAGCAAGTCCCTTTTTTATAAGAGGAATACAAGGAGTATGCTGACAGACAATGCTGTGAACCCAAGACACAAACTGCCCTGATGTGTTCTGTCACCCTGCCGATTTCACCCTTGTGATTTTCCTACATGGAGGCATAACATCAATTCGAGTAATATAATAAAAATAAAGTCTAAAAAGTTATCGTGTTTGTTTATACCCACAGTACTACGTCGGATAAAAGTCACATTTCTGGACACTATAGTAAGAATTGAGCATCATCCCCTCGACACTAGGAATGGGGTTGCCTTAGAGATGCAAATAAAACGGTAAGAGCATTGAGCTTTGAGAAAATGTATTAGTTTCCCTATTTCTTTACATTATCTGGCATAATACCACTGCATTGTTGAATTCTTTAATGTGATTGGTCAAAGAACCCTAGAGATCGGATTTCATGACAACTGGCCAGGTGTATGCATTGTAACCTAAGGTTTATGTATTAGAAAGTATCTAATAAATATAATGAAGTATAAAGCTACAACAAAAATGCCACTGTCCAGTTCCATGTCCGTTGTATTTGTTTTTAAGAGCTGAACATAAACCCTCCTGCTTGAAATGTAATCCTGTATCTGTAACTGAGCTGTGTTATGCCTCTGTCTTATACTGCAGGCTGGATTACTGTGATGAAGCTGTGCGAGACTCCAGTCAAACAGTGCCTGTAGATATCCACCAGCCTCCAGCCTTTCTGCATAAAATTCTTCAGCTCAACTCAGTGCAGCTGCTTTACGAGACTCTTGGAGAGCCACAGGTGAGAAGCACTTAAACCATGAAGAATTTGCTGGAGAATTTATTAGAAGCTAATTAAAGAATAGCTGAAAAGATTAAGTAAGTTGACTTCGTCGGTATGATCTGGAAGTCTGTGTAATTTGATAATAAATCTATTTAAACACCAAAGCTACAATTGTATATTCTCAATTCTGTGATTTAGATCCTTTTCATATACAGTGCCTTGCGAAAGTATTCGGCCCCCTTGAACTTTGCGACCTTTTGCCACATTTCAGGCTTCAAACATAAAAGATATAAAACTGTAATTTTTTGTGAAGAATCAACAAGTGGGACACAATCATGAAGTGGAACGAAATTTATTGGATATTTCAAACTTTAACAAATCAAAAACTGAAAAATCGGGCGTGTAAAATTATTCGGCCCCCTTAAGTTAATACTTTGTAGCACCACCTTTTGCTGCGATTACAGCTGTAAGTCGCTTGGGGTATGTCTCTATCAGTTTTGCACATCGAGAGACTGAAATTTTTGCCCATTCCTCCTTGCAGAACAGCTCGAGCTCAGTGAGGTTGGATGGAGAGCGTTTGTGAACAGCAGTTTTCAGTTCTTTCCACAGATTCTCAATTGGATTTAGGTCTGGACTTTGACTTGGCCATTCTAACACCTGGATATGTTTATTTTTGAACCATTCCATTGTAGATTTTGATTTATGTTTTGGATCATTGTTTTGTTGGAAGACAAATCTCCGTCCCAGTCTCAGGTCTTTTGCAGACTCGATCAGGTTTTCTTCCAGAATGGTCCTGTATTTGGCTCCATCCATCTTCCCATCAATTTTAACCATCTTCCCTGTCCCTGCTGAAAAAAAACAGGCCCAAACCATGATGCTGCCACCACCATGTTTGACAGTGGGGATTGTGTGTTCAGGGTGATGAGCTGTGTTGCTTTTACGCCAAACATAACGTTTTGGGAACATTTGGGAACATAGTTCCCAAAAAGTTCAATTTTGGTTTCATCTGACCAGAGCACCTTCTTCCACATTTTTGGTGTGTCTCCCAGTTGGCTTGTGGCAAACTTTAAATGAAATCGCTTTCTTCTTGCCACTCTTCCATAAAGGCCAGATTTGCGCAGTATACTACTGATTGTTGTCCTATGGACAGAGTCTCCCACCTCAGCTGTAGATCTCTGCAGTTCATCCAGAGTGACCATGGCCTCTTGGCTGCATCTCTGATCAGTCTTCTCCTTGTATGAGCTGAAAGTTTAGAGGGACGGCCAGGTCTTGGTAGATTTGCAGTGGTCTGATACTCCTTCCATTTCAATATTATCGCTTGCACAGTGCTCCTTGGGATGTTTAAAGCTTGGGAAATCTTTTTGTATCCAAATCCAGCTTTAAACTTCTCCACAACAGTATCTCGGACCTGCCTGGTGTGTTCCTTGTTCTTCATGATGCTCTCTGCGCTTTAAACGGACCTCTGAGACTATCACAGTGCAGGTGCATTTATACGGAGACTTGATTACACACAGGTGGATTCTATTTATCATCATTAGTCATTTAGGTCAACATTGGATCATTCAGAGATCCTCACTGAACTTCTGGAGAGAGTTTGCTGCACTGAAAGTAAAGGGGCCGAATAATTTTGCACGCCCAATTTTTCAGTTTTTGATTTGTTAAAAAAGTTAGAAATATCCAATAAATTTCATTCCACTTCATGATTGTGTCCCACTTGTTGTTGATTATTCACAAAAAATTACAGTTTTATATCTTTATGTTTGAAGCCTGAAATGTGGCAAAAGGTCGCAAAGTTCAAGGGGGCCGAATACTTTCGCAAGGCACTGTATATACTTTGAATATTGAGGCCTTTTATTCTGATATGGCCATTTGACGTATTGAGGTTTTTAAAGGTCTGTTCGGTTTTTAGAGCCTTGTTCCTGAACATACTGGGGTGGGTGAGGATGAAGAAAGAGACTCTGCACCGAAGTCTTTACGGATGCATCCCGGGCCTCTAGTCATTGGAAGCTGCTCAGGTTTCATGGAGACCACTGTTAAAATCAAACAAAGCGACATGCTCCCAGGGCCCAAGGTTTCCTTTTTTTTTGTGACATTAACGTTTACTCTGTTATCTTTACTGAGCAGATTTCCTTCTTCCTTCTGCATCTGATATTACTGATTATTGATTCTTTTTTGTTGTTGTTGTTGTTTTACTATTTCAGCTGGAGCTAGATGGCAGGGTGGGCTGTCTACACTTGTTGCTCTCTCCCAATCAGATTACTAACCTAACAGACCTTCTGACAGCTCTCTGTATCGAGACAGGTGACTTACCCTGTTTAAATGATGATTTAAATGCAATTCAAATAGAAGGAAAACGTATGCTTCAGTTATACATAATATTGGTTTTAAATGTGACCTCTATAAAACATAGCAAAGAAATAATAAAAAAATCTTCTCATTGTAGGTTCCTGGTATCACTACAATTATAACTAAAAAAACTGTTCTACTATTCCTGTACTGTGTAAAATAAAAAGAGTGTAATCATATTTCACATTATAATATAAGCTGTTCTATCGAAACTAAATTTACAACTAAATATCATTTTCGTCATGTTATTGAATTTTCGTCACATCTCTAATTATTCAACATATCAGCGGTCTCTATAATGACCTTCACTGTTTCATACACAGTCACTCATTTTGCCTCTCCTATTCTCAGAAGGTAGCTGTAATGCCCGTGGTGGTGCTCCGAGTAGGCCCCTGGGTTCAGATGATCTGAAGTTGATAGAGGAGGATCTCAGTAAGCAACTCAGTGTGGACACAGATAGAGATTTGGAGCTAAACACAGAGCCTTACATGAGCAGTCTGGAGAATGGAGGTGAGGTGGTCATGTAAATATTGTACGTACTGCATATATTATGCCATTTTTCTACTTATCTTTTTATTTAATTATTTTGTAGCCTTGTTTTTCAGCAAATGTTACTTGTTCTTATGCATGTGTGGCGATGGCTCTTCTTACTTCAGATATGTTTTACTCTATGGGGCCTGGGTGTATGACTAGTAGTGTGATGTCCACACGCTCAGGAAGCGAGCTCTCAGACAGTGACATGGAATCCTCAGTACACAGCCAAAGCAGCTTGGCTCCAACACACCCTCTATCTCCACAGGTCTGTGCATGAATATTAAAAACATGCTGTGTCTCCTTTATGGCCAATATTTTCTTAATTTCTCTGTTTATAAGATGTTTACTGCTACACCGAACACAGGGGACAAATTTTATTATCTAAACCGAAAGAAATAAAGCTCTAGTGTGCTTGACCAATCTGGAGCTAATATAAATATGGTGGTTAATATAGTAACATATGGTAAGTGAGATAATTTGAGAAGTAATGTATTAGTGCATAGCTATTAATCTCTTCTAACAAAGTCTGAGTTTATGTTTGCACCCTTGATAATAAAAATCATCCAGATGTTGGCAGCATTTCCTTGTTATCTCCTGATTTACATAATTGTTCCTCCTTGATTTTACAAAAATTATAATAATTTTTTATTTTATTTTATTTTTACCATGTTTACATAATATGGTGCATTACATTAGGTTAAAGCATTTAAAGATTTTTGAAGAATGCCTTTAACTTTACATTATCATAAGTGACTTTAAAATTCTTATATCCCTTTAGAATTATTTATTTATTTATTTATTTATTTTTTTGGAAAAACTGTGGTATTTCATAAATTACAGAAGTTTACTGCTGATAAAGTTTCAAACAGTATTAGGGTTATATAATGCATGTCATATACTGTACAAAAGTTTAGTATAACAAATTAGTTTATTAAAATTAACATATCCAGTAGATGCCACGATATCAAGTCAAGATCACTTTTGGTATTCCATTTCTTTTATGTATTGATCATTTTTTATTCTTCTTTATTTTCAGGGAATGCTTAACTGCCCCAGACGTTATCCTGTAGCAGGGACTTTACCTAGCTTGCCTCAATGTAGCAGGCCATCACGTATGTCATCCTCATTACTTAATAAAACATACATTAAGTTTTCAGGCTTGATTTAATTTAAAAGTACTTTCTGTTTCTTCTCTTCTCTGTTTAACAGGACGTTCTACACACACTGGCCAGTCAGAATCCACAAAACCCGACTGCTTGCTTCGACTATCTCTTGGTGGAATGACCCTGACTCTTCTGGAACAGGAGCCTGCTCAAGAACCTCAAGATCTTTCCTCAATGGCTAAAGTGTCGCAGGTGTTCTTCCATGAGCTAGCCTACTTCAAAGACAGCATGTTCAGTGAGAGAGACTTTGAGAACCTAAGGGGTAGCTTTTCGAAAGCATGCCCTCACTCACATCTCAGGTACACAGCTGTGTTGTTCTTACACATATTACTTCTTCCTTGAGCATGAGGTAACAATATAAGCAATATGTTTATTGACTAGCAAACAGCTTGTTTTTTTAGCACACAATAGGTTTTCCTTCCTGATTCATTCTTTTTGTTTCCAGGCTGACCGGGGCAGCAGTGCAGATAGCATGTGAGATGCGTAGCTCCGGGCAGTATGTCCGTTCCATGACCTCTGATCTCTCCTTTAGCAGGCTGGAACTGCTGGAGTGTCTTTGGGAGGCAGGAAAGCCCCAGTACACTGAGGTACTACACCTCTCATGTTCATTATAATAACCGACAACAGCTGGGTTTTTTTTTTTGTTGTTTATTTATTTATTTATTTGTTTACCTTTCATTCATAACACATTTTTTCACTTCCTAGCCATTGCTTAAATGTTAAACATGTTACCGATATTCAAATCAGTCAAAAAATTGTTTTGAAATTAAATTACACATCCTGGCAACCATTAAATGGCGAGTAAATAAAACAAGTTTCTTCTTTTATATGCTGCAGTTTGCCTTAAGCCCCAGTTTCTATTAGGTTCTTAGAGCTTTTAGCTCCCAACTGTGTGTGTGTGTGTGTGGTATTATTAAACTTCACTTTCGGTTGATTTAGGTTTGAATTACAGAAGAATGAAGGAAACTTTAGTAAATATCTAAAGTCCATTTTCAAAGATACATTAGCAAAACAGCCAGGAGATTAGGAACTTTCACTATTGC
Source organism: Tachysurus fulvidraco (assembly GCF_022655615.1). Taxonomy (NCBI): domain Eukaryota; kingdom Metazoa; phylum Chordata; class Actinopteri; order Siluriformes; family Bagridae; genus Tachysurus; species Tachysurus fulvidraco. Next base: position 15,906,793 of record NC_062534.1, read on the forward strand.
TATGTACAAAAGGTAAAAAAATAAAATAAAATCCATTGGTCTCTACAGACTTTTGAACCTAAACATGTACTTTAGATTTGTCTTTTTTTAAAGTTTATGTTTAAAGTAACATTTCATTTTTTTCCACTAATCTCTGTCTGTTGTGAATGTGACAATAATTTTGTGTTTGGGAAGTTATGTGAAGCACATTTTACATGTTTAATGTATGTTAAACAAAAATTAAATAGTGATCATATATTTAAACTACACAAACACTTCTATTCCTCAAATATCTGTTCACACCCACAGCTGCTACAATAGTGCTTAGTACACATGCAGCACTCAGACACATTAGATGCTTAAGAAGGAACTAACCGTGTGTGTGTGTGTTTGTCTTTAGCTGTTGCAGTTCAAGAATGCTGGTCACTTTAATGTTGGAGCAACTGCCAGACCTTGTGCCCAAATTCACTATTCCCTGAAAGAAAAACAACAGCGCAAGGTGCTTTATCCAAGTTTTTGTCTTTTTGTATGACTCAAGCAAACGTTCATGTGAATATGAAAGCCCTTTGAGGGTGAGACTAAATGAGTCTATATTGTATGCTTGCTCCTGGTCCATTTGAAGTCATTTTCATGCTTGTTCTGTTCTGCAGAGAGGAACAAAGCAGCGAGTAGTGCAAAGGGATAGCGCACTACATGTAGAGCTGGGTGAGCTCACCACTGAAGTAGATCTGGACATAGTGAGCAGACTGAATAACATCATACAAGCCCTAAGCCACTGCCCCAGCCAGCCAAAAAAGCCAACAAACACCCAGGTTGCTGCCCTGACATTCTGAATGTGTTATGATCTGTGTCAACCATGGATGTATATAGGTTACAACTGATTTACTCCACTATATTGCTTTTTGATCTGTTCTAACTTCCCTCTATCTCTCCATAGACTCAGTTGTTAGAGCTGCACTCCTCGCTTGTACTCCTCTCACCGTACGCTGTTCTAAAGCTTCGCTTCCCAATCGCTGACCTTCGACCTTTACACGAGAGAAGACCCATGAGTGAACGAGCGGTGCGTAAGGAGATCCTTAGTCTGGAGATTTGCAATCTAGAACTGAAGTCTCAACAGGGATCAGACATCCTGCAGCAGATGGGATCCACCTCAACATCTAAACTCACCAAGCTGCTGGAGGCTAGCTTCAGTGATCTGCACGGTAGGTGAACCTCCTCACTTATTAATTCTATTTCTACATCATAAGTTTACCTTTTTTCTTCTGGCCCCCTAGAGTCCATAGACTTTGTAAAATTTGTGAATTTTTCTTCCTAAGGAGTGTACGAAGGATGGGAGGGAGGCGCTTTCCCTTGTATCCGTGTACAAAAGGACTCCAACGCTCAGAACCCAGACAGCACACCCAAGTGAGTCTGTGGGGGCACTGATTGTGTATATAATGTAGTCTTCTCAGAAACATAAACCTACACTTGTATCAAAGTAAGCACTGATCGTTCCTAAATTGCTTCTGAAACTACTCTGTTTTTTTTTTCTTTTTCTTTCTTGCCACTTTTGTAGAATTGTGGTGCATGTAAGTGGAGCAGCAGACTCGGATGATAAAGGGGGTGTAGGTGTGGGTTTGAACAGAGATCTGGGACTTGGCTTTGTGTCTGTGGAAAATCCCTGTGAGCTGAGAGAGAAGAACAGCTCCCCCTTCTCCTCTAACCGCACCATGTTTGAGACAGAAGAGGTAGGCAACTTTCTCTTTCTTGTGTTTTTTTTTTTCTTTTTTTTCATCATTTTGACCTTTTCAACTCCTGTCAGTTTGCTGAGTCCAGTCTTGCCTGCCTCGCAGTCATTACCTGCCTTTCATTCTCTTTTCTTTTTTCTTGTCTCACTTAGATGGTAATCCCAGCAGATCCAGAGGAAATGAAGGAATTCCAGGCACGATGTGTGGCTCAGAGTCAGTGTGTGGTCGATATCACACTCCCCGTGGCCTTTATCCTCTTGCCCAGCAAAGAAGCCTTTCAAAGCATCTACAACAGGCACAAGCTTTTGCTCTTTTTTAACAGTTACTCTGCTCTCCAAAATGGTTACTATTTCTCATGTAAAGAGCAAAAGTGTTAAACATGACAGAAAAATTCAATCAAAGAAATTCTTTTTTTTTTTTTATTAACAAAACAAATCCTTCTGTTTAATATTCTTGAAATTATGGTTTAAGTATCTAAAGTATGGATTCAGTATAAACAAGTTTTAGTCAAAATGTGAATGCAGGATTTGAATGAACTGTTGTCATGACCTCACCCTAGTGTGTGTGTGTGTGTGTCTGGGCTGTTTTTGAACTAGTACCCACTCAATTTGTTTAATCTTTTCACTTAATTTATTATTGCAACTGAGTCACATTTTACCCCATTCATCAGTATTGTCATATTTTCTGAGTGTGATGTAACTCATGTTGTCTTAAATTATTATTAATGCATATTTTAGGTTCCAGGATTCTGTTCTCACGGTTGTATTTTTCATTTGTGTCCACAACTCCTCAGGATTAATAATGATTTGCTGATGTGGGAGCCCCCACCTCCCCCTCAACTTCCACCCAAGATATCTCACAGCCCGCTGCAGCAGCGCAGATCCGAGGACGACGAGTTTCAGCTCTGCAAATCTGCCTTCAGACTTGGTCAGTTATTTAAAAACGCAATAATACAAACAGACAGTGAATAGATTATTAGAATAGCGATATGCGTCAAAGTATGAAGGAGCTGAGCCACTGAGCATGCAGTTATCAGTGTGCTCAAATACACCTTCAGCCCTGAACACCGCTAGGGGACGCAGAGTGGTTTGGAGAAGGCCATAAGCCATATCATTGCTGCCAGGTGGGTTTTTACTGCAGATTTGAAATTCTGCTAAGAGTTTTTGTTTGTTGGTTGAAAATATATTTTTCTGTGGGTTAAAAGAATATTCTACACATTATCTTCCTCTATGAATGTGCATGTGTATGTAGTTTCACATACTGTATATTATTTAGTTATGACTATTTATAGAAACGAAATATTGTAAAACCTCCTCTTTAAAATGATGTTAATATTGCTACCTACTGTAGAATTGTAGCCTTGCTGTAAGGCTTATGAAGTGAATATGGTTTAGAAGAGGGGCTTTTCTCTCTCTCTTTTTTCTCTCTGATTATGCAGTAAATAAAGATAAGCAGCGCTACACGGCAGTACGTGAGGATCTAACAGAGGATTAGTTTGCAGTGTTGGCTCATTTAAAAAAAAACAAAAAAACGGTAAAAATCTTTTGAAAACGGTACAAAATCTTTGACTTAATTGTAGATTCTGACTCAGAAGAGGATGAAGCTCAGTTTTATTCAGGCAGTGAACAAAGGAAAAAGGGTCACCCAGAACCCCAAACAGACCACTCCCTCAGCATGCTCTGTTTAACTCTACTGATCGGCAAGGGTCGCCTTCAGGCTCTGACAGACAGTAAGGTAAGCAAATTATAAGCTGTGCTATCAAAATTTTCAAGTTTAATGGAGTGTTTAATTAGATTCCTGTCCACTTATATCATCCACTCACAGAACGAAGCAGGACGGAGGGTGGAACAGTGCCATGGAGAATTGCTGCTAGACTTTGAAGGCGGAAAGATTTTCAGTGTTACCCAGCACCAGAATAATCCCAATTTAAACTTCTTGACTATAGAGGGCAAAAAAGTTGAACTCTATCATAAAGGTAAGATAAAGCCATATAGATTTATGACGGATATGACCAAAAGCTAGCGGACACCTGAACAACATGTGAGCCTTCCAAAAAAAAAAAACACGTTCACAATGTAGGAAGCATAGAATTGGCTAGAGTTTTTTTCGAAATGCAAAGCCTATGAAGTCATGGTTTGCCGAGGCCAACGTAGAAGTTGTCAAGCTGCCCGTACAGACTGCTGACCTCTAACTCAATGAAAACGTTTTGGATGTTTTAACCAGGCACCTGGCACCCCAGGCCATGGCAGGATTTCGGATTTCTGAATATAACCAGATTTTTAAAATGCTACAACTTTATTTTATGTGATTTCTTTTCTGTTGCACTTTATAAAAACATATACAGTATAGTAGAATATTTCAAAAATTTCAGTATGTAAAGGGTTTTCCAAAGCCACACACGGATAATATTTTTCTATATCTTACATATGTATGTATCTTGTGTATCTTGAATAAGGTGCTGTTTGTTTTGTTCCTTTCTCTTTAAAGCGGAGGTCCCAGACTCCCCTGTCCCAGCACGATTAGAAATGCCTAAGTTTACACCCCCAAACCATCTGGACCCGACAATTTATCCCACAGAAGTCGGGGTTAGCAGTATGGGACGCAGGGGAGCAGGGGGTCAGATGTTGTCGACTGCTATCAAAATCACACTAGACCTTCAGCGCAATGTCAAGGTCCAATACTACTTAAATTTGCCATTTTTAAAAATGAATCATTTTTTATTATTATTCAGCCTCATGTACCCTTTTTCCTCTCAGGAGTTTTTGGTAGCATTACGGCTCGAGGGTGCTACTTTAAGGCATCGCATGGCATTGACCAATCACAGTTGGCACGAGCAGGTATCACTTCCCGAAAGACTTTGGGCAGATGAACTTTTGCATTATACAATTAATACAGTATAAATAATTGACACGTTCATGAATGTCAGCATTTTTGATGTATATATATTTAATGAGGGATTTATGTCTTCTGCCTTCAGTTGGTCGATTTTCTGGATGTCATTGATGATGATATTTTAGGATACACACCTCCTGCCATCATAACAGTGTTACATACACACCTGGCCACGTGTGCAGTTGACTACAGGTAAGGAGTTTTAAAGTTTTTTTTTTTTTCTTTTTTCTGCAATAATTTTGTACCACTGTACACGTATGCATAAGCAGCTATTCCTCGTTCACGTGTGAGCCAGAAATGACAGATCACCAATGGCACTTACAATGGCCTTTACATTTATCATAAATGCAGCACTAACAGTAACTGGTTGTTATTTTTTATTCTATTTTTTTACTTTATATCATTGCTTATATTGTTGTTTCTTTTTTTTTTTCAGACCACTTTATCTTCCATTGCGAGTGTTGTTTACAGCAGAATCCTTTTCTCTGTCCAGTAATATCATTGTGGATACTGCCACCTTTCACCTCAGGTACTGTCACTGCTGAAGTCTGTGAATGTATATGGTCACGTATTATCAGTTAAACTGTATTCCACGGAAATCCTTCATAGGTTTATCCTGGATGACTCTGCATTGTACCTCACCGATAAGTGTGAAAGTGGTACCGTGGATTTGAGACGAGGTACCGATTTACTTGTCTATCGTATCCATGTCACTCCTCTGAACATGTGGTATTGTTTTTTTTTCTCAAAGAAGAATTGATTGCTGTTATATATATATTTTTTTATCTCCACAGATTATCTGTGCGTATTAGACATTGACCTATTAGAGCTGGCCATAACTACCTGGAAAGGCAACAACACTGGCAAACTGGTACGCTTTATAATGCTGATTTATTTTTCCCCTGTACTCTAGTCTGATATTAATTACAGCATCGTCGTCTTTGTCCATGTTCAGACTCAGCCAATGTTCGAGCTGCGCTGTTCAAATAACGTGGTTCACGTGCACACCTGTGCAGACTCCTGTGCTGCTTTAGTGAATATACTCCAGTACCTGGTCTCCCAAGGCGACCTGCACCCACCTCCTCGCCATACTTCCCCTACTGAGATTGCTGGACAGAAGCTCCCGGTAAAAATACTTGTGAAAGTTTTTATTATGCGTCAGTAGTAACTCGACTTATTTAGCGATGTAGAATTATGTACACTTATGCATAAGCATCACCGAAACCTAATATAACAAGACACTTCTTGCAAGGTCACATTCAAATGATGAGCAGTTTGTGCTTTGTTCACTGCAATTCCTGCTTTGCTTACCACTGTGCATAAACTGTGCTATGTCATTCTCATGCTCTTACTGTAGATTAGCAGCAAGTTTGAAAAACATCCACTTTAGTCGCATTTTAAAAAACGTTTTTATTGAAAATTCAGTATGTTTCGCTGCCTCTAAAGCTATGTAGCCGGACGATATCGCTAACTCGGTCTGCCAAGTAGCTTTATAAATGTTAAATGTAATACCTATGTGCAAATATATTGTCATATACAGTAGTTTGTCTCGTTGGCAATGCTTTGGAAAGATTCAGGGCAAACAGGGTCAAATATGCATTTGGTTACAGTGGCAAGGCAGGAAATCGAATTTAAACAGTGCATGGTGCTTTAGGTAGTGCAGCATCACAGCCAAGTAGCTTGCTTCTCTTTATAGACAGTGAATGGTGTCACAAGTGCAAAGCGCTTTTGTCGCTTATCATCTGAATGCGCTCTTAGAATCTGCAAACTTTTACCTGTGATGCTTGTAATGGATCAATATTCAGGTTATTTACACATCGCAAACAGCTTGACTTCAGCTATATGTTGCTTGGTTTGCACAACCCCATAGCACTTGCCATGTAACGCATGACTGCTTACGGATAAATTTAGCAATTAAATGACACGTGGCTTCCATTATATTAGGTATATTTCTGCCACCTAAAAAATAAACAAACCGCAAACAAGTTTAATCTTGTTTTAAACTCACCAACAGCACTGAAACCTTCTGCCAGGCTTTTCTTTTGCTTTCTTCCTTTACAGTCATGCAGTTCGGGGTCATACATTATAGAGAACCAAAAGCATGATTTAAATAACTTTCTGTGCATGAGGGGTTTTTTTTAGGGACAGAACTAACTATGCAGACCAAAACATTGATTGCTTGCATACATCAGCAGTTTATGATATCAGATTTGTGTAAAGTTGAATCCAATCCCTTGTGAAAATGACTTCCAATTGAAAATGACCATTGTATGGTGAATTTGCTTTTCATTTCTATGCACAGCTATTTAAGGGTATTTGTTTTCCTCAGCTCTCCGAAGCTCCTACATCATTACCACCCTGTCCACCAGCAGAGACAGCAGAAATTAATCAGTGTGACCTAACAGATGCCCTGATTGACACAGAACGAACATTGCACGAAGAGGATAGAGAATTTGGTAAGATTACTTAATAGTAATTTGATGGGCTTATTCATTATCACCACTCCATTCTCAATGCAATATTTGCAAAATGATGTCTAAATAATATTGAGATATGATGTAATATTATAAAGCCATTTATGGTAGTCAGGAGTGCATTTATCAGAATGACTTACAGAATCCTGTTCTGAATTGTTTTGTTTCTTTCAATACACTTACAAAAGGAACATCACACTGTCACGTTACCAGAGTGATTACTCATCATCTACATCGTTTGTTTGAATGAACAGGTTCTCTGTCCATAGTAAAGCGAGGCTCACCTGTCTCAGTGTACCTGTTTCCTGGGGAAGGAACAAAATCCAGATCCTCTGCCCTAGAGGGGTTGGAGTCTGAGCTTGATCAACTGGTGGATACAGCCACTGAAGTTCATGCTGATATGATATCAGAGGAATGTTCAGAAGGCTCCACTGATAATGATGACTTCTGTATTTTAGAGGCCCCTGGTATAGGTATTCCTGTGAGTGCTTTTAACAGATTACTTTTATTTCTATATGCACTTTTCTGGAGGATTGTTGTCTATAGAATTTACAGTAAAATGGGCAAATAAAGTAATATAAGTTTTTCGTAGTATTTCGATTTATTTGATCGAATGTTTTTCTCAGCAAGCTTAAACATGAATTCTCTTTCTGTCTCTCTTTCTCTTCTACAGCCTAAGGATGGAGAGCCGGTGGTCAAAGTGTTGTGTCAGAGTCCTATAAAGGTGCGTGATGGCTATTTCTCTCGGCCACGGGGCAGTTCAGACCTGCTAAGGGCACCTGCTCGCTTTCCGATGCCTCAGAGCAGGGTAGTACTCAGAGAGGTATCAGTAGTCTGGCATCTTTATGGAGGAAAAGACTTTGGAGGAAAACCAATCTCTGCTCACATACAGCACAGTCAGAGGTAAGGAGGTCTGACGATAAACCTGCAGATTCATCTTGCTTGTTTGATCATATCAAATAAAGTCACTACCCATAACAGTCTCTAGGATTGTCACTGACAAATTTGTGTGAATGTTTTCTTATCTTTTTTTTTTTGTTTGTTTGTTTGTTTTTACAGGGGTCGCTCAGCACCTGCAGGAGCTCGTGGTTCTCCCTCACGATCTGCTGGCTCATCCAGACCACAGAACTCATGGCGCTGGGTGGGAGGCAGTGGCAGACAACACTCACTGCTCATGGAAATACAGCTGACAAAGGTGCGACCTACACACAACATATCCTTCATCACTAGCAGGATTTTATTAATAGTAATGCATTTTACCTTGGGAAGACATACTTATTTAAGGATTTTCAGAATATGCAGTTATTCCAGAGAATACTGGAAAGCAATTTCTCCCTCTGTATTTTGCTGAACACCGAGCTATCAGCCTTAGTAATTGTAAGCTCATGATAACTTTTTGGCAGTGGTGTAAAATTCTGTCTGAGCCTCATTCACATTTGTCTGATCACTTGAAGGTGCGTAATGTAAAGCTGTTCCTTTTCAACATATTTATTGATAGTTATTGATAGATGAATAGCTGAAGTTTATGCCCACTGTACTGGCAAGTTAAATATTGAATTACACCAAAAATCGAACCTCTGGGGGAAAAAAAAATTTAGTTTAAATAGTGAATTTAGACAATTCTGATGCCTTCTGATGCCCAGGTCAGCTTCCAGCACGAGTCGTACCCTGTTGTCATGCCCCCTGCAGCCTCCGGGCAGGACATGGAAGGGGCAGGATTGGGAGAGCAGCCTCTGTCACGGCAGGTGTTTATTGTGCAAGAGCTGGAGGTGCGTGACAGGCTGGCCTCCTCACAGATCAACAAATTCCTCTACCTGTATACCAGTGAGAGTATGCCACGTAGAGCCCACTCCAACATGGTGAGCATGGGAGAGAACACCGGTCTTTTCTTGGAACTCGGAGATTCTCAGACATTTTGTAACCATGGAACCCATTAACTGTAATGCAAATTTCACAGACCCCCTTAATACAGAATTATTTTTGTAGTCTGACTATTCATATGTGTACAATGATTATCTAGTTATTTATAAAACCCATAGAGGTTTTTTCTGAGCTTTTCCCCAGCAGATCATATTATGGATAAGCTGAGGTTGTGGGTTCCCTGGGTCTCACTTTGTATATTACTGATGTAAACCAAGCATAAATACGATTAAGTCGAAAAACTGAAAACAAAAACTGGGTAAAATACATTGATTGAGAGACAGTGCAAGTTGTTTAACTTGAGCAGCAATTAGACAATGTTTTAAACCTGATCAGTGTTTGTGTTCTGCAGTTAACAGTAAAGGCGCTGCAGGTGCTTCCTGAGTCTGGATTAGGAGGCCCAGAATGTTGCTTGAGAATCAGTCTGCTGCCCCTCCGGCTCAACATAGATCAGGTGAGCTGGCCTACAGATTTCTTACATGTCTTATTGGTTATAGAATCATTAATAATGCTGTTAATTACTTTGACAGACTGTTTACCTTTTATATGTATATTCATGTTGGGATGATGTGTACTGCTTTATTGGCCCGCAGGATGCTCTTTTCTTTCTGAAAGATTTCTTTAGCAACTTGGCTGCTGGGATTCATCCGTACTTGCCAGTTGATCCGGCTGCAGAGGGTAAGCTCGAAAGTATAAACATGCTTTTTTTTTTTTTTGCATACGTATGTAAAGTACATGCTGTCTTTATTTGATAGTGAAAGCAGACACTGCACAGAAGCCATCAGAGGAAGCAGAGTCTGGCACTGGACTGGGTCCCGATCTCACTGCTTCCGTAGAGACGACCTACAGCGAGCAGAGCTCTTCCTCTGCTGGTTCATCCTCTTCCTCTGACCAGCCAATTTATTTCCGGTATATCAAAATAAATATATATAAATAGGTTTTACTACAACAGATCAGTGTATTATCTGGTTTCTTGATGTGCAGTGTTTTTTGGACTTGAACATTGGCTTTTGACTTTTCACTCCTATTAGAGAGTTCCGTTTCACGTCAGAAGTTCCCATATGGCTGGATTACCAGGGGAAGCATGTGGCCATCGAACAGGTGAGGAATTAAACACTGGGTCATAAGCACTCATCAACATTGTTTGGGAATTTAATAGAGACCAGGGGTATTCACCTCAAATGTTGGTTTTGTCAACTCAACGTGATAAATTAATCGTTCATGGTTATAAATGAGACAAATTCATCGTTTTGTGGTGGTGCATCACAGTGCCTCATTTGACTAACACTATTGAGATGTACTATTGATCTCAGACTCGACTCAAAGGAGATGTCATTTAAATTTAATGCAGTGAGAATAAATGCAGAGCTTCATGTCCATTCTATGCCAACACCCTTTTAAAAACAAGCTACGATTTAAAATAAGACAAGTCCGTGATCCAATACGCTACCTTTGACCCAAATGCATATGATAAGCTGTATCAAGTCTTTATAGAGGATGTGCTATAGAAACAGCAGCAATTCATATTTAGAAAACAATTATAACAACTATAACAAGTCCAAGTTTAGAATCTCAGTCTCATATCTACATAATACAGTATGTAGATCTCAGTGTGTGTGTGTGTGTGTGTGTGTGTGTGTGTGTGTGTGTGTGTGTGTGTGTGGACCTTTTTACACCTGGTCACTTCATGTGTTTTCTCTGATCTGATAGCTATCTGATTTGTTAAAACTGTTCCATTTACATAAGGCCACATAAATGCGTCTTGGCGAATTGGATATCAATCCGATCTTTCTACTCCCGCCCACAATGCAAATATATTTTACCTCATTTCTGGGGTAATGGAAATGGAACACGCTTTGGTGTATATACTTAAATATACTTTTGTTTCTATATGTTTTACAAAGCTTTTATTGGACGCTTTCATCGCTCCAAAGAGCAATAAGTGCCTGTGTGTCGTCCATGTTATTTGTTTGTGGCGCGCTACGCACGACTCGTGAGTCACCTGCGAATGACGTACTTCTGTTTGGGAGGAGTATAACGATGACGTATGTGGCTTGAACAACCACATTCATTTGCACCTGTCCAGTTTCATCTGAAATGCATCCCAGTGAAGTCGTAGTCTGCCAGTTGTTGACTCTTGGTCTAGACCAGGGGTCAGCAACCCACGGCTCCGGAGCCGCAAGTGGCTCTTTCATCCCTCTGCTGCGGCTCCCTGTAGATTTGGAAAGCAAACATTTAACCTCCTACGACCTGGTGTCCACATACGTGGACATCACATTGCATCTAAAATGCAAGCCAAACCAAAGCTCAGGTTTTAGGAGGTTAATTTAAATTTATTTTATTTTAGTTAGTTAGTTTTTTAAAAGATTATGATGCTCTTGTAACATTAAAATAAACCATGTTTAATTTGTCTGTCGCTCAAAATATGTGTCATAACTGCCGACTTCCGACACACAGAAGCAGACGCATTTTTGGTTTGCTGCAGCCGGCAAGTTAAAATTTTAATGTCATGAATACATTTTATTTGAAAGTAACCTTCAACCCAGTGTCTTTTTGTTAAGGTTAGTTCAAACTGTTCGATTTTTTTTTTTTTTAAGGTTAGTTCAAACTGTTTTGTTTGCTTGCAGAAATAAAATGTCGTTTACTCTGTAGCAGTTCATTGATTTCATAAGTGCAACACACTACAGTTTTTCTACACTTTCCATAAAGGTAAAAAACGATATATGCAGTGTTATCTTCATTTTAGATGTCAAATGGGTTTTGTGGCTCCCTGTGTGAAACGGATCCAAATGACTCTTTGAGTGTTTAAGGTTGCCGACCTCTGGTCTAGATGCTGTCTATGATCCAGTGCTGTGATTAACTCTGTGCTGTTTTATTTATAGGGAACTTTTGCTGGGATTCTTATTGGCCTGGCCCAACTCAACTGCTCAGAGCTGAAGCTGAAGAGGCTGTGCTGTAGACACGGGTGATTAAATCCCTCTGACTAACATCTATCAGCCTCTGGTTCATTCCTGCAGAAATCTGTGCCACATTTTGTCCAGATTCATCGTATGAAACTGGGAATATTAAATAAGCCTTGCTAGTTCTGAATGAACGTTGCTTTTATCCCACTGCACAGACGTGTCCCAGTTTGTATACTGTCAGGTTATTTAGATCATAATTACTAATTGATTAAGAACGTATTTATATTAAATAAAAGTCCTTTTTTTTTTTATATACCTTTGCACATCGCCATTCACTGCCAGACTGCTGGGTGTCGATAAAGTCATTCAGTATGCTGTGAACGAGTGGCTGACTGACATCAGGAAGAACCAGTTACCAGGCATTCTGGGAGGTGTTGGTCCAATGCACTCTGTAGTTCAGCTGTGTGAGTATACGTGTAAAGCATTATTTCCTGATCGTAATGCTCTTATGGAATGTTAAATGCTATACTTTCTCTTTCCTTACTATAGCCGGTTCTATTTGTTCTAACATATTTCCACTTACTGGAATGTTCTTTCCCTCGCACAAGTCTAAACTTATTAGAAGCAGGAGGTAATAGTCTGTGTGCATTTACACAGCAGGTACTTTAAGGCTTGATCTCTATTTGCAGTAAAACCCTCACATTTTTATGAGCTGTAATTCGATTTTCCTTCATATTACTTGACAAGGAAAGATACTAGGACGGTTTAGCCAGTCTTTATACATGACGCTGAATCGTTGCTTCTAATTCGGTTCCTGTTGTAGTTCACGGGGTACGGGATCTGTTCTGGATGCCAATCGAGCAGTACAGAAAAGATGGACGCATTATTCGGGGTCTCCAGAGAGGAGCAGCATCTTTTGGCACCTCTACAGCTTCGGCTGCTCTGGAGCTTAGCAACAGACTGGTGCAGGCTATTCAGGTGTGTACTGTATATACACACACATGCATGCAGGTATGCTTAGATGTAAACACACACACGATAAGCATACACTCACATGAGTATACACACTACACTATGACTTGCACTTATGCAGGTACTTTACTGATACACACCAACAAAGTCACATAATATCCTTGATGTATTTAGTAAAGAGCTCAGAGCAGAAACCCACCCACATTTTATTATATGTTCTCTATTTAATGTTCCACTTCACAATCATACTCACATTCTAGAAAAATAGAAGAGAGCTGACATTTTACATTACTGCAAGATTATATAAATGTCACAGATGAATGACTAAGATCTGGTGTGTCCCCAGAAATCACCGGAATTATATATTATGTAAGAAAAGCATGTCATGTTTGCTCTGCAGGCCACAGCAGAGACAGTGTACGACATCCTGTCACCAACTCCGCCCCTGACCCGTTGCATCACAGAGGGACGTCCTGCATCCCGGCCTAGACGCACGCCACAACCGGCTGACCTCAGAGAAGGTGTGGCCAAGGCCTACGACACCGTCAGAGAGGTAGTGTTGCTGTACTATACTGATACTGAACATTTATGTTACAGACTTGAATATATCTGGACCGTCATCAAAAGAGTGGTCTTTAGGCTTAAAATTTTGCCTTTAAACTGTAGGTTTTTCTCATACATTCTTTGTGTAGTCTGATTCTGGTTGTAGCTTTACTTTTGTTTGACACGATATTGTCAGAGTAATATTACAGTTTTGTATTTTATTTGTTTCACTTCTGCTTCCATATCTTGCATTGCTGAGAAAAAAAAACGTTTGTCCATCATTCATGCAACTTAGTTTCTATATTCAAAAATAGCAACCTAATGGACAGAATGTACTGTTCTAACCAAACTGAGAGACACACTGAAGCCTTGTGTTTGTATGTTGCAGGGGGTGATAGACACTGCTCAGACCCTGTGTGATGTGGCCTCACGTGGACATGAGCAGAAAGGTCTTCCAGGAGCAGTGGGTGGGGTTCTGCGTCAGATTCCTCCCACCGTAGTGCGACCCTTAATAGTAGCCTCTGAAGCCACCTCTAACCTCCTCGGAGGCATGCGGAACCAAATCAAACCAGACGCACGGAAAGAGGACTTCTTAAAATGGCGCACAGAAGATGGCCCAGAATGACTGACTGCTAACATCAGTTTTTTTGCTAGTGTGAATGGTAGTGTGGAGGCATGAGTATGAATGTGAAAATGTGGATATCTCTGTGAGTATTAATGCAAAGATGAAGGAAAAAAAATATTAGACGCTCGGCACAACCCGACAAGTTTTAAATGGCTTCCACGTGTTCCGTTTTCACATTCATGTACGTTCACAGTGCACAAGCAGAGCTCTTTGTAGGTAGCCATGTGCAATTTGCTGCCATCCACCTGATCTGAAAGTATGCAATCATATCGATTCTGAACACTGTTTACCATTTTGCAGTAACATGTTACTAGCTTTTATTTGTTCTTTCCTCTTGAAATTACACACTGGGTTTCTGGGATGTTTCATTATCGTTCTGTAATTAATAGAATTGTTCAAATTGATCAAAATGTTCAAACTGGGATCTAAGATTTTTTTTTTCTTTTTCCCAAAAACAATATAAGGAAGCAGTGTAAAAGTGGCCTTTCCATAATACAAGTTAAAATGTAAAATGTGATTCTTCTACATCCTGTGAAATGACCTTTGACCACTTTACACATTGCCCCTAGTGTTATTGTGCCATAATTAACACCAATTTGAATGTTTAGTTTTATTCTCCTAAAGTTCATATAAATGGCTCTGTGACATTTCCACACTAAAGATGTTTATGTAGTTTACATGATCATTGTTAATTCTGCAGACTGAGATGTCTTGTACATGTCCTGTTTCGCTTGGCTTTGTCTTGTTTAGTTGCCTTTCTAATGTTTTGGGGTTTTTTAATGCTTGTCTTTATAATTAACAAAACTGCTTCTCATATTCACGTGATGTCTGTACGGTAAAGGGCTTTCAGCAACTGAAAGATTAAAACGGCTTGTGGTTAGTATGTTACACTTTTTTGTTAATGCAGTTTAAGGGAAGTGCATATGTACTCGTATACAGTGTCTTATGAGTGGATGAGTGATGATGTGCATGTTTGTGGGTTGAGTGTTGTTTCAGTAGGGTGATCTTTCAGGCTATGAAAATCATAGCTTTTGCTATGTGTGTTTTTTTCCCCCCCTGTAATTATTACTATATCATAAGCTGTAAGATTAATCTGTATAATACCAAGACAATGTGTAAACACAATTATAAAAAAAAGAAATAAATGAAAACCTGTACATTGGAATAAGGTTTTGTAATTTGATTGGTAAATGTTACGTGCTTTAAGACGGAACAAAGTTGTTTTCTCAGCGTGCTACTGTTTTCACCTATACTCGCTGGCCACTTTAATAGGAACACCTGTACCCAGGTAATTATCCAAGTATCATGCAATTATTAATAAGTGATTCATTTATCTAAAGTGAAAGTGACGTGACATACGCTAAGTACGGTGGCCCATACTCAGAATTTGTTCTCTGCATTTAACCCATCCGAAGTGCACACACACAGCAGTGAACACACACACACACCGTGAACACATACCCGGAGCAGTGAGCAGCCATTTTTATGCTGTGGCGCCCAGGGAGCAGTTACTGGGGGTTCGGTACCTTGCTCAAGGGCACCTCAGTCGTGGCCAGCCCGAGACTCGAACCCACAACCTGTGGATTACGAATCAGACTCTCTAACCATTAGGCCACGACTGCCCACAACATCATGCAATTAGCAACAATTGCATGTAAATGATATTTGGGAATTTAATGTGTTTGTCAGTGAAAAGTTCAGGAATAGACATTTATATGACTCCTATAAATAGCTAAAACAGTATTGTGCATGTTTGAATAATGAATAGTGGAGTTGTTTTACAGCTCTAACAGTGAGAGGTCCTGTTTATGTTCTGCATTGTGTGAAGTCTCTTCATGGCCTGCAGGTGGCAATGTCGAGCCTTAACTCTCACTTCAGCAGCACCGAAGAAGAACAACACGTGAACCCCCAAAGCTAGCTATTAGCTAATATACCAACTTTCGTGATTATTTGTATTTTTATTTGTAAATATCACATCACACAGACTGCAATAATGAAGTTGCTAACGCATAACATGTTGACGTCGCATGTAAAAGGAGTAACTAAAGGATATCCGCTGCTGATTAAGGTGAAAACATGATGTTTATGTGAGATCTGGAGTTAGCAATGTGTTTAGATCAGTGATGACTCGTTGTGTAAATAAATTCAAAATTAAATGACTAGGTAAAAAATTATAAGGTAATTACTTCTAACTTCCATGGCACCTGTGACACAAAATGTATTTTATTAAACCAACACTGTTATAAAAAAAAAAAACCTTTAAAACGTGCACCATATTAAAAGCTCCATGATTGTTTATTATTAAAACTAAATGTTTTAAAGAAACTAAAAGGGGTTGATCTGTGTTCCTGAAGTCACTGTACTTTAAACTGTCTAAATAGTAACTAGAATAACTTTGTAGGTAGTGGTTAGTGATACTGGTCTATACCACTGCAAAATAATAATAATAATAATAATAATAATAATAATGTCACTTTGAGAACCCAGTACTATAATGAATTTGACATATCAAGGAAGAGAAATGTCTGTTTAATCAACTGTTTCTATCTTTTTTTAGGCGACAGAGGTGAAAGTGAATGAAGTTGAGTTCAACCCTCAGTTTGTGAGCAGAATGATACCAAAGCTGGAGTGGAGTGCTTTCATCCATGCAGCTGAAGGGGTGAGGATTGTTCAGCTTCTAATTCAATAGGGGATTAATAATAAGATAATAATAAGATAATTATTGTAATATAATTATTAATGTAATATAATAATTATAATAATAATTTGTCTTTACAGCTCGGATACCTGCAGGACTTGCCCAGCATGCCTGTATCAAACTTTGAGAACGATGAAGACTTTTTACGCAAAGTTCACAGAGTCCTGCTGGAGGTAAGAATAATTGTATATGAAATAGGCTTTTGTTCTGAAATGCAGAATTCTGACTTTTCAGATTTTTTTGTCTTTATGGGTTTGACTTGTAAGGTTTTATCGTGATGAAGTGTGGGAAACTGAAATATCAGAAGCAGTATTCATGTTCCTGGAACTAATTGTTTATTTCGCACTGGTTTTGATTGGTCACTATAGACGTTCAGCCTGAAAACCATAATTTTTTTTGTTGTATTTTCTGTATTAATAGGTGGAGGTGATAGAGGGAACTCTGCAGTGCCCTGAGTCTGGTCGAGAATTCCCCATCACGAGAGGAGTCCCCAACATGCTCCTCAATGAAGATGAGTCATAAGAGACATCCCTGCTTTTGTTTCATTCAAATACAACAAACAGCAACATAGTACATTACTGATGTTTGGGATTGCAGCAGAGTTGGATGGAGTTGCAATGAGTCAAGACATGAAAACTGACTGCTGTTCCTCTGAAATACTTGCCATAATTTAAACCTGGTCTTTAATTTAAGCAGTTAATCTTAGCCACAAATTCTGTTCTCAGATCGTGTTTACTGTGTTTTGTAATATACATTTCGATAAATCTGTGTTAAAATCTTATATTTTGGCTGAGTCGTTTGATCTTTTTTGTTTTTTTGGTTAATAATACCTTATTACAACTCATGGATCTGATTTAGGAAAAATACATAACTTCAGACACTAAATATTGGGTACTGTCAGTCTAACTGACTGGGAGAGGGTAGTTTTGCCTGCTGACTAATACCAGTGATTTACTGCATTTGTTAATCAAACATTTACAGTCATGGCCAAAAGTGTTGGCACCCCTGAAATTTTTCCAGAAAATGAGTTATTTCTCACAGAAAAGTTTTGCAATTACACATGTTTATTCCCTTTGTATGTATTGAAACGACAACAACAAAAAAAACATAGAAAAAAGCAAATTTCACATAATTTCACACAAAACTCCAAAAATGGCCAGACATCAATCACTTCCTATAACCATCAGTAAGCTTCTTACACCTCTCACCTGGAATTTTGGACCACTTGTACTTTGCAAACTGCTCCAGGTCTCTCATATTGGAAGGGCACCTTTTCCCCAAAACAATTTTAAGATCTCTCCACAGGTGTTCAATGGGATTTAGATCTGGACTCATTGCTAGCCACTTCAGAACTCTCCAGCGCTTTGTTGCCATCCATTTCTGGGTGCTTTTTGAAGTATGTTTGGAGTCATTGTCCTGCTGAAAGATCCATTATCTCGGACGCAAACCCAGCCTTCTGACACTGGGCCCTACATTGCGACCCAAAATCCTTTGCTAATCCTCGGATTTCATGATGCCTTTGCACACAGTCAAGGCACCCAATGCCAGAGGCACCAAAACATCTTTGAACCTCCACCATATTTGACTGTAGGTACTGTGTTCTTTTCATTCCGTTTTTGGTCAACAGTAGAATGCTGTACTTTACCAAAAAGCTCTATCTTGGTCTAATCTGTCCACAAGATGTTTTCCCAGAAGCATTTTGGCTTACTCACATACATTTTGGCAAACTGAAGTCTTGCTTTTTTATGTCTCTGTGTCAGCAGTGGGGGTCTCCTGACATAGCGTTTCATTTCATTCAATTGTTGGCGGACAGTTTGCGCTGACACTGATGCACCCTGAGCCCGCAGGACAGCTTGAATTTCTGTGGAACTTGTTTGGGGCTGCTTATCCACCATCCGGACTATCCTACGTTGCAACCTTTTATAAAAAATTTTTCTCTACCGTCCACGTCTAGGGAGAATAGCTACAGTGCCATGTGTTGCAAATTCCTTGATCATGTTGCACACTGTGGACAAAGGAACATCTAGATCTCTGCAGATGGATTGTAACCTTGAGATTGTTGATATTTTTCCGCAATTTTGGTTCTCCTCTTTCTGTTCTCCATGCTTAGTGTGGCACACACAGACACAATGCAAAGACTGAGTCAACTTCTCTACTTTTTATCTTCTTTCAGGTGTGATATTTATAATGCCCACACCTGTTCCTTGCCCCAGGTGAGTTTAAAGGAGCATCACATGCTTGAAACAAACTTATGTATCCATAATTTTGTCTGGCCCATTTTTGGAGATTTGTGGGAAATTTTGTCAAATTTGCTTTTTCCTATGTTTTTGTGTGTGTGTGTACGTGTGTGTGTGTGTGTGTGTGTGTTGTGTATGTGTACAGACAAAGGAAATAAACATGTGTATAGCAAAACATGTGCATTTGCAATACCTTTGTGATAAATACTTTTACATTTATATACATTTTGGCCATTACTGTATATCTGGGTTCAGAAATGTATCACGAAATATAAGAAATCTGTCTCTTTAATTTTTTTATATGGCTCAATAATATTTGATTACAGACCAACGTGGAAAAAAAGTAGAATTTATTTTTATTAAATCCTATTCATTTAATAAGTTATGATTTTGTGAGTGAGATTAGATATGTAACTGTGGCACAGATATACACTTGTTCTGGACAATGTCAGTGTGACAGTCATTGGTCATTTACAGGTCTACACTTTTAAAGGTCTATGCACATTTTAAAAGGAATGCTGCAGTTATGGCGGGTATTGCTTCTCTTTGCTCTCAAAATAGCCTCAATGCTTCATGGCATGGATGCACAAGTTGTTTGAAACATTCCACATGGTCAGCAACAACACTCTATTTTTGTGTGTCTGTGGAGTTCAAGGACGATTGCCTGGTATTAACAGACCCATTGTGAAATCGGATTTGTTTTTATGTCCACAATCTATGTCATGTTTTTATAACCCTATGACTCAAATCACCAAATTGAGGCTATTCAGGACTTGTAGCATGTATCCCAGTGGATGCTCTCACAGATATTTAATTTCAGAATTTCTTTTTTACATCTAGTTGAAAGCCTTGCCGCTAAAATAATCGTTATGAGTAGGCTACATGTTTGAAAACGACTGTCCTCCTTTTCACCCTTGTCTATTTTTTTCAGCATGGGAATGAAGCAGGCTAATAATTATCCAGAATCTTTTTTTTTCCCCAATGACTTTTCTTTCAGTGTTAAACTGTTTTGGCTCTTGTCCGTGTCTTAGGACCTGCTCAGATGTTTACACTGGAAGCTGGGAGGGAGGAATGACGTGGCGTTTTAAAGACTATATTTGGGAAAAGGGAGTTTGGAAATGGCTTGGTTTTTTCCCCCTTTTCTTTTTGGGCGGTATTTCCAAGTCTTCTATTGCTACAATTTGGTCACTAACCACCAGAGCGCTAGATGTCGCCAGACCATTTCCATCTACTTTGCCTTTTTTTATTATTATTTATTTATTTACTTCATCTGCTTTTGAACAGATGCTCAGTTTCTGAAGTCATGTTTGAACAGGAAAATGTTTTTTTCTCTCTTTTACTCTCTCTCAATCTTATCAACCACCCTGATTATAAATTCCTCAGAGCACATTTCCTCATCTCAAGCTTAATTTTTTAACCACTTCAAGTTCAATTATAGCCTTTTGACTGAGGCTGTAATAAGCTTATAATGGAGGAGGTAGAGAGCTGCAGTAAAGGCGTTTTTGAAAGATTAACGATCGAGTAGTTTGTGCACTGTAATTAACAATGAGACTGAGGGGAGAAAGAGATGAGAAGGAGGGAGAAAAATAAAGCTGGTGTGTAGTCCAAATGAAAGGACTAGGATGCAAGGTAGATATTAATTTTGTTGGGAGACTAAATGCTTCAGAATAACGAGAAGTAGCAACAGCTAAAACCATTATTACAAATATATTTAAGAATTATTCTGGTTTCGTCAGTATGCTTGAGTAGCTGTTTAAAAGTTGTTACCATGAAGCACTTTAAATATGGGAATATAAGATTTTAGTCAAATGTAGGATTCAAGAAATGGAATCAAAGGATATCGTGTAAAGACTAAGTGAAACTGGAGCATTGAATATTGGAAAAAGTCTTTTTCCTACTAATCTTTATCTGTTTATGCATGCATAGATGCTTTTCTGTTAAATACAGCTGTAAAGAGTGATTATATGAGTTAATATATCCTTCATGGCAGCTCAAACCAATCTGGTCATTTTCCTCTTAATCTCTCTTGTCAACAAATCCTTTTCCTCCCACAGAGCTGTCACTCAATCACTCACTCAAGTTTTTTGTCTCTAGAGAGTGTTGTGTTTGAAAATCCTAAGAGATCAGCAGTTTCTAAAAAAAAAATAAAAATACTTAAGCCAGCCAATCTGGCACCCTCCATAATGCCGTGGTTAAAGTCACAGAGATCACACTTTCACCATTCTGATGAGTGATGCTGACAATAACTGAAGCTCCTGCCACATTATTGGCTGAATAAATAACTGCAGATGTCCTAATAAAGTGGACTGCGAGTATAACACATAAATAGTTTAAAACAAATGTTTGTACTTTCCTTGTGAGGACATTGGATCCGAGATAAATGAATATCCTTGTGAGGATTTACCTTGTCCATCCCTCCCTACAGTCTTTAAGAGCTTAAAGTGCACTAGTATGTATATATTTTATGTAGTGCTCAGTAGGAGGATTGCATTTCCTGTAGTAACTCCAGCATCAGTCCCATCATATATAAATCCATCCCACTTTTGTAAAAGCTATATAATTTGTATATGGTCGGATATTAAATTGAGCCTTCATAAAAACATAAAACCTTTAGGCAAAAAAAAAAAATAAAAAATAGAAAAAGGACAAGAAAAGTCAAAGTCTAGTGGTTCATGGGAGTAACGTTAAAAAAGAGAGTTGACCCTCTAAAATAGCCTCCTCCAAAAAGCTCAGAGTCGCACCGCAAAAATCCTAAGCATTGCTTCAGCACCACACTCGACCTCAGACACGCTCAGAGGAAAGCCTGCACTTTCTGTCTTACCTTATTGGGCTAAAATGCAGTACTAATATTCACCACTTTTTTTGTTTGTTTGTTTCTTTGTTGTTTTTGAATAGCATCTTTTTATAATGACTTGCTGCATAATTCGTGTGCATTTGTTTGTAAGGAATTTATTTACCTGTAGACTGTCTGTCTTAAAGAAATGATGCAAACTGTAATTTGGTGAGATTGTATATATATAAATGATTTATTCAGGCATTGGAACCCAATCTAAACTGATGCACGACTGCTATGTGTGTGTGCGGAGCAACGTGATGCATCGCAGTGCGCGTTAAAGCAGATAAATCCTGCACGTGAGCGCGGCGTGTGACAGTCACCAGGTGCAGGCGGCACGCAGCGCAGCTACAGGACTATACACAGAGCAGCAGGACAAACCGAGACTCCAGCACGGATTTCTTTATTTTATTTTTTTACAGCCATGTGGTTCATCAATATCGCGCTGATTATACTGAAGTTATCGGTTTCGGCTGAGGGCTTTTCGACATGCCACTCTTATGACCTGGACGATCATAAGTCAAAGAGGATAGAGGCAGTGCGCGGGCAGATCCTAAGCAAACTACGCATCCGATCACCACCGGACCCCGTAGCAGCCCCTCAGCCGGAGTCGGTGCCCTTCGAGGTCATGCTGCTTTATAACAGCACCAAAGATCTGCTGAAGGAGCGCGCGCGCCACGCGGAGTCCGCCTGCGAGCGCGAGAGCAGCGAGGAAGATTATTACGCCAAAGAGGTGCAGCGTGTGGACCTGCTTCCTCAGCGCGCGAGTGAGTGCTAACACTTTCCACTACATTCCTAATGACTTACAATTTTTAGAATTGTTAAGGTCCTTGCTCAGGGAGCCAGTTTGGTGGACTTGGGATTCGAACTCAGAACCTTCTGATCAGTAACCCAACACCTTAACCACTAGGCTACATCCCACTAACTTCACATGAAGTATGTGACAGTAGTCAGTATGTCAAATGACAAACGTCACCACGCTCTATAGATCATGGTCTATCGATACTATTGCGTCACGATACACTTTTATGACAGTATCGCCAGTACTTTTATATTCAATTCAATTCAATTCAAGTTTATTTGTATGCTGCTTTTTACAATCAACAATGTCTCATAACAGCTTTACAGAACATAAACATAGAACAAAAGGTTATTATAAAGAATCCTTATTATAAAGAATAATATAAAGATTAATAGAATAGTTGAATACCTGTTTGTATTCATCCCCAATGAGTAAGTCTGGGGTGACTCAGGTGACTGTGGGGAGGAAAAATTCCCTTAAATGGTGAAGGAAGAAACCTTGAGAGGAACCAAACTAAGGGTAGGGTCATGCTCATTTGGGTGACACTGGAGGGTGTGATAGTAAATATACAGACTGACAAATGTTGTATTGATAAAAAGGACCACATGGAGTTGGCATCTCCTCATTAGTATCGCAGAGCCTAACTGGAGCTGGTAGATCTAGAGATGCCTCAGGATTCTCGCAGAGTCGGCCTCATCTCAATGGAGGTCCAAAATCTTCATCACGCGGAAGACAATCTGAGCTGGTACAATTTCTGACTAAATTCACACTAGGTTTCTGCAAGGTTCAGATAGAAGATTTGATTTTCAATTCAAGTTTGGCTGTCAAACCTAAATAACATATGTTTTAATACATTAAGTATTGCTTAGTGTAAATTTCTAAATCGCCCTTTCATATACACCGTGTACTCGTTGTGCACCATATGAGGCCATTTAGGGAACATGATTGTGACTCATATAATTAACAATCGCTCTTAAGTTAAGTGACGGTTGGTGGGTTCTTTAAAAATGACAGGTACTAAATAATTGAGTATTAAACCGATTTCATGTGAGAGCTATAAGAATAATCAATCTAAAACTTCAGCATGGTTGCATTTTATGTAAGTCATTTATATAAAAACTAATCCTAATCTTAACCTTCATTACTTTCAAATCAAGTCAATCTTGTCAAGTCAAGTCAAGAAGAATTTTGTTTGAATTGTTAGGAATTTCTAATCGCGAGTAGTGTGAGGAAAACAAATTCATTTGAACACACCACTCCCTATAACATTCATTCATTCATATCTATCTATCTATCTATCTATCTATCTATCTATCTATCTATCTATCTATCTATCTATCTATCTATCTATCTATCTATCTATCTATCTATCTATCTACCTACCTACCTACCTACTGTACCTACCTACCTACCTACCTACCTTATATCTATATACCGTGCCTCATGTTTGACTCCCTAATTGCAGTTGCATTGGTTGTGATAAGTTTGCATATAATATCAACTGAAGCACAGACAGTTGTTATGTCTAGTATCCTTATACAAACACCAGTGTGGGGAAAAACTGACCCCAGTGATTATATAATTCACAAGTATTCTAAGTATACTGTCACTATTTGCACTATTACCAATCAGATTACAATCAGGTCTTTGATTCCAAAATGGTTCCAATGTTTTTTTGGGAGGCTCATAAGGGGATGGATGTTAATTTGGAACTGTAGGTGAATTTAAGTACTTGAGGTGAAAGTTCTGAAAAACCACTCAGACTTTTAAAGAATGCTCCTGTTATTTCCACAGATATGATAAACACAGTGCCTCAGAGTCCATACTTCAGAGTGGTGAAGTTTGACGTCACCAATGTAGACAGGAATTCTAGCACACTTGTCAAGGCAGAGTTTCGCATATACAGGGTGCAGAACACACATGCGCGAGCCATGGAGCAGCGAGTGGAAATTTACCAGGTGAATTCAATAAGGGATGACTGTTTTGTGAATAATTAAATTTTGATTTTAAGTTTTAAACTGAACCTCTTGTTCTCTCTTCTTCCAGATTTTGAAATCTGATGATATTACAGGTTCCCCTCATAGGTATATAGATTCGAGAACTGTACAGCCTCGAGCCAAGGCGGCATGGATCTCTGTTGATGTCACTGAGACTGTGAAAGAGTGGATGGCTTACAAAGGTCAGAGAGGTCAAGCAGACACACCACACAAGAAGCAGGGCTGTATCATATAAACAAAACATTATACTGAGATACATTATGTTGCTGCGTATTGCATATGTGCTTGAAATACATTGGCAAGCTTTTCATAAAGAACACTCTGGATTGTTTTATCCTAAATTATTTATTGGTTGGTTTGGTCAGGATGCTTTTTCAAGTGTTTGCATTTTGCAGAAAAAGCCATGAATTTTCTTATGAATGTGAATCCATTGTTTTCTCTCATTATTCCCATCTCAGAGAAGAACTTGGGCCTAATGCTCAGTGTCCATTGTCCATGCTGCACATTTGTTCCATCCACAAACAATATTGTGCCCAACAAAAGTGAGGAGTTGGAAGCTCGTTTTGCAGGTCAGCATCTTCCATTTCTTCTTGCTCCAATCTCATATCACCTACTCACTCGGGATTGATGTAACTCCATATCACAAATGAACACAGGAACTAAGTGGCTGTTAACTAACTATTAGACAGAATTTAAAACAAATCTTGTATCTCCATTTTACAGGTGTTGATGATGACCTGATTCGCCCTAACAGGAGGCCAGGTGTTACTAAAGGTGCGATAGAGTTCAGTACTAAAACGCCACACCTCATACTGACCCTGCTGCCAACAGACCGCTTGGAAAACCCCAACAAAAAGAACCGAAAGAAGAGGGCAGCTGCTGACGCTGCGACATGCTCCAGGTACCTTTAGAAAAACATAAAAAGAGCTCTATGGTTTTAGGGTCATGCAAACTTACAAACATCTGTATATGTGGAATAGCATGTATGAAAGAGTCTCTGTATTGAGCTGTACTGTAAACTTACTGGCATACAGTGTTCCCAGTGTTTGCGTGCAGTGACTTGCTTAGGGAGTGCCTTGTGTTTAAGTGTGGAAAAAATAACAGAGATGTGCCTAAACCTTGTCTCTGTGCACCTTCTCATTGCTGTATAAACTATAGACAGTTAAAACATCAGGCTTTAACCAGACTGCTTACAAAACACAATCGTGCGGAGAAAATCATCCTGCTGAGTAATTTTGCTTTAGTATGTTTAATGTTGGTTTATGAGCAAAATATTACATTTTGAAGAGTAAAAGTAAGCTTGGCTTGGATAGAGTGGCTGGGGAACAAAAACTCAAATAATTTCATGTAATCATTCAGAAAACTATTTCTTTTCCTTCAAAACATTTTAGCTAGTCATGTATTTCACCTTATTTCAGATTCCTAAAAGCAAAATTATCAACCCAAAGAACTAGGCAAATTAAAGCCTTTTATATATATAGCTATCATTTTTCTGCAGGGCACCTGAACACTATCCACTACAGTACATTTAATGTACATTACAGTACATTTAACACTATCCAGTACGACCATGATCAGAAATTTTGAGGAAACGACTGGAAACATACTAAAACTGAACATCTTATGGCAGATGTTCGATTTCAACATTAGATATATGCAAAATCGGTATCAGGTGATCAATAGTTATAGAGTAATAACACATGAGAAAAAGCCTAACAAAGATGAGCATATGAACTTTTATACAACTTTTCATCACTGGAGCTATACAGTAAAGGAAGATTTTAGGAATAATTATTCACTGTTTGGATTTTTGTTCTAAGTGAGTTTTGTTCAAGACCACTCAGACTTCCATTACTGTCTGTGTGAATGGCACCTACATAATAATGATAATATAGCTGTGATAGAAAAATATTAGGTTGTAAATCCGGGATTATACCTAAAAAGAAAAAATAGTTGTATGGCTATCTCTCGAAGGCCCACCAAAGATAGTTCCCAATTGATGTTTTCTTACATAATTAGTGACTGTAAGCAAAGATGATGCACTCATTTATCAGTTTTGAGCTATTATTAATATACTGTCATTTTTTGTGTGCATTCTTTCATAGGAATGCAGATCAAAGCTGTTGTTTAAGGTCACTGTACATCGACTTCCGTCGGGACCTAAACTGGAAATGGATCCATGAACCAAAAGGATACAAAGCAAATTTCTGTGCTGGCAACTGCCCCTACTTGTGGAGTGCAGACAATCACTATAATATGGTGTGTGAATAAAATGCTTTCTACCTAGGTTGTGTTTTCAATCCAGTGTATTGTCCTATACTAAGAATAAAAGTTTTTCTTCTAAAATTATTCACAAAAACGCCCATTGTGTCTCCCTTTGTCTCGTCCAGATTTTGCCACTTTATAACAAAATGAATCCTGAGGCCTCAGCGTCTCCCTGCTGTGTGCCTCAGGACCTGGAGCCTCTCACTATCGTTTATTTCCTCGGTCGGACTCCACGGGTGGAGCAGCTCTCAAACATGGTGGTCAAATCCTGCAAATGCCGCTGACTGCTGGAGGTACGAGAGTAGACATGCTGAAGAGATGGAGCGCACAGGGGAGGATGCAGGAGACACAGTAGAGTATGGACAATGTCTGTGGACAGTCAGAAGAGCAAGTGAATACATCTCAGATGATGGTGCGCATGTTTTCTTTTTCTCAGGCTTCACTCATTTGGAGTTGATTCAGAGAAGTTGCACAGCATTAATCGATAACTGCAAATAATCTTCACCAAATGAAACTGTTTCAGGTACATAATGCCATTCAGTCTTATTGTTCTTCATGTTTCAAACCGTTTTTCTGTCATAGTGTTTTAGTTTAATCCTTTAATAAAAAGAAAGTATTTAAGAGATGGTAGTCAAAGAACCACCAGGCTTTAGTGTTGATCTAGTTGTGCAAGAGCAGTTTACTGTAGAACTGTAGAGCAGTTTGTTTGAGTTTGTTTTGGGGTTTTTTTTGGTATTTTTGATTACACAAAGTGTACATATTTTTCCAGACAGGTAAGGGTTTTTATATGTTTATATACCAAATAAAATTTATTACATGACTCATGTTTGACACTTTTCATCAGCTAGGATTTTTATGAAATAAAAAGTAATCTAATGTACTGAAGTATAGTGGGATGGGTTTTTTTTTCATTTACATGGAAGCAAAAAAGAAAAAAAAAACACAGAACACGGTTAAGTCTGTTATATATTATGCTTTATATATGATATTGGAGTGGCTAGCTGCTCTGAAAGCTCACATTTGTGCCGTGAGCTCGGCAGCGCCGTGCGGTTGAGCCTTGCTGGGATCCGGCATAAACAGGATGGAAACGATTGCCAGAGAAATGCCAGATTTAAATGACTGGCCTTCAGGGTTTGTGGTGACACAGCAGGGGAAAAAAGACATTTGAGTAACCAGAGGCTGATAGAGCGCTTTTCACGCCCTCTATAACAGACCAAGCAATCTTTACAAGTATATTTATATACCAACCACAAACTCATCTATATTGCTGATTCATGTGATTTTCTATCTGTAGGAGGCTCTCTGTTGACTTAACCTACATATTGCATCTGTTTATTTTCTTCCATCCTTCCTGACCTGCAAAGCCTCAGTTTATCCTTTAAAGCCTGAAGCTACAGTATAAGCCTTGGCATTACTTGGCACTGTTTGTTTTTTCGAGGAGACATTAACTTTTTTGTGCCACTCTAATGTTTATCTGTGTAGCTCTGCGGCCGCTGAGGGCGAGCTCTGGGAAATGAGAGGCTTTCTGTGTCTGGCTGCCAGAGTTAAAACAGGCGAAATGCCTCCTTCTTTCGGGCCCTATGAAAACAACTTTTTATAACCCATGAAAAAGGGATGCCGAGAAAGAGAGAGGGAGTGAAGAGGGTGTTAAAATGCAGTTACATAAGTAGCTCCTAAATAGGATCAACAAAATATTGCATCTAAGCAACTGCTGTCATCCTGAGGCACTGACCCTATTGCTCACTGTATCTGTAAACAAAAGCTTACCCTACAGTTGGGGATTCTTTTTCATAGTTTCAGAGTAAAATCAAATAGACAAATTCACCCACTTGTAAGTGATCAAATCTTTATAAATTTATTCACTTCTGATGTACAGTATAGGAGCCTGGTATCATGTATCAAGGTATCATGGTGGTACACTCGGTAGCATCCACACAGTTCCAGGACTATAAATCGCTTCTCTGAATACAGTATTTGTGTGTCTTTGCCTTGCTTCCAGTATTTCTGTGGTAGATCCTCTGGGCATTTAAAACAATACAAGCTAAGAATTTTTCTAAGCCAAGTTCAAGACTAAACTCAGAAGGCAGCTGCCTATAAAGGCCACAACACTTCTCACTACACCACCATGCCACATGAAGTCTGACCTGTGGTTGTTACTTGGCCTGGCCACTGTACTGCTGTTCACTAATTCACTTTTCAGTAACCACTTAATCCTGATCAGGGTGATGGTGGATCTGAAGCTTATCACAGAAACATTGGGCATAAGGCAGAAAAATCCACCAAGGATTAAATACCATTCATACCATACCTAGGAGAAATTTAGCTTATGCAATTTACTGCTTTGTTTTTGGACAGACGGAGAAAACTGGAGAACCCAAAGGAAACCCACATAAACCCAGGGCAGATCATATAACTTTACTGAGATGAACATTGCCCTTTTGAACTCTGCTGCAAGGACAGCTTATTCGGTGAGCTGCTTTCAGCTTTACTGGCATGCCGATGCTGGTGGACCAGACAAACCTGGTTGACCAGATAAACCAGCACCAGACCAGCACTGACCTGCATGACCCAGATTGGCTGTTTTCTGCAGCGAACCCAGAATCATTTGAATATATTTAGATTTTAAACTACATATTGCTTTTTTATTTGCTTACTCTCAAGAGGCAAAGCATGAGAGCAAGCAAACCAAGCAGTTTCTTTGGGTCCCCAGTCAGACCGAACTGTCAAGCAAACAGATATCATACTCTAAACAATGTCTACAAATAAACTTGATTCGTTTGTGTTGGGTGATGGACGTCTTCAGTATTTTAATAACACATATGAAATTATTTTGTTCTCCTGTTCCAGTTTGGTGGAAAAAAACAGCACAGTACACAGCACAGTGCCCCAGTGTAATTATCACTCTCTTGAACGGCAGTTATTAAACACTATTTGTGCATATGTGTGTGGCAACATCAGCATGAACTGAAAAGTCTATAAGAATTCTGAAAACAGTGAGTATCATCTAATTTGCCTAAAATATTGTTACTTTCCCTGACTCTCACACCAAAGACAGTCGAGCTAGATCGTGGAAATGAAGGCGAGACCATAATGGTGAGGTTTTGAAATAATGGCTGAATTAAAGTTTGTGTTAAAGGTAAGTTCATTTCAATCTTTGGACACTTTTTACATGTGAAATCCAGCAAACCCAATGTGGTATGGGAATAATGTGCAGGGGTATTTGTTGGAAGGACTACAGAGGGATTTACTGTACTTTAGTCCCCATAAGTTAAAAAATACCTTGAATGAAATTCTTTTTGCATGGGGGCCTGCAGTTTGATGCTAACTGTTGATCAAATTTCCATTTTATTATTAACAATATCACTTGATTCAAAAACTTGGATCCCTGTGAGCTTTTCAGGTAGTGAATGGCTTTTTCCTTATTAAAAGGATTCTGCTTTGGACCTTGTCTGAAAAGGAAAAGTATTGCAGGATTTTTTACATTAAACCTATAAGCATAAGTCCTGCCCTTCGTTTACCCTTTTATCCACTAATGTATCATCGATGCAAATGTTAATAAAAGGAATTTGAATACAATTCCCCAGTCTTTAATTATTTTGAGGTTAGTGGATTCTCTCCTAAATAATTTCTTTAAATTTAAGATTCAAGCTCCAGGTTTAGGCTAGGTGGGCTTTTTGCTCACATGTCATAGTCCGTCCATCAAGTCTACGGAGAACCTTTATACATGCCTTCCTACTTCCTTCCTACAAGCTATCCAAACCACAAAGTAAACCAGGCCAGTCCTGGATCAGATGGAAGTCATATTCATATGCTTTTTGTGGACACTTAATGAAAGTGTAGTCAAGTTGGGTTGAATTGGACATTTTAGAAATGACATGCCTATGGGCTGCAAGGAATAATTTCACAGTTAATTATAATTTACTACAAATTTACTCTGACTTAGCATACAGTTCAATGTGGAGTTAAAGTTTCTGAGTTCTTTTATTTTCATCCTCATGGCACGAGCACCAGAACTGCTTGAAAAACCACAAACTACACAAGTGTTGCTATTTTTAAATGTTTTAATAAACTGATATATAGTACACAAAATAGAGGTCATTTGACTGTAATCACATATATTTCTTAAGGAGATCTTTTTTAAAACAGAAATTTCCTGGACCTACACTTATAATACCTTATAATACAATTAAAATAATAAAATAATAAAACAAAGAATATTCTCAAACAAAGTATGGTACCTGAGATGATTTCATTCTGTGCATTAGACCAGTGTTCAAGAGGTTCAAGTGAATTTTAATTCAGCTGGTCTGGGAATCACAGGGTATCTGGGTATCATTCTTTACCTCAGCATTGTGTTCACCTCCAAGTATACTCATAAAATCATTTCTAATCATGTTATGGAATTTCCTAAAACCAGACGAAATAGCAAAGATTTAAAGGAAATATGACCTATAATTATGAGATGACATACAGAAAGTTATATAAGATCATATATATATATAGTTTCTATCTTTTGTCTGTTGTTTCTTTGTTTTTTTAGGGCCTGTCAGTAGATTTGACTCCCTTGAGATAATTCTGGGATAAGCTCTATGAAAAAGTTCTCTCATAGGATAAAATGAAGACCTCAGAATGTTGTGTAGGAGTCAGCCACATTCCTCACTCTACAGTCTGCCCAGCAGTTTTACAAAAGCTCGACCTGCATATGTAATCCTGGATTTTTTTTTACTGTATAGTTTAGATGCTTAATTTGTTTGAACAGATGCTAAAGCCCAGTACGTGTCATTTTATATTTTTGTCTTTAAAAATGATATTAAATCTAGAATCGTAAGTTATTAAATATGTATTATTTTAACACCATTTTACTTTTTTTTTTTGTTGCTTAAATTCAATTTAACTAGCTTACACTTGGTTTATAGAAAAAAGAAGCAATTCATTGTCTCTGATTAGCTTTTAAATGATATGAAGGTTAACATTTACTATCTATATACCCTCTTAAGACAGCATATATAAAATAAAGAGCAGATAAAGATTGATTCTTTGTTTAAGATAGAACAAAAAGTGTCCAGATGTAGACATCAGTGCTGTGGGTGTAGAGAGGCAGTGTTAGGTGGGGCTGAGCTGCAGGCCCTCAGAGGTAGAAATTAGGGAAGCTTTGCCGGCCCTGTGGTGAGACTCCTTACTAAACTACCATCATGTGTTTGTCCTCTTGGCTCTAAATACCCCCTTCGCTATGCATACCCAGCACTTATCCCCGCAGCCTGGCTTGCCAGTGCCTTTACAAAAGTCATTCCAAGAGCTGTCTCTCTCTGGCCTGTAACGTTTTTCTCTCTCATTCTCATCTGCCACACTGAGCATATAAAATTGTCTAGCACCAGGCAATTGAATATACAATAGTTTGGACTTTCCCACAAAAATGTTTGTCTTTGCAATCTATACCAGGTTTTGTACATATATATTTTTTATAAACGGAGGTTTAGATGTATGGCTGGCTATTTTGGGAAAGGAAATGTGTGTGTGTGTGTGTGTGTGTGTGTGTGTGTGTGTGTGTGTGTGTGTGTGTGTGTGTGTGTGTGTGTGTGTGTGTGTGTGTGTGTGTGTGTGTGTGTGTGTTAAGAATAAACATCTGCATATTTGTGTCAGGGTCAATCAAGCTGAAACAAATCTCTACCAAATGACTAGTCCACAGTTGATGAAACTATTGCAAATTATGAGACGTTGGAAGAAAGCAGTCGAATGGACTGTCAGGCAGCCAGAAGAGGGCGCTATCTTCTCATCTGTGGTTCACTTTATGCCTGCTACTCTCTTGAAATATTTTAAAAGAAAAAAGATTCAGCAGCTACAGTTAATAACATTATATTCATATACACTGAGAGAGTCAACAATAAAATATTACAATTTTAGTAAACATTTTGAAAAATGTCAAACATTCTGCTCATTCTTCAAGAACTGCAGATCTTAAAAAAACTCAAAAGATAAATACTTGACAATATATTATGAAAACACTCAAGAATCATCATAAAGTCACGTATGTAACAAAATAAAATACTTTTTAAAAAATAAGCTTTTAAAGTGTAGGAATGGTAAACTGTGGAGTTTACATGAGTTATGTTAATGCAAGTGTGTTTCTGTGGCCGTGTTTTATTCTCATTGGACCGCAGGGTGATAGACACTTTCTTCTAGATTTGACATTAATTCTTACTGAAGTTTAAAGCATGGAAACTGATAGTTTTATTCTTAACAGTGGCGAATTCCTAGACAAGACATTTGAAAAGCTCAACTTGTGTGCCAAGTCTTGATTAGGAATGTAGTCAGTATATTGTGTCCACATATTACCCAGTATGTAGATTTTCTTCACTAGAAAGAGATGATAACAATTGTAACGACTGGTATTACTTGGTATGTTGCACTTCAGACCCTTTCAATATTTGCTTAAAGACTGTATGACAATCGCAAAGGCATGTGTTAATATTAGTGAAAAGAGCATGTGCATATCACTTGTAAAGCATCTTCCCTAACAATCTTTCAATCCTTTTTGAGTTTGCCAAATCATATACACTTAAACATTATTGCGATGTCTATTAGTGATGACCATATCTTAAAAAGAAAGTGCTTATAAAGGAAAAATAGATCAAATCATCACAAATGGATGAAATACAGAGTTCATAAAGATGATAAAAAAGTAAATCGGAATTTGAAATCTTAGGGGTAATTTTTATATAGAACTATGCTGCTGCACTAAAGAGATTATTAATCCAATTATGACACAATTACAGGTTAATAGATCAAACTGGTTTATGTGGGTTTTGTAAATTTCTGTATACTGACATTTCTGGTGCCTTTTAAGAAACAGAATGACTTACTTTAGTCTTCTTTCATGGTAAGAAGACATATCCAGAGCAATTAAATGAGATTTGGGACAAAAATACAAGCTGAACATTACTGAACAAGAAAAAAAAACAGTCATGACAATTTTTGAAATTATCTTTAAGGTATTCTTGGGTTCCAAAACGAGTCCAGCATGAATATCATTCAGAAAGGGAATCACTGGATTGTAGGGATGTACACAGAAGGGCTTCTCCAGAAGACAACAACCCATGCATAATGATTCTAGGTTTGACCTTTTTTGTAGGCTTTATATTGTGTGTAGGCTATATAATAGGTACATATAATAGATATATTCTCAAAATCATCACCCATTATAATCAACCACAACCCCTAAAACATTTCTGCAATTTAAACACTGGAAAAGAGTACTAAGTATCGAATTCTGTACATATGTATGCATATTAACAGAGTGACAGGATATTTCCTTGAAAGCATTGTTTCTTTGTAAATGAACACTGGCAACACACACATGTCTGTATGCGATGCAAAGATTGGAGTGAAAATCTTGAGATTCTTGCATTAGTCCCTGATGTTTTCAGTCTTTTAGTGGTGGAGGTGTTGGCGGATATGATGGGGGATGAAGTTCACTGCTGCATGCTCTCTTTAGTCCTAAAGGACTCATAGATGGAAGCTGTCTTCTCATACTTCTTTTCTTGGGTCTGCAAGGCCGGTTTGATCCAGCACCACACACTTTGACGCGGTCACTTAGCGTGTCCGAAGACTCGTCAATGTAGGCCAAGTTCTCACCAAAGAAGTCCAGGAGAGAGGGCCCAGCGGGAGAAGAATTAGCAGGAGAAGGAGGTGGAAGACTCACAACAGCATTATCATTTTCACTTGCTTGTGTTTTCTCAAACTCAGCTCCTGACCCAGACCCCTGCGAGTTCCACTCTGACTGGGACCAGGAGTCTGATGGTGTCTCAGATCTGGAATCTGATCCTGATACTGATCTGGATATGGATCTGGATCCAGGCATGGAATTAATCCTCAATTCAGAATGTGAGATAGGCCTTGAGCTTTGTCCTGATCTTAAGCATGTGCCAGGTCTCATCTCATAATTCGTATATAATCTAGACAAAGCCAGCACATCGCATGTTATATTATAATTAAACAGAATTGAAGAAAAATGGGGTAAAAAAAAAAAGAAAAAGAAAGCATCTGAGATCTGCCTGCTAACCTGGTGTCTGATGCACTATTGTGCCGGGAACCAGGCCAGTTCACAAACAGATGGCCATTTTCCCTGATGGAATTAGCCTCCAGAGAAACTCCGTCCACAGTGATCTTTGGGTGCCGGTGGTTTGCACCACGGCGGCGTTTCTTTCTGCGCCTTCGCTGGAGCTGGAAAGGATCATTAAGGTCCAAAGGGACAGGGATGCGGAAGTCCATAGACATGTTCTGGATATTCTGGGTCCAATCTGTAGCATGTGCTCGTAGCTCCTCCATCTTAGGAAATGACAAGTGCATAGACAAATATGTATAGATTCCAGAGAAATATAGGAATTTATACACTTTTGAAATATACACAGTGTACAAATTCATATAAATGATTCATGTAAGTGATTTTAAAGCTCAGCTGCAAATGGGACAGAGATAATTTACTAGTAATTACAGTAGTTTACTGGCACTACAGAAACACTCACACAGTCACACCTACCTCTGCCCTGGTTTTCTTGGAGAGCATTCGGAGCCAGTTGTCTATCATAGTGAGGATAGAGGCGAAGTAGGCCAAGCCAAACACAATCCACAACCAGACCAGGGGCTTGTATATAGGAATGCCATTTCTCTGGTTTTCTAAGATAAGATAAATGTATCTTGGATTTGATCTGGCATTCAGATTAAAAATCCTTTTTAGTATTGTAGTCAAATTTCCAGTAAATCTATCTGTTTAGACAGCTCTGGCCAAAATATTTGGACCTCGTCTCAAGTCAGTGGGGAAAAGAATATCCGGATGTATATCCATGGATATAAATATTATTCACTGAGCCCAGCTTAATTGGCTTGTTAAAGCTTCACTGTAATTAACCTCTTCCACAAATCACCAGGGGAATTAGCTAAATTACAGAATGTTATCCATGGGAGAGGAAGATAACTACAAGACTTCCTGCAAACCCATAAGTAAATGTAATTTTCTGCCTTGTAAAAGAATTAAGAATTAACTGTGTACCTGCTACATAGTCACCAAAGCCCACAGTTGTCAATGTGATTACTACAAAGTATCCTGCCTCCAGAAGTGTCCAGTCTTCCACTTTTTGAAACACCACGGTGGGTAAAGCAATAAAGATCAAGCAGCCAATCAGAATGGAGAACACAGCAGATATGACCCGTACACTGGTGTGGCTCACCTTCTTCTGCTTTTGTTAATTAGATTTAAGAGAAAATAATAATTATTACATAATATAATGACTTATAGCATTAACTGGCTTTTAATCTGATAAAAGGTAACCTCTAATATGTGACCAATTAAAGGATTAAGTTAGAGGAAATTGTAAAGCACCCACCCCGAACAGAGCCTCTATCTTTGCAACTGCCCTTCTAAGCATGGTGCCCAGATGATCTCCAACTCCAGCTAACAGGATGCCAAACATTGGTATCCCCACCAGTGCATAGAATATACAAAACAACTGCCCCCCCTCTGTCTTTGGGGAGAGGTTTCCAAAACCTAGAGAGATAAGAGCATGGAGAATATGATACAGCGATTAAAGCAAATCAGTGATGCAACAATAAGAAGAAATGTCAAAAATGAGGACCAACTATCATCAAAGAAGCAAAATTGTGACACTCTCACCAATGGTGGTGATGATGGTCCCACAGAAGAAGAAAGCATTGGATAGATCCCATTTGCTGGTGAAATTAGAAGTGCTGTCATCCACACCAGCTTGAATCGCAGCAACCACTTGCTGCACAGATTAGTACTTCAGAGGTTACACTGTTGGTGGTGGTGGTGGTGATAGAGGATCTACATACATTGGATTAAGCTCTTGTACATTTTGTTTGTATGAATGACAAGTGACCTACATTATTGCATTTGTTTTGGCAGTATGTTTTTTGCTGTTTTTTTCCTGAAACATTTCCAAAGCATTCTACATAGTTGTCTATCTAGGTATGAATGCCACAAATGCTTATTATGCATAGCCACTGATCATGTATGTTAGCCATAAAAGAAACAAGATATGTTGATATTTTTTTTCTATTAGTGCCAAAACTGACATGCAGAACTACTGAAAATTTGAATGCTGGAAACAAAAACAGAATCATTACAAGCATTAGCGATTTCTAATACTGCTTAATGCATAGTAATGTGTTTCTGGTGGTCTGTAATGGTTTAATTGAATGTATTGTTCCTAATGGATCCTAGTGGTTAATCTAATTTTCTTCAGATGGTAATTACCTACCTATGAGAGACAGCTCTATTGACTTCTCGTAGTAACTCTCAGGGATAGTTATTATATGTGTCTGTATCAGTGTTGTATAAAGTATTGGAAAGCAATACTTGAGTAAAAGTACAAGTATCATACTAGAAAAAGACTTTGGTAGAAGTGAAAGTCACCTTTTAGAATATCACTCAAGTAAAAGTCTTAAAGTATCTGATATTTAATGTACTTAAGTATTTGAAGAAAAATTAAAAAGTAAAATTTCAGTGATTTTCGGTAGGCATAAGAGCAGGGGCGGCTCTAGGGTTTCATCTTTAGGGGTTTTAGCCCTCAGTGAGAATTTAAAACAAGAAGAGTTTTATATTATATATTATATGACTACATAGTAAGCCAAAAGTTATGGTATTATTTAAAATGGCAAAAGTGGACACCAAAATTGTATTCATGATGTAATGATGCCAGTCTTGAATCAGATCAGTTCCTGTATGTGTGCATTCTCTACAAACAGTGGGTCCAATGAATGCAGTCATTAATAAAAAAAATATTCACAAGACAAAGACCAGATCAATAAATGTTATTTTTATTTAGTATTGAATGGATTGTTTGCATTAATATTTTGATTGTGCTACAACTCTGGTAATAAGAATAGTGACATTTCACAGCTTTTGGTTGCCGTCTTTGCGGCTTTCCGCCGATTAACGTTATAGATAAACGCCTCCAGCTCTGACTGCGCGTGCACGCTGCGTGAAGTATTTTTACTTCATTACATTACAACACTGGTCTGTTATTCAGTAGATCTTTTAACTGGTCACTTTTAGCAAGTTTCTAAATCAATGTCCCAAAACTTAAAACTAACATCAACTAACACTTTATTAGGAACACCTGTACACCTTCAATTTCAGACAATTATCTATGTCAGACTTATCTATTATCTATGTCAATTTTAATTGGCTTATTATGCATAAAATGATTGTACCAGCTCTAGTTGTGTCTCGTGTCATGAAGATTTCAGACCTTCATAGAGGTCTTTGAGGACAACAACCTCCTAATCAATACACAATTGTTGGACTGTATATTTATAATCACACCCTCCGGTGTCAACCAAATGAGTTATGAGGTTCCCTTTTGAATCTGGTTCCTCTCAAGGTTTCTTCCTTTTCCATCTAAGGGAGTTTTTCCTTGACACCTCAGGCTTGTCCATTAGGGATAAATACAAATACATTTAAATATAAGTCTAATATTGATCTTGAAGTTTTGATTTTTCATTTTAATAGAATTAGAATGTTTGTATTATGTTCTGTAAAGCTGTTTTGAGACAATGTCCATTGTTAAAAGCACTATACAAATAAATAATACATTTTAATTGAATTGAATTGAATTTAATGCATAAAATAATGCAGATTCTGGCTAGCAACTAAAGGTATGTTTACATCAACTATCAGAATGGGGAAAAATCCCGGTTATCCCAGTGATTTTTACTGTGGCATTATTCTTGGTACTAGACAGGCTGGTTTGAACATTTCTATAACTACTGATTTCCTGGGATTTTCACACACAACATTCTCTAGAGTTTACTCAGAATGCTCATAAATCCAGCGAGCAGCATTTCGACAGACAGATACGTCTTGCTGAAGAATTCTGAAGATTAATGGCAGTCAATGGCCTGGTTCAAGCTGACAAAAGGGCTATAGTAAGTCAGACAAATATGAGATGTACAATTGTGGTGAGCAGAAAAGTTCTTGCTGAAGAATGCATAAAACATCAAAACTTGGATGGGTGGATGGGCTCACAATTGCAGATGACCAAGTCAGGTTCCTTTTCTGTCAATCAAATACTGAAAGCTGAGGCCATAGTGGGCATAGGGTTACCAAAACTGGACAACTGAAGACTTGTAGCCTTGACTGACAAATGTTAATTTCTTTGAGGCACACTGATGGTAGGGTCAGAATTTGGCACCAACAGCATGAATCCACGGACCCAACATGCTTTGGGGCAACAGCCCAAGCAGGTGAAGGTGGTGTACTGTAAGTGTTGGAAATGCTTTCTTTGGACACTTTGGGCCAGTTAATCAGTCATCATTTGAGTAGCACAGACTATCTTAATATCTTTGGTGTAAATATCTTTATTGCCACAATTTACTTTTAATGGCTACTATGTCATCAAAAAGTTAACCTGAACATGACAATGAGTCCCGTGTTATTCAGTTGCCTTTCCAGTCACTGGATCTAAATCTAATAAAACACTTTTGGGGTGTGGTAGAACAAGAGTGCCGCAGCACCTAACAAAAAATCTCCAGGAATTGCATGATGGCGACCATGTCGGCATGGACCAGAATGTGAAAAAAAGGTTTCCAACATCTTTAAAATCCATGCCATGAAGAACTGAGGCTGTTTTGAGAGCAAAGAAAAGTCCTAACCAGTAGTAGTGTGGTGTTCAAAATAAACTGTTGCCTGCATGTAGTATATTGGAATCCCTGGTTGAGAGATGTTTGAAACTGCTTGTCATTTATTACATATGCTATATTAAGCCATTACTTATGTGTGCTTATGTATATTTACTTGTATAAACTCATGTTAATGGCTGTAACATGTATCTGATGCTGTAAGATGTTGATGTATACCAGAGCATTGAAATGTACCTGAGTGAACTCTTTAAGGCTGCTCTCTTGAACGCAGTTGTGCTTCTGCAGGAATGTGAGTCGAGAGTTAAGCAGCTTCTTATAAGCCTTTTCTTCTTTGGGAGTCTCCAACCAGCCAAACACCAACGCTCCTATCACCAGATACAGCAGCACAGCTGCCAGGATTGTTAGCAGTGTTGAGCAGCGCATGGTTCATCAGCCTCCTCCAGGGATTAAGTCAGGAGGTTCAGGAGTGTTAATTCAGAAGCACTGGGTATATTTCGTCAGGTCCACATCGACTAACTGCGACGGAAATGTGCTTGCTAATAGCTGTCTGTTCTGCCTAACAATGTAAAGACAAAACCAGAAACAGGGAAATGAAAGGTTAAGTTCACTATTTGTCTATGCTGCCTATGTAGTCTAAAAACCTAAAAAGGTTACCTATGGCACTGTTCTCTCATCCCAGGTGGCAGTCTTATCCTCATCCATTACAGACGTCTGTTCTCTTACTCTCTTCTGCACATTCAGCCTTGATTATTGAAACCTGTGGAGCACAGCAGCCAAAACAAACGACTAAACACCACCATGCTGAGCGGTGCTGGTGCAAACCAGACATGAGACAGAGTATCATAAGCATAGCAGATCAGAACACAACAAATGACGCCATAGTAACAAAGCCTCTGGCGGAGGTCTGTGTAAACACAGTGTTCTAAAGATTGCTGACAGAACCCTGACGTACAACAGGACATTCAGCATTATAGCAAATAGCCCACATCATGCAGCTAATGCAGACACCAGGAAGAGATAACAAAAATGAACACAAATAATTGAATCGTAATATAAAATCATATTGTACAAAAAGATTCGATGTGAAGCTGCCCATCAAGGTTTGTACACAAACATGCACACACATATACATATGTACCTGTACTATACAGGTGACAGCAGAAATAAGGCAAATGTCGCATGCAAAATGTCTGTTCAGTTGTGCAAGAATCTTATCAGACAGAACATGAGCTGAAAAGATGTGCAAAAAGATTCGAAACAGATCATTAATATCAGCTCAATAAAATTATTGGCCGGTGCGTGAGTATGTAAACATGCCATGGTGCATTATGTGTGTATTTTAGTAGACTAGAGAAGAATAATGTTGAGTAGAAGAACAATTTGCAAAAATTACTAAAGCTTTTCATGGATTTTTTTTCTTATTTACATATATTACATTTTGTTTTAATGAATATTCCATTTCAATCAGTGCAAACCTGAATTTTATACAGTAATACTAACTAAAAAGCTTTTATTAACACAGTATCAAAAGGCTATTCATTGAAGTTGTTAAAAAAAATATTTAATTAAATAAATTTTAAAAAACAAAAACAAAAAAAATTCTAATTACTATTCAGTAAAGACCAAGTTGCTAATAGGTGCAAAATAATAGTAATAAAAAAAGTGCTAAACCTCTAAGACACTTTTTTATATTATTGCAATATTAAGCAATATTATTATTACAATGCCCCACACTGTAAATGAAACCATCGCAGTATCAGATAAAACAGACCTGTTCCATGGAATAATTGAATAAACCAGTTACTAAAGTTCTACTAAACAGATACAATTATGCAAATATCCACGGTACACCAACATTTGTGGTTTAAGAGTAAATTCATTCATAGCTTATTAACCAGTAAGGCAAAGATGAAAATCCTACACTAAAAACACCAGAAAAGTTCCTGAGATACTGAGAAACCGATTTACTTTCCCCATGTAAAAAAAACAACCCAACAAAACAGGACTGAAGTTATTAAAGAAATATTGCTATAATTTAGGTTCTAAGTTGCACATGTTCACTTACCTTGTCTTTAGTGAAAAGTAAAGATACAAAACTGTAATATTCCACAGAGTTAAGGTCAGGAGTTCCCTCTCTGCAATAAACGAGAGTGATTGTGTGCAAACAATCATCGGGTGTTTCCCCATTCCCAGGCCTTTACATCAGCTTGCCAGCACCAAAGAGGAGAAAGAACAGAGGACATTGGACAGAAAACAGATCGAGGACAGAGATCAGAGGGTTCCTGGAGAAGGGGGGGGATGGAGACAGGGAGATAGGAAGAGAATAGGCGTCAAGGACACATAGTGCATAAATAAGTTTTGCCTGTTTATCTCACTCCATCTCATATTTCTAAATCATTTTCATGTTTGCCTCTCTATTTCATGCTTGTTCATCTTTGCAGACATTTAATGCCCTATACTGCATACATAATAATTTCAGGATTGGCATATTCCAACCATTAGCCTCTCAAGTGATGTTTGTCTATTGTAGAAAGGTGTCGTCAGCTTTCTACAAAAACCAAGCAGCTGAAAATGTTCTTTTGGCTGATGAATGAACGGATAATACAAATTCATTGATAGCCTGTGTTATTAGCACCCTTCAAAAAATATGGATGTATTATTATCATTATCAAAGCATCTGTGTGCCTCCGTCAACTATGTTGAATATTTATTTTAGCATGTTTAAATATAAAATGTGGTAAGTGGTACAACCATCTGTGAAAATACTTCCCCACCCACCTCTTTATGTAATATGAAATGCATCCTAATTTTACATATTTTGCACAAATATGCCCATCATCAGATTTAATATCAAGTTCAACGTCCATCAGCCATATTTATTTGGAGCTATTAAAAGGTGCAATGTTTAAATTTACAGTATACCTCAATGAAATGACAGAGCAATTGAAGCGATATTCTTTAGGGATAGCAAAAACTCTGGCATGATCTCGTAAGAAAAACAATCACATTATGGTCTTGAGGGAAGGTTTGCTAGAGGAAGGAATGTAATTTCAAGTTAATCAGAGGATTGAATCTTTTCATCATATTTGCTCATTCTCCTCAGTTTCCTAAAAAAGCTCCGTTGCCTCTCGTTATTTTCAGCCAAAGGCGGTACGGCAGCTTAGAAATACAGTTTCAGAGCCACTGCAAAATAAAATGTCTTATTTTTAAAACATCACTGATAAATCAATCTGTATGTCTGTGAAAATTGACATTTTCAATGATCAAAGATGGTATGTATTTATTCCTCATACATAAAATAACTGACATTACTTACACATCAGTGTGAAAAAGAAATGTCTACATAAAGGACCTGGATCCACGGCCCCAAAAGCAAAGTAATGTTTGGTTTCTTTAGCATTGAGTTTATCCCCCAAATACACATGACTTCTACAAGACAAGAGATTTCCCCTGCATGAATTTCACAGCTGCAATGCAAATAAAGATTACATTATACATAAAAGATACATTATACAAATTGCACTTTTAAGGCCACATTTCAAGCTTTAATAGGACTGACCAAAAACTCAAATCAGTAGCGAGAGAGAGAAACCCAAAAAATAG
This sequence comes from Tachysurus fulvidraco, assembly GCF_022655615.1. NCBI lineage: Eukaryota > Metazoa > Chordata > Actinopteri > Siluriformes > Bagridae > Tachysurus > Tachysurus fulvidraco. Next base: position 15,949,920 of record NC_062534.1, read on the forward strand.
TAACAAATCCTTCAAACAGAGTGTACACATTAGAAAATCATCTTTCGGAATGTCCCAAATAAACAGAACTAAATATCAATACAAGCATCAGCATTACAAAGGCTCTGTTAACTTGACATATAAAACACAAAAATGTACATTACAAAAACTGAGAAAAATTATTTAAATATATTAATCTAATTAAAAAGAAAATTCTAAACTTTTCCTATAGGAAAGGAATTGTACAAATCTCTAGCTGAACTAAAATCAACCATGCACTGCATAGTGAGTGCATGCACACACTTCACAGATCACCATAAATGGAGCGGAAACAGGCGCCGGTTGGTCTGAGTCATACACTTTCCCCTCACACACGGGTTCCTGAAGCCCTTACCGTACCACATTTACAACAAACAATAATCTATGGCAGTGCAAAAACACAAAAATCTACAGAAAAAAATATAAAGGACATTCTCAAAGTTCAAGTGTTGCAAACTAAATCTAGCATGCATTACAAGACAATGTAAATACATCCCTTTCAAAAGAATTGCTTTACAGATAGTGAAAGCGATGTAAACACAATCTGTGAGGACATGTTTGTGCTCCAGAAGACTGAAATAAGACTTCAAGAGGTCCCTTTATTGAGTAGAGGCCACTCATGGTCAAGATGAAACAGGCAGCTTCAAATGTTCCTTGCAAACCTGCAGAAAGTCAAGAACGGCCAAGGTCAAGAATTCTATGCAACATCATTTCAATAAAATAAGAACTGAATTAGTACAGGCAAATACATGCATATGATTAATCTAATCATTTGGGGGCCATACGGATAAGCAGATTATTTTCATTCTAATAGCCCAGCAGAATAGTGGCTCATTCCGTCTTGTCCATAGCAGTCACTTTTTTGTTCCATTAAAAAGGACAGAATAACTGCTTGACATTCACTGCTAGGCAAAACTTTGACAGATATATTTGAACATAAACGCCTATCTATTTATTTATTTATTTATTTGCTTGCTTGCTTATTTACTTATTTGCAGAATGAAATACTTTATGTAACTGAATTATGGAAAACATTTTAAGCTTTCTAGCTAACAAATCATTACTGTAGCTTGAAAAATGAAAACGTTATACATGTACTTACATAACCTTAATATAAACAGCTGTATATACATATATTCAGCTGAACATGGGAAAAACCCACAAAAGCTCAGAGGTCACCTGGTCTTTTTCTTTTATTGTTTCAATGAAACTATGCAGCTATGTAAATGTGTGAATAGTGGCATATAGTAGTTTGTGTCTACACCTGTTGCTAAAAAGAGTAGCATCTTTGAAATGTTTGTGTACAATGAGATTACCTTGAGCACATTGTATGAGATTGCTATGGGTCAATTTCTTCATCGGCCTCTGAGACTGGAGGCTCTCTGATTGAGATGGGTAAGGCATCTGTTCCCAGAAGCCCTCTGCGCAAGACATACGGACAAGCAGGACCACTGGGAATATCAGCAAATCCTGTAGTGTCCATATGAGAGAGACAGAGAGAGAAAGGGAAAGAGAGACAGAGAGAGAGAGAGAGAGAGAGAGACTCATCATCCAAGCTGTCAAGTTAAGCTGCATTGAAGAATCTGTTAAGACTGATTGGCACATATGACTGAAAGAACTGAGCACAGCCGCCCACACCTTTCATGACAACCTCAGGAAGGCCGTAGGGTTCATATTCTGTCTCATCATATGCTGCAGACATGCGACTACGGTTGCGCCTAATTCTCTCGGCCAGGTGAGCTGGATTGGCTGGGATAGGGAACGAGCCGGAAAGCAGGAGCTTTTCGGTCTCTGATGCAAGGGTAGGAGAGAAGGGAGGTGATTCATCACTCTGTTCCTCGTCTTTCTCAGGCTGCATAGTCTGTTCTCCATGGGTCTGGGTGGTGGCATGTAGGACAACTGGTCTCTGCTGGGGGCCTCCAAAGTCCGTGACAACCTCTCTGTTGCACTCTTCTGTCTGAGTGCACACACTCTTAACTTCTTTAGCACCTGCTTTGTCTATACTACCAGTTACCTCTGAAATTTCTTGCTGGTCCACAGCATTATTCTCTCTTAGAACAAAGTTAGTAGTTTGACTGCCTCGAGCTGGAGAGGGTTCATGTTCTTGCTTTGTTGTGTTTCTTTGAGCTTTACCACTGTGTGTGGAAATCACTCCATCATCCTGCACCAGACTAGACATATAATAATCTTTCCTCTCTGCTGATTCTGTATCATGCTTGGGATCTATAACTTTGGTCTGTATTCTATTTTCTGCTAAACCATCTTCTCTGCTTTCTGGGCTGAAAGTGATTTCACATGTCTGGTTTCCAGGTAGCTGATCCCTGCACTGTCCCATTTGTTTGTTCTGATCGTTACTATCGTTCTGATAAGCTGCATCGATCTTGGGATAATTTTCCATTTCAGAAGACAAGTCTATAAATGCACTCATGGTTTTAATCTCTGATTTTGGGTGATCATTTATTAAACTGTTGTCATCAGCAATCAATTCCTGTAGAGAGAGAAAATAAACTAAATAAGGCAAAAGCACAGGAAAATGGAAATTATTACATTTCTATACAATAGCAACAATTTAAAACACACATGAAGAAAGACTAAAAAATTTTTTTTACTGTTGCCGTGATAATTGGTGGCAAGTCCTCTGTGCTCTTGTCTGATGAGGTCTGATGATCTCTTTGGTGGACTGCATTAGCTGGTTCAGAATAACCCATGGGCTGGAAAAGTCCTCCATGTTGCACCATGCTACTGGAACAAGAGCTCATTTTAATGTGCAGTCAGAAACACTGTGCACCTACAATATATCAAACTCCAAACACACAGAACACACTTGCCTCAAGTACCCTTATACTTGTAATTATATGTTGTAAATAACCGTACTCTACATGTCACAGGCTCTCATCATTATTTTGTACTTCTCTATAACAAATGCCAAACACACTTGGACCATGAGTACCTGCTTTGCTTGGTGTGGCGTTGTAGTGCTGAACTGCTGCATGAGAGGACTAGCTGTTCCTCTCGCACTAGGACGATAGGGCGGCTGTTGCTTTTCTGATCCAGGGTCTCCTCAGGGGTCGAGGCAGACAGTCTCCAAAGCTGCAGCTCTTCAGCTTGGTCTCTGTTCTTCTCAGAAAGAAGCTGAAGTTCACTCTGCAAAGCCTGCAGCTGAGAAAGAGGAATGAACATTTAAAAAAACATTTACACCAAAATATCTCAGATGTGATATTAAAACTGTAGGAGACTAAAGTGTTGTGTAAAGATCAAGCCCACTGTTGGCTCAGATTGTGTCCTAGAAAATGTTCTGGTTGTGAACAAGGCCAATTTAAAACCATTATTTCCAAGTTAACATCAGATAACGATTTGAAATTTTCACTGTATATAATTTTCACTGTATGATAATGCAATAAAAAAATATTTATTTGTATTAGTTAGTATCACAGTATTAAGAGAATATTGTTCTTACTTCCTAGAAACATATTTCTGAAAATGACTTACCATAAAATCTTATACATCTTCAGTATATAAACGTTTAAACTGACGTCATATGCGGAGAGATATGCATGACAGAAAGACAACCCATGGAGCCAAAAACAAAATCTAACAAACAGGCAGTGCGCAGAGCTGCTTAGCCAATGATAGGTAATGGTTTTGTTTAGTTTTGAGCAGCAATGTTACGTTCTACTAAGCCAAGTGAGATAAAGTTACAAACATGTTAGAATTGGCAGTAGAGGTAGCAATGAAACAACTGTGCACTTCAACTGTGGGCAAAACACAGGATTACACTGTGATCAGATGTGTAAAGAGGAGCACAGAGCAGATATTATTTAATTAGGTTCTCATAAGGAAATGTACTGTACTATTGAATTTTTTCAACAATTGAGTAAAAAATTGCAACAATAAATGGGTTATGGAAATCACAATTTTTATTTAGTTATTTACCTTTAAGAAAAACAAGTACTAAAAGGTATTTGGTATAAAAGATAAACCAAACCTAAGAATAAATACCTGTTCATGAAGAGTGTGAACATGTGTTGATGAGGTGCATGTCTCATTTTCACTCTGCTCGTGTTCATTTCCATATTTTGGCTCACCGTCGACAAAACCTCCACCAACTACAACCTTCTCCTCCCGATCTGTAACTGACACACTCTCTTCCTTTGTGTTTTTCAAATCATTAGACTCATCTTGTTTTAAATGTGATTCTGAAAAACATGGTTCACCGTCAAGTTGCTTAATTAGTTTTAATTCCAGTTGTTCGTGTTCTTGCAGGAAGGACAGGACATCCTGTTTTGACACTTCCTGCAGCTGCAAAGTCAGTTGGTCATGTTTGGCCTTCAGCTCACACAGCTCATTCTGTGCTTCATGCAGTCTGTTTATTACCATTTTTAGGGTGCTTGTTTTATCTGTGGTATGTTCCAGAAGCTTTTGTAAATATTCAGGTAGTTCTTTAGTTTCTGTGAAACTGGATTCAACAGAGCTTAGTGTTTTCTCTGTATTATTCTCAATTGCAGGGCCATTGTCTTGTTGAGCAGCAGTAAGTACTTCAGGTAGTTCCTCTGCAAGAATATTTTCAGTATAGTGGACAGAACCTCTTCTATGAACATCTGGGGATGTTGGCGTCACATGTTCTGTAGTGGTCAAGGTCACAGGACTCCTAATTGTAGTATCTGAAGCAGCGGAGACATTACCATGCTGATTATCTCCAACTTCAACATGTGTAATGGACTGCTCACCAGATTGTAGTGCTTTGTTATTCACAGTCTGAAAAGATTCGTGTTCATCCACTTCATGGGCATTTAGAGTAGTAGTGCTAATAGCCAAATCACAAGATGGCTCTCCTAAAACTTCAGCAGATATCTCAACACCTGAGGTCATGCTGTTGACCATCTCAGTCATCCGTTTATCTGCCTTGACAGAGGCAAGCTCCTTCTGACACCTCTGCAGTTCCTCTCCTTGCCTCTGGAGGGCACTGTCTCTTTGTTGTAGTTCCCTTAAAAGGCCTTCAATGTGTTTGCTCTGATTCTCAAATGCTAGTGTTAGCTGCTGGGTCTGACTAGTCACCTGGTGATGAAGGGCCTCCAATTTCTTTTGCAACTTTTTCGCTCTATCCGCTTCCCTGTCTCTCTGTACTCGCATACGTTCCACCTCCAAAATCAAAATTGTAGTGTTGTCCAAGTTCATCCCTTCTGTGGTCTTTGCGTGATCCTCCAGATTCCCTGGTGAAGTGCAGTCCTGTTCTACTGAAGAGTGTTCCCCAGGTATTGTCCCAGTTCCACATTCTGTAATCCGGGCTGATTCTGGTTCCTTGGAGAACATGGCGTTCTGAAGGTTCACTGACTCACAAAATAAAATTTTATCACTGAAAAATGATGGTAGCTCATTTTCTAATACTGTACCATCATCTGTGGTGTTTGGTTGGTTTCCAAGCTGCAGATAGGTTAAAGGCATATTAGTCTTTACATTTTTGTCCTCCACTGTGACAGAACTTTGTAGATGGTCCAACTCCGCTTGAAGTTTTGCAATCTTTAGTCCTTCCACTTCATAAGTATTTCGTAGTTTCTTCTCCTCCTCCTCTCGCTCCCTCTCCCTCTCCTCACGTTCATGCAAAAGCTCAGAATGAAGCACCTCTAGCTCCTTGCGCATTTTTTCCAGCTCTTGTTCAAGATGTTCCTCCTTTTGTTCCATTTGAGCCAAGGCCTCTTTCAGTTTGACGGTCTCCTCTTTAGCTTCTTCCCCTCGTCTCTCACCTTCCACTTTTTTTTCTTCAGCCTCCTTCTCCAAAGTGGTAACCACTTCCCTGAGTCTTGCACTCTCCTTCCTCTCTTGTTCCAGCTGTGCCTCCAGTTTGCTTTCTTTCTCTTTAAGCTCCTGGGCTTTCGTGCGATGTTGCTCTGCCTGACTTGAGTGCTTTTTGCTTAGTTGCTTCAGTTTGGTTCTTGCCTCAGCTTCTGCCCGCCTTTGAGACTCAAGGTCATCCAGACGTTGATCTAACTCCCGCTTAATGTCCCTGAGCTCATCCCGGAGAGCTGAATTCTCCTTCTTTAAAGCCACAATAGAAGATGAGTCCTGTTTCTGTCCCTGATTTGAAGAGCTTGACTTTTGGTTTCCTGGATCACAGGGGATATCATCTTTAAAAATCCGCTCACTGATTGAATCAGACATGCAGGAGTCTGTGTCTGTATCTTCTATTCCTGTGTCTTGTTCGGTAATGGAACTCTCTATCTCTGCCTCACTAGACCTTTCTGCTCTACACCAATTCCCTTCTTGGATGCTCACTATGGGGGAGACCTCAGAGCCAAACTCGCTGATACGTTCCGAGTCAATCCCCTCACCAGGTTCCCTCTCAGAAGGATAGGTTATGAGCCCTGGCCTGTCTGATATTTTTGGTTTCTCAGTTTTTAGTGTTCTCTTTCTCTGGGTTGACTGTTGGTGAGGTGGAGAATAACTGGAATAAGTGGACAGAACAGAACTGAAACTGTCCCCAGCAACAGGACGAGAGACCACTTGTGGAGGAGGAGCTGCAAGTTGTGCTAAATGGGTGACACACAGAGAAAAATATGTGGTAAAAATCCTCTATAGATGTACCACTGACAGGTAACATGAATAACATTATTTTGTCACAATTCCAATAGCCAAGTGGTGGGATATATTAGGCATTGAGTGAGGAACAAATCTTGAAGATATGGTGGAAGCAGAAAAACAGGGCAATGGCCAAAATTGTGATTGCTAGACGACTGGACAAATGTTTCTCTAAAACAGTAAGTCTTGTGGGCTGTTGCCAATATTGTTAGTAAAGGGATCCAAGAAAAGACAAATGGTGAACCGGAAACAGGGTGATGGGCACAAAAGGCTCATTAATAGTGGGGACATTAATGCAAGGATAATGCACCCTGCTACGCTGCAAACACTTTCAAAGGGGTCAAGATTTGGGGTCCAAAATTTGCCGATCTTAATGTGACTGAGCAGCTGTGAAATGTGCTGAACAAACAAATCCAATCCTTAGAGGCCTCAGTTTACAACTTACAGGGCTGAACAGATCTGCTGCTAATGTCCTAGTACCTGCTAACACAACACCGTTAGAGGTAATCGGTTCATGCCTAGCTGGGTCAGAGCTGTTTTGGCAATACCGAAACATTCGTTTTTTGGTTGTTTTTTTTATTGTTACGGTTTTACGGTGTGTGTCACATATTTAAAGATTTACATTTACATTCATTTTGGCAGACACCCTTATACAGAATGACTCACATTTATCTCATTTATACAACTGAGCAATTGATGGTTAAGGGGAGCAGTGGAGGCTTGGTGAATTTGACCAACACCTTACCCACTGAGTTACCACACATTAATCACTACCACAGATGTGTTTCTGTGTTTATGTGGCAGGAAAATCCCACTTTTGTCTCTTCTTTACCTTGTAGCTCTTTAATGAGTTTCAGTGCTTCAGCTAACTCCTCAGTAAGTCTCTTCACCTCTGCCTCCAGGCTTTGGCCTTTCTTCTTCAACTGTTCCACTGAAACGCTCAGTCCTTCATTTTCCTTTAGTGACTCCTACAGGCCAGAATGGGAGGTGCATTAGAACAGAACAGCAAACAGTCTCATCAGTGCTGACAGACTTAATGTTTATTGTCGTGTTCTGTGGATGCAATTAATATTTAATTAGTGTATTCATCCTATGAACTGTCTAATCATAGCAAAGAGGTCAAGACTGGCCTTGCCAACAAAATAAAATTAAAATAGTCATATGACTAAAAAGGGAAAAAAAAATGCAAAAGCTCATTTTTAAAATTTACAATGTGAGAAAATGTGCAAGCAAAGGTGCACACACACAGCAATAAAGCAGAGTAGTATTATGGAATAATAACATTACTATACTGTGTAAAACAAAAGAGAAACTGCAGCCTTGCTTTTGCATTTACATTCCAAGACACTTTGCATTTATCACCTCACCCTGCACAGAAAATCCAAATTATACAAGACAGAGCTCCTACAGTGTATGTTGAGTTTTTAGGTGATCTTGACGGATAGAGCTGCTAATTATCTAGTAACTAGTAAATGCTGCCAGATCATTAATAGCACTGTAACTTTAGCACCGGATTTAATTGTAGCTCGGGGTTAAAGAAGTCATGAAAAGCATATCAGGGTTTAAATTACAATCATTCATTTAAACCATGTGCTTCACAATATTGCTATTTTTATATAGTCCATGTGAATAATTATAGCAAAAAAAAAAACAAAAAAAAACACTGCTGTAAGAGCTGCACTGCTGCCATTTAGCTCTTACCCAAACAATTTTAAGAAGGTCATAAGAAAAAATGCTAGCACCTGTGTATTTGCTATATGTACAATATGTACCATACCGTGAGTTTTGCCTGTGTACGAGTCTCTCGCTTTTGGCTCTCTGTTAGATCACTCTGTGTGCTCTTTAGCTTGCCCTGCACTTCCTCCAAGTCCCTCTCTAGAGCTTGCTTCTGAAGAGCCAGCTAGAGAGACGGTGAGAGAGAGACGGTGAGAGAGAGAGAGACAGAGACAGAGAGACAAAGAGCTGACATTTAGAGAAAAAAGGAAGTGAAGCAATCCTATATACCAATATGTGTTGGTTACCCAAATCTGCAGGTTGCTTTGGTAAACATCATTTAATACATCAAATGTAAATAAATAAGGGTGAGGACACTGCTGATAAAGAAAAGGCAGGATTGAGGCAAAGACAGGTTTTAGGGGGATGGGTGTGGGTGTGTAAATTATTCATGAGGGCAATTATGATTACTGTAACAAACACAATCCATATGTTAACCACAACAAATATGGTGCATCCATACTGAAGGCTATAACATGATAACCATGGTTCATGGGTTCAGTGGCCTACAAATAGATCCACTATAAGCCATACAGCATGAGTAATGTCACGCCATGCATTAGCAGGAACAATATCCAGATTATTAGTGCAGATCACACACAGTACATTTTTAGTTGATATGCAACAAATAATGGTGGCGTGAGTCAAAGGCAAAATATCCCCATATAACTGAAGCACAGTTTATATTTTTCTTGTACTACAACATTCTTATAAAAGACTTAAATTTACTTAGAGTAAAGTATTTATTTATACTCATAATTTGCATGATATAATGTAGAACATCTGTGGACAAGTTAGCTCTCATTACCCCTTAGAGCAGCTATAAACAGTTGTTCCCTTACCACACTTCCTCTTTTTTCCCCCCAAATTGTCAGGTGCCCTCTTTTTTTTAACCACTGAGTAAAAAGAAATCCCTAACATTATACACTCCTTTCATAAACATTAAAGAAAGCTTTTTTTAAATTATGTTTTTGAAATGAGTTTTATATAATTATTATGATAAGAAATGTTTAATTTATAATTAAAATAATTATTTTTAATTTCGTGGCACATTCACCTTACAAATGATTGAGATGGTATAATAAAATGATCATTTGTAAGCACTAGTGAATGTGCTGGCTGTAATGGAAATTACTATTGTCTGGGCTGTGCTGATATACAAAATGAATCAATATTGAGAATAAAAACTTTCATATGATATGTCAATAATAGACACTTGTGTACACATACACAGCTGAATAGCATTCAAAGATACAAGCCTGTGTGCCTACTGCCTGCAAGCTATAAAATGAAGCCTTGTGTGTGGATGTGAAAGCAGAATGAACTTTGAGCAGAGATATATAAAGCTGTATAATATGTTGGATAACAAGGGAAGTTACTAGTCTAGGAGGCAGTATTTTATTTTGATTAATGTATTCATTACGTAAAAAGTGTTTTACATAATATAAACACATGTAGCATTCTACACAATGGCCAATTCATAGTATGTGCATATATTTTAGAGAGATTAGATTAGATTCATAGTGTTTGCTTTAGATTACTTCCAGAAAGGACTCTTTGTCTAACTAGCTATCTGTCAGAATTCCGGGACTGATGTTCTCTTGCTAAGCAAACAAAGATGAAAACTAAACTAAACTAAATACACGGGTCCTTGAGCTGAAAGACGATATTCTGTTACTGGCATCAATATGGTGCCATATCTAATGCATATCTCTTGTGCTTCACTTAATGACCCCTTCATCAAGCTTATGGACCTCAATGCATCCAGAATTTATGAATGCATTACTATGGAGAGAAATAGAGAAACCACACAGACAGTACAACACTGACCTTGACTCAAGGGCCTTCTGTCAAAAAGCCAAGAGGAAGAGAAGAAAAAGGAGAGAATGAAAGAATGGGGGAAAAAAGTGTGAGAAAGTAAGATAGCATATGAAACCAAAGAGGTGACATTAGTGCATTGACCTGTGGAACACATACTATAACTCCCAGTAAAGTAAAAGAGAGGGATGGGGAGAAAAGAGAGAGTATCTGGTTCCAGGGATAAGTGACATGGAAAAAGTAGCACACTGTTACAAATACATTCATCTTACAAATTGTTTTCTATAAGAGGCTTGTTTCAGTTTAATCACAAATGCTCTGTAGCTTGTGCTCTGTAGATTTGACCAAAGAATACTGTAGTGATTAGGGCATGTATGCTGTGCAGTATGAATATATGGAACATACTTTATCGTATTGCGACTGTAGTGTGTTGTGTTGTGTCCTGGCTTGCTGGATATCTTGGTTGAGTTTGTTAGTCTCCTGTTGATGCTGCTTCTCCATAGACTGCCTCTCTCTTTGCAGCTCCAACAGCTCCTATATAAACGTAAGACTAAATATTAGCCATCCAAACCTCCAAACCTATTCAACTGCAAGGCTCATTTTGACAAAGATTTAATGTTAGGATTATGCAATTAATGTTATGTCCATACCATATCACTGGTTTGGTTGTGCGTATGCTTAAATAGCAGAGTGTGTGGTTCCGTAAAGTCTGCTGAGTTTTTCCTTTGTTAAATACAGATTTAACTTAAAAAAGATTTAACTTAAAAAAGATCTAACTTAAACTTGAACTGGCAGCTGGAAATTAAGGTGGTGTGTTTGAAAGCAGGTAATCACCTGAATCTTGTGAAAGGACACATGCTAACATGCTTTACATTCAGCTCCAAAATTACAGAGAGTCTCCATGGTAAGAACACATTTCGACCGAAGATTCAACAGGACCAAATTACACACAAGGAAGCTATAGGCGATTTAATTAGCACTTTTATGAGAAAGGCCTTCATAAAGCAGAAATGCAACATCAAACAAGCTCGTCTTCTCATTAATGTTAGATAATGGAAACCCAGAACACAGGAGTACTCACTCTCTGATGCTCTCTCTCCATTTCTTTCCTGCGCTGCTCGGCATTGCAGCGGCTGGTCTCTGCATTCTGCCTCTGACACTTCAGCTCCTCCTGTAGCTGCTTCACCCGCTGTTCGGCTGACTGAGTCTATGTATAAACGTACACACTTTTATTCTCTACATTGCATACAAAAGCAAGAATGCTTTATAATCCATATAAGTCCACACCAGCAGGGATAATTATGCCGCATTAGGCAGAAAGCATATTCAATTATACTTGTAAAGATTATGTGGTGCATGGTGGATTGTGTGCAAAACACATTAACAAACCAAAATCACATTAGCAAATCAGAAAATGCAGTCCTTTGGGAGTCCTTTTGTCTTATTTTTTTATTTGTCAATGTGTTTTACACTTACAGACTACCGTAGATGTGCCTCACAATAATTTCAACTTGGAAATACATCATCTGGGTCATGACTGATCAGATCAGTCTGATCAGTCATAGCTTAGAAAGAAAACTGCAGGCTTTAGTAATGTGTGAGGATATTGTGGTAACATCTGACATGATTCATGTTGCAGCTCTATGCAATAAAGTAGCAATAGTTGTGAAAAAACTTTTAAAAAACTGTACGCTGTATATTAACATAGCTTTAGGGACATGAGATCATATATGCTTGGCAGCTAAGCACGAGTCCTATGAGCTTTTGTGTGCACTTACTCACCCTGTCCCCCTCCTGTGCGATGCGCGTGTGTGCACGGGCTAACTCATCTCTGGAGCGTGTCAGATTCTGCTCGTTCAAGTTGAGATCTTTCTGAGCTTGAACAAGACGGGACTCGGACTCCCTGCAGCGCTCTTTTTCCAGCTGCAGCTCCTGTGTCATCCCAGAGACACGTACACGCAGCCCTGAGAGAGAGAGCAAGAGAGAGACAGGTATACGTAAATAATTGTGCTCAATGAATTAGTCCTGGCATTCCCTGGGACACAGCAAGTTTCAGTGGAAGAGCGAAAAAAACAGATTAGCTCAGCAATGACTACACACACCTATTTAACAATGGACACTTTTCATACACTCACCACTAAACAGACAATACTATGTACCTTTAGACTCATACATTCATTAATCTCTCTCAACCATTCAGCACACACACACACACAAATTCCATGAAGACAACAGCCAACCACAGCTCAGTGAATTGTATGAGAAAGGACTTTCCTGTCTAGTTTTCTTCCGGCCAATCCTCTAACGATGAAAGAGTAATATATAATTTACAAAGACACGATAACCCACGGTAACAGTAATCCAGAATGTCCATCTCAATCGTGAGATGAACAAGACAATTATAGTACAAGAAGCATCTTGTGACATTTTAAAAATAGCTCTGTGATACAACAAGCATGTAGTTCCTGTCTGCCTTGCATGGAAGAAACCGCTAACTTTAGTAATAATGGTCAAAAGTAAAACACACCCTGACATGGTTCACTGATTATCAGTCAAACAACAACAAATAATAATCGACAAAGAATATCTTTTATAATAACCGAGAGACACAGTGAACTCTTGAGCCTAAAGCATTATTATTCAATCAGTATTCTATTCATGGAAAATTAATAAATGTTACTAAAATTAAATCACTGCTATTATCAATAGATATTCATATCTCCTCAATGTATACACCTCAAGATTTCATCAACACTTTCCAAATACATCAACATACTGATACTTGTATATAGTGTAACTGGGTCTGATACATACTTTTCCATACCGTATACTTCAGTTTCATAAAAAGTCCCTTACCATCTATCTCTTTCCTCAGCGCTTCCTCAATCCCATCATCCCGGGCACCAGTGTCAGTGATGACCTCACTGCATGTGAAGGTGGAGGATATGTGGGTGGATGCTGCTTTACCCCTGGGAGCGGACCTTGTGTCATCCCGTTCCCACGGAAACACAGAAGATTTGGGACGAGCCTCAGATTGGCTAACTTTGCGCCTGATGGGTGGCGATGTTGTGTGTAGTTGCTGAGGAAACGGAGATGAAACAGCGTTCCCTGAAATCGTGGTGCTATCTCCAAAAATGAGTTGTTGCTAGAGAGACAGAAAAAAAGAAAACACCCTTTAATTCTATAAACTATGTTCAGTAAGAAAATCAAATTAAGCATCCAAAAACAGCACCCAAGTAGCCAACAAAACCCATCAGGTACTAATTATGTGTAAAGTGTTTGGAGAAACTCACTCGGACTTTGCTAACGTCCTCTCCTCTGAGACTGCTCTTACCTGAAGGTGCAAAAAAAATAAATTAATTAAAAATTGTGACATGCCAAACTAGGCAGTGTTTTAAAACCTTTTGGACTAAGTAATTGTGAAATTTCTGAACAATGCCTTTTTTTCTCTTGTGGTAGAGGTTCTCTAGATTATAAGAAAGGTTGCAAAGAGAATGGACAATCACAAATAAAGGGCTAAGAGGAAACACAGAGAGCAACAACAAAAGAGAAAAAACAAGAGAGAATGAGGAACATAGAGCAGGATACCGCTCTGGTCCCAGGGTGAGTTCATGTTCCAGCAGGGTGTGGAAAACAACACGGAGTCCCCAGAGACTCTCTCCTTTTGCAGCTTTTCCAACTCTGCCTCAAGCCTGATGGATGGAGAGAAACAAAGAAAGCAAAAGAAAGAAGCTTTAAATAATTAAGAACCTCCATCTAAATTAGCAAATGGGCAAATTGCTTTTATTATATATTCACTTCTGGTCTTTCGCCTTCCTACAAATAAACACAGAAGCCAAAATAGTACCAAAACTGATGCATATGTTAAAACATTTTGTGATTTTTCATCACAGCTTGGATTCAGAACCTGGGAGCTCGAGACTGCTGTTATTTTATTGCCCTAAAATGGTGTTGTCCAGGTGTGAACAGTACAGAGAGTCTTAATAATTGTGAGGAACTAAACAAGGAAGTTTAAAACCTTCTATTTCTTATTTTACAGTAAGTGTAACTGGATGTACAGCTCTGTAGCTTCTTTATAGTTTAACTCTATGGTTCAAACTGGTAAAAACATGGGTTAGTTCATTGGTTTCCTGCACCAGACACCATGTCATGGAATTGAAATAACAAATAAGCTGTTTGGGTTTTCAGCCAAGCCCTCAGCCTGTTGACACAGCTGACAACCTGAAACATACTTTGTGCTAGTTACAGTGTGCATGCGTCTTCAATGCGGTCACCACAAACAGTGTTTATCCGTTTGACTCACCGTTTAACCTCCTGACTGAGGTTCTGCACCTGTTTTCTTGTCGAGTCCAGCTGGCCCTCTAGAGTGCACCCCTGAGCCACTTTGGCCTGCAGCTCCTGAGTCAGGCGATCTCTTGCTCGTGCTTCTCCCTGGACCTGCTCTCGTACTCCTACCAGCTCCCTCTGAACTGCTCCCAGTTCTGCTCGTGCCTCCTCATACTGAGACAGGGTGAAAACAACAGACTCAAAATATACTCATTTGTACAGGATGCCTTAACATTCCATAGCATAAGTCCCATTTCACACTCAAAGTCATTTGTATGTTGGGCAAAGTAAAATAGTAAAAAGTGCTTCTTCTGTGTCTTCACTCTATTTAAACAATTATAAGAGGAGGGCGTTAATACCTGTGACTTAAAAGCACAACATATCTTGCTATATCTATAATTATAGCTATTGAAACGCATACTTGTGTGTTACTAAAACAAACTGACACACAAAGGTGGGGTCAGAATACATTTTGCAATATTCTGGCAGCTGCCTAAAACCCAAGCCATGTAAAGAGGAGACAAAAACCATGCTAAACGCCAATATTTAACCAATCAGGACAAGGAGGTGTCTTATTTGCCTGTAGCCTCTGAACGCTCTCCTCCCATATTAGCATTCAATCTAGCCTCTGTGCATTGAAGTGTTTATAATAGTGTAGACAATAGCTCTGACAATAGTACGTACTGCTCTATTATAGAACACTATAGACAATTTTAAAATCGCATGCAATGCATGTCTCAGGACTAACCAAAGGAAACCCCCAGATCATGGGGAGAAGTTCAAGCTCTGCACAGACAGGGAACATACTGGAACCCCCAACCCCAGAGGTGCGAGGCAAACCTGTTAACCACTTATCCACCATGCCCCCCTCAGGTATGAAATTTTGTTCATTAATAAATGTGAAATTTTAATTGTTGGCAAATTGCTATAATATAAGAGTAATTAGACACTTTATGAACGTGTTCTTGAAAAATTGAATTTCAGAGTGGTTACCATGGCAATGATTATTTTCCTACAACAGCTTGTCAAGAGCAAGATTGCAAAGATACTGTAAACCAATATCATTGAATGATGCAAACAGACCTTTTTCTTCTGTTTGTGTAGTGCAGCTTCTGAGTTGTCCAGCTGAAGCTGTCTCTGCTGTTTCTCTCGAATCAGTTTCTCATTGTACACTTGAAGCTCCTGAACTTTCTTCAGGACCAGGCCAGAAAGCCCTAAGGTCCAGTCCTCCGCAGCCCAGCTCATTGTAACATGCACATCAATGAACACAGTAGGAGTAGTACCATTTACCGAGATACACTGGAGAAAAGGATGATCATGCTCTGTTCTGCAAAATGGCAAATAAATAAATAAATACTCAGAAATAAAGCACAAGTGAGCAAGAATGTAAAATATGCCAGACAAACCTATATTGTAGGATTAATAACTGCACTCGGCAGCAAACCTGTACTCTGCCTCAGGAAAATAATTATGTCCCTACTTGCTACCAACTACAGTAACAGGTGACAGGTGACTTAACACATCATGTAGATTTATGCTGGTTTAGCTGGATGTCTGAGTGTGTTTATATTTTTAAGTAAGTTCTCATGGAAACACGCTCAAGGGAATTGCATAACAGGCAATAAACAACACAAAGGGTACTAGAAAATAACGCACCAACTGCTTTCATTTATACTAAATCGCTCCAAGGTGTCGAATGAAGGTTATATTCATTTAAGGAAAGGTGTTAAACAACAGGAATGTAGAAAATCAGGAGCTTCACTTCAGATCCATCTGGCAACCTTTGATCGTCCTGATTAGCAAAACAAAGACATGGTTTATAACCATGACACCAAATGGCACAAGAAATCACCATAAAGCTGGCTTGGGAACATCCCAACCGTTGATCACTATTTATTTGATAAACTTGCTGCACGACTTCAGCTAATTTTGATTCCAAGCTTAACTGAACCTAACACGGGTAATGACGTTAGCGCTATTGCTAACGAAGCAGCTAATAATAGAGCGCGCACACGCACACACACACACACACACACACACACACACACACACACACACACACACACACACACACACACACACACACATCTGCTTCTATACAGAAGATATTATGACAGTCGCGAGAAAAAAGCAGTGAATGCAAAAAACTAAAAGCTAGACCTGATGCTAACCGGTTAGCAAATGACCAAAACAAACAAGTCACTCAAATAGAAAAATTACGGTTATATTTAAACAGCTGATAGGTTAGCAAGCTAGCACAAGTTATAGTGGCATCACTTACCGCCTCTACTGAGATTTGTAAATCTCCATAGCTTATTTCAGACGTTTAAATTAGTAGTTAGTGACTGATGGAGCTATGGAATTATTACAGAAATAACACTGTTGTAAACCGAGATAACATAATATAACAAACGAACAGCACGCGCTCATCGTGTCTCGTGCCGCGCTTCGTGAACCCTCATTTGACATGAGGTGGAGTGAGTGACGTAAAAGGGGCGGGGAAAGAAGCTTATACTTCAGATTTTAACCCCAAGAGGGCAGAACACAACTATAATAATATCTGAAAAAACACTGCACTTGGTCAAACGGTCATAATTCCTGTTATATTGAGTAATATAACGAATAGGTCAAATATGAACCAAAGATATATTTCCTTGCATATATTTTCTTGAATGCAGCTCAACCAGAGGTAAAGTTGTAGCATTACAATTCTGTATTTTTTCTAGGCAAATATAATAATATCGTTCAAATAAAGAGATAACGAGGCTCATGTGTGAATGCCATGAGTGACAGAGACTCAAACATGTATATAGATTTACAGTGAGAGATGAATTATGATTTTTATTAGAAGCATCACACACCTGATGCTTTTTGATTATGATTATGATTATTATTATTTTTTTACATCAGTGAGGAAATAATCAATGATTCATTCAGTTAGTTCTGTTGTTAACATTAACAACATTTATTTTGTTTATTTTTCTTTATATTTTGCCTGCTGTTATGTAAAGGTGCCGGAGCATTACATACATTTAAACAGCCAGAATCTGATTATTGAATCTGACATATTTCTAAAAAAAAAAAAAAAAAAAAAAAAAAAAAAACAATTTAACAATTCCTATTGTATCAAAGCATCTTTACGGAAGTATGGAAACAGAAGAGGGATTAAATAAATAAATAAATAAATAAATAAATAACACTTAAAAGGAAAAAAAAGGATAAATATAAATAAATGAATTTATACAATTAAAATGTAAAATTAATTTTAAAAAATTAACTTAAAATTGAAGATAGTATATATCTATCCCTATCCCTAACGAGCAAGCCAGAAGCGACGGCGGCAAGGAAAAACTCCCTGAGATTATATGAGGAAGGAACCTTTGAGAGGAACCAGGCTCAGAAGGGAACCCATCCTCATATTGATTACATTCTACAGTAAATAGTGTAAATGTAAATACTGTCCTTTCTACAACAGTTTATAATTGTTCAACCGAGAGCTCCTGAGGAACTAATGGGTCATCATAAACTCGCTATGCTATGGCATGTACAGTAACCATCTAAAAAACAGATCAAATCATGAGACATTGTGAGGTTTCATGCTTTAAGCAGACTGTTAGCTAATTACTCAACCTGATGTTTCTTTACTCCTCATTGGTTGGCTCCCCCTCTAGTTCACACAAGGACAATGTCGGATGAGAGATCATTCTTAACAATTCACTATCACTGATGTGTGCAGTGCAGGATTGAGTACATCAGGCTCTAGGGATGCTGGGGATTATTATTATTTTTATTTTTATTTTTTTTAAAAATGGGTTTGGGTTGAAATGCCCTTCAGCCATAAATATTTGACTCAACAGAAACATTGAGGCATGCTTAAAAGACAGTTAAAAATACATTTTATATCTTCTATTCTGTAAATTTGAACCAACAAACACAAATGGGTGTGTCTGATAAAATGTTCCTTACTGGGAGGTGTCCACTGTCTACCAACTGATAGAAAAGATAGAAAAGTCTTCTTGTGTGGTTCCCCTGTGGAGATCATTGCACTGCATCCAAATCCAATCAGAGAAGTCTAGTGTCTTTATTCCCTCTCCAAAAGTCTAAAAAACCTTTCAGACAATATCATGTATAAGATACCAACTAGCCTGTTATTGAGTCTCCATGTACTTTGTATGTTGGACCGTCATCGGTTTGCACTTTTTGTAAATCACTTTTGATATGAGCATCTGCCACACAAACAGTTCATTACCTCCTATAATCTCTAAATGTAAAGAGAAAACAGACACATAAATGCATTTTGACCAAACTGCTTAGACCTGAACAGAAATGATAATAAATGATGCATCCTTAATTTTAAAAGTCTGTTATTTTAATTATGAATTATTATAGTCATATATATTGTTACAATGATTACCTACATAGCTTGTACAGATTAATTGTGTTGAATGTAGATGTATACCAATTTTCAGGCTGTAATAAACATTAGCACTGGAAGCATGTGCTTCCTGACACGTGTGGCACGTAACTGCTATATAATCCCAGTTAATACAAACTAAGAATAAAGCCTTGTTAGTGCTGAGCTGAGTGGAAACTCTTGTAGTGTTCATCATACATTCATAGTCTGCCAGACATATCTGAATATCATGCACAGTCTACACATCCGTAAAAATAATAACTGTTGGCTTGGAGTAACAAATCTTTCTTGAAGATGATAAATCCAACAATATTTAAATAACTGTTACAACTATACTGTTTAAGGTAAAAAATTTCACATCGGGCCTTTTGCTTTAAATATTTATTTGAATTTATTTAATATTCATTTGGAAACTGATCTGATTTGAATTACCGCAGCACTGATGTGCACAATATAACATCATTTTACCCATTTCAACTGCAACTATACAGTGTTATATGTGTGTTGTATCTGCACTCACACAAACACAAGTACACCTTGCCAGATAGGCTTATCAGGTTGGTAAGACATGTCAATCACTATTTCTGCGGGATTACTCTCTTATGCAAAGTGATTATGCTATATACCAGAGAGGCCGTGTTGCTGAGAACTTATGGGTATGCATGAAAACTTGGATACATGTTTACATAGTCTGCAAAACATTTCTGTGTTACTTGATAATGTGCATGTGCCCCTGATTAGAAAACCCGGATTGCTGAAAAACTGGAGTCAATCTACAATCTAGGAGAAGAAAAACAACTATTGGAAAGGTAAGGGCTAATGTGCAGTAACTCATTAATCATGCTAGAATGTAAGACTAAAATGGAGGGACCTACAGTATATAGGGACATAATACTTAGGGAGATAATACAAAGAAATCAAAGATAGCTTTGAATAGCAATATCTCTTCTTTTCTTTCAGATGTTCCCCTGGTCTGCTATGTTCTCGCTGGAGCCAAAGGTGCCTGGCCAGCGCACTCCAGAGGAGCTGGTCACTAACACCCTGATGCTCGAACTGGGTGCCATGGTGAAGCGTACTGAGCGTATCTGTTTGGAGAGGGCCAGTGAGGTGCGTCGCCGTCGCAGCTCCTCATCCTTACCAGACTACAGCTGGTTGGCTGGGCCTCAACCCCACATACCCTACAAGCTCACGCCTAGAGACGTCCTAGACTTGCAGGAGCTCTGCTCACGGATCCCACCTCCACAGTGTGGCCCTCTCATTGTCAGGTAGGTAGAGGTAGACCATGAACCAGTCATCATTTGGTAGGTTGTACTGTAGTAGGGTAAGTAAAGTTAACTAACAGCTGTACTTGAAAATATATCAGTACTTCAGTTCCAGGCTGGGTGGAGGGCTTAAGAAAGTTTAATAGTCTGTTGAGATAAAGAATAAAGTGTCTGAAATGTCTATATTATAATCTATAAAAATGTCTATATTATAGTCTATAATCATCAAAAAGGTAGACTCATGCATTGTTTGCAATTCATCAGATCATATTTCATTGATTTATTTTTCCACTCTTTTGTAAAATTGTGAAAAACAACTGTTTAGTAGCTCAAAGTAGTTTAAAGCAAAGCTCTACTGAATATTGCATTATATTGAGTTGCGTTTGTGTTTTCTTTTGGCCCTTATTACATACTTGTTATTTCCATTATATATATATAGCAAGCTTTTACGTTAACAAATATATACTGGGAGCCTAGTTAAATCATATTTATTACAGTTCAATACCGTGTGGGATATATACTTCTGCATTACAACTAGTAATGTTATTTTTATCATATTATGCAAGGTTAATAATAAAGGTTATACATTGTTTATTGTCTGATTTATGATTGTTATGATTCTCAGGTTTCGTAATTTAGTGTCTGAGCTTGAGCCAGAAGTGCATGAGGTCCCTCAGCTCTTCCGCTCAGTGCTGAGAGCCTGTCTGGATGAGGAGCATGCTGATGAAGAGCTACAGGGGCGTGCAGCTCGTTGGGAGAAGCGGCGCAGTAAGAGCCTTTCATTTGTCACCTTCCGATCCAAGTTCCGTGTACTTAGCCGTGGCATGGGCAGTTTTGGCGGCTCACGTAGCAACCTGCAGGAGGAAAACACATGGTCAGAGGAGGAAGAAGAAGAAGGTGCAGAGCAGGCAACATCAGCAGCGCCACGACAGAGAAGAGGGAGAAGCCACAGCATGCCAGAAATTATCCCCACAGAGGGGTCTGCTTGAGGCTGCAAAGTGAGGAGCAAGGAGATTTAGAACAGGGAAATATGAAGAGGAAGAGGGAAAGATGGAGATATGAAAAACAAGTAGAATGACAAAATGTGTACAAGAGCTTGTCTTACATTGTTATTCACACATGTATGTATACCAAAGATAAAAAGTTGAGACCTTTTGCTACGTTCACACATACAGCAGTTTTATCACTACATGTTACCAGACATTTTTAAAATGCAGCTTCAAGTAGGGGTATCTACTACTTGTTGCTGTAGTAACATTCATCAATAGACGGTACATCTTGCGTTCCACTTCCAAGAAAACAAATCAGTTTTCTTGCCACTAAAACGAAACATTCTAGATGGAGAGCGTTTGTATATAAAATTCACCAATTGTATATATGCATCCTATCACATGAGATGAAGGTGCAGCAGTGAGCTCTACTGTCTACACCCCTATTGGTAATTGCTGCACCAAGTTGCTCCATATTTTCATGAACTTAAAATTTTCTCGCCTTTTTCTGCATAACTGGGCACACCTACATCTAATCGCTAACAGTCACTGTCACTCATGTTGCTCTAAGTCGCCAGCTTTCACTGAAAATGAATGATCTCCAGTCGCTTTTCACTGTTTGTATGAACGTAGCATCAGTCTAGTGTCTTGTTGAATTTTTTTGAGTTTTGAAGATTTGTTGTAAATAATTTCCAAAGTTTCAGATTAATAAACCTGCTTATACTACAGCACAGTTTCTCAAATCTGATTAATCAGAAAGTGTTTAATAAGTCTGAAAGCAGTTCCTGCTGCAGGGCTAATCACAGGTTTAGATGAATGTGCTCATTCTAATATATTACATATGTTAATTATTAGAATTATTATTATGTTTTTCAGAGGGATTAGTTTGGCAGTTACTCCACATTATCTAAGCCTGAAATAATAAATGGATGATGTTATTGGAAACTTTAGGCTACATCACACCACCCTGTTGTTTTTCCCTCACTGTGTATTGTAGTAAATGTGTTAATGTTAAGAAGCAAACAAATCAAAACAACCACAAACATGTTTTGTTTCAGTTACAAAAAAGGAAAATAATCCAGGTTCATAAACTTGTTTTTAATATGCAGTTCCTTTCCAGAAATCATGGTCAGCTCTTACTTGAGGCATCATTCAGCTTAAAAAAGTGAGGAAACACATGATTTAAAAAAGTGCTTATTAATTAATATGCTGTACATGGTTCATGTAGAATTGTCTAATGAAAGGAGTGAATGAGAAACTGAATGATCAAGAGACTTTACATATACTGGTTAATATCTATTGATGCCTTAAACTTTCAGAATTTACTGCAAAGTTTGTTCCTTATAATATTAACCTGGGTATTTTGCAAACTCTGCCTTCTTAGTGACTGAGAACTTAACGTAGATTGAACTTCACATTATGGTTTTAAAAGTCATGCTTCTGTTTTGGCTCGCTGTATGGTTAAGTCACAAATCTTCAACAAAGCACTAAAAACAGTCTTCATTTACACTATACAAAGCGTAAAATCATGAGAACAGAATAACTAGCTTGCTATATCTGCTTTGGAAATTAAAAATAAGGAAAATAAGCAACTCTTTCAACAATTTACAGTAAAAAGCCATTACAAGGCCATTATTAGTTTTATCAAAGGACTAATTCTCCTTTAAACAAACAGGAGACAGGATGAAACACATGTAAGTTCGAAAGTTTATCATAAGGAAACCTGTACAAGTGATCATATTAATTTATCGTAAAAGCGAGTCCTTTACATCATTCATGTTATCGTTAATTGCTGATAACACTGTCAGGGGAAAAAAAACTAAACCAGTTTGCAGAATCAAACCATTCACAAAATAAGCCTTCTCCCTAAAATAAGTATGGTAAGTGAAGGCTTAGGTTTTATAATGTAAATGTGTCAAGGTAACAAAGAGAAAAGACAAGAATGAAATCTGACCCCACTCAATGAATAGGGCAGGATTTTTTAAAACTGCCCTCATCGTCATAATCTATGCAGAGAGCAAGACTAACCGTACAAGTTTCTATAATTTAACTAACATTTTTCATTCAGAGTATACAAGCATACAACACATAAGTGGTACAATATGTCCGCTCTCTTCGCAAAGTTATTGTTGTCCAGTCTACTTCATTTTTTTTGCACATCGCCCATTAATAGTCCATGGCTACTGCACATCGTCCATGTCCTAATCCCTTCGTTCCTTGTGGTGCTTTCCTCTCAGGCAAGGAAGACCACAAATATGATGAAGAAGACCACCAGTACAAGGAATATCTTAATCATTAGCCAGCGGTTGGAGGAGACCGACTGAAAGTATTTGAGGATCTCCGTGTGAGCCATGTCCACGTTCAGCTGAGTGTCCTCCACGTTGGAATCAATCCTACAGAGCAACAAGAAAAATATCCAACATTTAACAGCATTTCAACATGAATTTCCAGTTGTACCAGTCTTAATGCTAAATACTCACTCAGTTTGCCAGAGGATTATATCAGTGCCTTTATACCATCTCATACAGTATGTTCATGAAATTATATTAATAGATAACTATGCATATTAAAGAGAAAACCTCATCCAATCACAAATCTAGAATGATATTCTGACTCATTTCACAGTATGTATTACTATAAGGAAGACTAGAACACAAATGTGTTATTTGAAAAATCAAGGAAGACAGTTATTTTTATTTATTTAAACTCTACTCCATCCCATTAACACTACTTAACAACTTACATCTACTAAACAAAAGGGTGGACAAATCAGCACTGTCAGCAATGTCACACAGATCACATAGTCCTAGCTATCAGTTGTATACTCATTTCCATAATTTAAAATAAATACTCCTTATTGACTTTATTTAAAACAAACATTTCCATTTGGTATGTAGTCATATTTAAACTCAGAACAGGAACCGAAGCCTGCTGTAGTGTACAAACTGGCTGAAGTGTGAAATGGCTGACAAAATGTTTTTAACTAGCTAGATTATTCATCCTGTAACAGAATCATGACTGAGCAGGTATGTGGAAGTAGGTACAAAAGTAAGTAAAATATAGGGTAGAGCAACACCAGCACATCCTATAACTGTCCTGCTAGCATAACATGCAGTCACCTTGTCGTTTAACACGGTGATAAAGCTAGCCAGAAGTAAATAATATGTTCTTTAACTCATAGCCAATATGCTGGCCAAACCCTTACATTAGAAATAGCCACATATTCATTTGTTTGATTCATAAACAATTATATTTCACTAACTAACACTTTCTAGCCTGGTTTTCATTGCCCCAAAACCTGTTGAATGTGAGCGGACAAAAGAACTTTTATTTAACTGACGGGATAGCTGATAAATGTATACTTCACACTACACAGCACTATTCAAGCATTCTCCTTCTCACCTCTGTATGGTCTCCTCTTGTTCTTTGACCATATGTGCCAGCTGCTGGAAGATAGAGCCCAGCTCCACAATGGTGCTCTCGATGTTTTGCATGGTGTCTGCTCGACTCTGGATGTAAGAGTCCTAGAAATGACATTGAGGATTGGGGGAAAGAGGAGTAACAGTTATCTATTCAAATCAAGTTTAATATATGCATATATTATATAAACATAGATTGTAGACAATAACATTTACACAAAAGAAACAAAGGAATGTCTAAATAAATAAAAAAATCCAATCATCTAAATGAACAAAACAGACACATTTCATGTTAGGCATGCAAGAAACAGTGATACAAATCTGAAACACTTGCCACTGAATCGTACCTGTTCATCAATAAGTTGCAGTTGAAGGGGATTTGCTCTTGAGTCCATGTCAATGGCCACATCACTGCCAAGGCTTCTAGATTCATCCTGCATCAATACTGAGTTACCTGAAAAGTAAAGTTCACAAAACTCAAAAAAAAAAAAAATTCTTTGTGTATTACCATGACAAAAACTTTTGTTTATTTCCTTTCTGATGAGGTAAAACTGCAGTGGCTTGCTAACTTACTGAAGTTGTTGGCAAGCATAGGTGAGGTGGACACTGGCGCCTGTGAGAATTGCTCTCTTCTGCTGCGTTGCTGTTTCAGATTCTACACAGATTAGAACAAATACAAAAAATGTTCACAACACTCCTTACTATAAAGGAAATAAGAAGGACAGCTGTGAGATACAACTGTAATGAAAAAGGGGTAAATAAACATTACCTCGGTTCTCACTTCCAACACGGACTTGAAATCGTTAGACATCGATGCCAACTTTGACTGCAAACATTAAAAGAGTGTACGTCAATATTTCTGTTGCATTTTTACATGTTACAGCAGGACAGCTAGTCTAGTCAACATGAATGAAGGATAAGAAAGATAAAAATCTCAAAAGCACTTCTTGGAGATAATCAGATAAGACTTGTTACCTGGAGAGAGACAACAATCGTGTTGGAATGTGTCTGAATGTGCCGTCCATTTTGACCACTTCGAGAGCGAACCAGGTCTTGCAGCTGTGCTATCTGTTTATTTAAACTGTTGATGTCCTGAAACAGAGACAAACACACACAAAAAATATAGACAGAGCATTATAGCTTTAAACCAAAAATGTCTTGTTATCTGGTCTTTAAACCTTTGCATCCACATTGATTCGTGTGCATTAATAAAATGAGGAAACGACAATTCAATGCATGTGTGTGCAAGCTTTACTTTATGAAAAAATATTTGCAGTGAACTAACTTCAGTTTAGGGGGAAAAAAAACAATGTATAATCAGCCCAAATTTGTATGCACAGAATTTTTCAGCAAATGGTAGCTTGCTTTACTGGCAGCTCTTTGGACTTCCTATTGAAAGTTAACAGTAACAGACACCAAATTAAATTGTCACACTTCCAGGCCTTTTACCTGCTTACTTCAAGCTTTAAATTCCACTTCTTAGTTTTAATCTGTTACTTTTGTCATGTTAGTGACATCAGTACATAATAGTTTTCATGAATATAACCTTTGACTATATATAGGAATAATTGTCGCATGAAGGTGAGAAGGATGAAGCAAAGCCAATGTCATGGAAAACACCTTACACAGGTTAGTACAAATCAACATGACCGAGCAAGCTATAAATTGAATGTGGCTTCCTCAGGACTCTAGCAAATGAAAAAATATTCAGGGGCACTTGACCATATTATGTCAGAAAGATCTTTTACTTGATATTCATTTCTTGTTTCTATAAGAATTGTATAGAATCAATATCGCGATTGCAAATGAGCTCATACTGAATACTGGCACAGCTATGACTACATATATTGAGTCACAACCATGCTGATATTCATGCCTCATTTGATATTGCTTAATGTATTACAGTTGATATTTAATTTTTACTTGTATATATTGTTGTAAATAGCTAACCACGACAAAGGTCCAAATGCAAATGTCCAAATATTTACAGGCCTGACTGTTTTATGTTTATGAATGACCTCTGACCTGCTTTATGATGTAGGTCAACTCTTCAATCTCCACAGCCTTGTCATCGAACAGAGACTTCCTTTTGGCCACTGAAGAATGAGAAGTGTGTTACTAATGGTTGTAAATCATACTGACACACATTACAGGACTTACAACCCAATGCACAGACAGTGTTAATCAGCCAAGTACTTACAAATCGTGAGCTTTTCCAGTTTAGCAAACGTGTTACTCAAGTCTTTTCCAATTCTCCTGAAAGGCACAAAAGTAGCAGGAATGAAAATGCTGAGAGCTACATAAAACTAAAATGCCAGAAATAATACTTGTTTATATATTCACAAGTCTTACTTTGCCATGAGTGTGAAGTCACTCCGCTGTTTAAGAGCATTATGATTTGGTTTTGCCAGCGTACCATTCTGTAACACAGAAACAGTAAAATGGATGTAACAATCCTAACATGTACAGTGAAATGAGCACAAACAATAACAATACAAAATTTCTGCTTAGTTACAGTTTAGAAATAAAAAAAATACAGGGGATTTTTCAAGGCTTAAAACGCTACAAACCAGGACATGACCTTCATTACTGAGCAACAAAAGCTACAGGTGAGAACGTCTCAAGGAATTTAAATGGGTTCAGAAGATTAAATGTGAAACCTCATGTAGCAAATACAGCAGAGCAACTGTTTCCTCTACAGAACAGAGAATCATATTCACACGCCCATAGCACATAAAAACTAAAATAATGTGTGACTGCCTTTTTATATCATAGGTACCAACACAATTCTAGCATATGCAAACATGGCTAATGTTTTTCAAATATGTGGCAATTAACATCCAGGCTTTTACGTTAACAAAATATTTTCGGGTCAGACCACAGTGCTTAATAAAATAAGTTGCTCCTTTTTTAATAAGAACACACTGCTGTCTAGGTCTACTGGCTCCAAGACAAAAAGCTTGTGAGCATGATCAGAGGTAAGTGAGAGTCACGGTGGTTTAAGTTACTAATTTACTTTTATTTTTGATAAAATTAAACCAGCAAAAGTTTTCATCTGTAAGCATGGGAAACTGCAAATAGGTGGGATCAGTCAAGAGTGCCTGTGGGAGTAGGCAAGTCCAGAAATAAATAAATAAACAAACAAATAAATAGATAGATGGTGGGGGGGCTTGCAAACCTGTAGATAACTGCTAGAAAAAAAAGAGGTATTTCTATACATTATCATAACATAATTGATTTGTTGCCAAACCTATATAGGTAGATATGATGAAAGATAAATTTGCAATGTGCAGAATTATTATTTTTATTTAATTTTTTTAAACAAGATCAGTATTTTGTCACCAAAAGTACTTTGACTAAACCATAAACGTTGGCACCTTTGTGATACATTCCTATCTTAATCAGGTAGGTGTCTTGTTTTCTGTCAACTGTTTTAAACAGAGGAGTGAGTTTTGTGTCCTACCTGTAACTGTCTCCCCTGCAGGGACTTGCAGGCGGATTGGAACTCCAGAGTGCGATCTCTGCAAGTCATGGTTCTGCAAACCACAGTGAGGTGGCCCTGGTAATTTCCGAAGTAAAGTCCAAAGTAAACACCTCTTCGGTGGGTGAAGAGAATTTAACGAGATGGATTTAAAACCACTAGAAACTTGCTGATGGTGGTTTGAGCTCCTGAACGCGCATCATCTGTGGAAAAACAGGTCATAGTTAAAGAGCATGTGGTTAACAAACGTCTCCTTAAAACATATCTGTTAAAGGTAATCTTTGGATGTAAACAAAGCAATAATCGATCAAATTGACTATCATGCGATGGTTCAATGACGTAGCTATATTTCAGCAGCTGCTTGAAAATCGACAGTTCAACACTGAATCGCCTGGAAGCTTCCAGCTCACTGCTGTATAATTAGGATATCTAACACGACGTAGCTGATAGTTACATGCCTGAATCTGTCTAAATCTTTAATACTAATCTATTTATATTGATAATAATATACACAAATGATTTAGTAGTGGCGAAGAATTGGCTAAAAAGAAGAAGTATCGGCTCAGTACAAATGGCTCCATAATGCCCATCAAGTGCACTATATCAGGGATAAGAGGCGTTTATTTATACCCTATGTAGTGCGCATAGATAAAGGTTAAGATCCTGTTTGAGACACATCTACTGTGAAAGTGAAATAACGCTAGCTTTGTTGCTACGTATATCTGCTAGCTCGTCAGCTGGTTAGCTGTATGCTAGTTGAAAGATTCGACCTAAGTTCCAGTTATACAAAATGTAATTTAGCGAGAACTAACAGAATACTATATTAAACCCGTGACCAATACAGCCAATATAAACCGTATACGTTTACTCACTGTTAGTTGGAAAATCTGTCGCTTTTCTGAGACGCCGGATTGCCGACAGTTTCAGATGTGTCTTTTCCGTGCTTACAACTTCCGGCGCGTGACGTCATTGCCACGTCCACCAGCAGGCATGCGCGCCGATTGTCTCAGAGCCCTGACTAATGACTGACTTATTATGGGTGTGTCAGTTTCTTTTCTCTCTTTATTTGTTGTGAACGGAAGCCGTTTCACGTCAGAGGTTCAACAGCACGTCCAGTTGCTGACAGAGCATCGAATTACAAAAAATGTGTTTTAAAATTTATTTTTTATGCTTACAGAGGGAAGCGAGATTATATCACGGACTAATTTGCATATTTGTTTAATTATTCATGAGCAATTCCATATCAGATTGGCAAATATATTATATGCAAGCAAGTTTGTAAGGCACTTAGAATAGAAAAAAGAATAGAACATTTTAATTTTCTTTCTAGAAAGAAGTCTTCACCCTGCAGACTGCAAAGGTGTGTGTGTTTGTGTGTGTGTGTAAACCTTTAGAGGTTTAGAACTCAGGAGGTTTTTGAGCTATCTACACCAAACTCAGCCAGCTTTTTTAGGGTGATACTCTGGATAAAGGTTTAAATAGGTGTACGACTGGCCCCGCCCCCAATATATGAAACATAAAAAAACTTCACTTGCAGCCCCACCCCAAAATAACTTGCAGCCCCGCCCCAAAATAAAAAAATACCACAAAATGGACATGTGATATATCAAAATACTCAGCACAATGAGGGGAATTGTGACGTAACATGCTCGTATCCACTCGACTCCAAAAGCATTGAAGGCGAGAACAAATCTAGTACAAACTGAGGTGCTTGTATCTTGTTTTTGTCTTTAAATTGGAATTCTTTCCTGTCAGATTCTGATTTGCTGCCTCACAGCTTCAGATCTGTCCCAGGTCTGATCATGAGCTCAGGTTACTGTGTCCATGGAGTATCTGGGCATAATCTTCTTGTGTCTATGTGGGTTTCTCTTGGTTTCTCGTGTTTCCTTCCACCTCCCAAAACATACCAGTAGGTAGAATTGAATATATGATCGCGTGTTAATGATGCCATGTGATCGACCGGCATCTGTGATGTAGTCCTACTTCACATCCAGTGTTTTTGGTATAGGCTCTAAATCCACTACGACCCTCACTAGAATAGATAGGTATCCAGTAGTTCCAAGAAAAAAAAATATTTTCATCAGTGAGTACCAGTGAGATAAAATTAAAGCCTTGCTTTGTCAGAACAAAACTGTTTAAAATGTCTACTAATAGTTGTGAAATAGTGATGGTTATATTCTTTGTTTATTATAAATTGTTCACATACAAATTGTAGCAATTAGAGCAGAGTATCCGTCATCCCATGAGGCAGAAACCTGTTGTGCCACTGTTATCATTTTGTTCCATATGAAATGTTCTAATTTTTAACAGAACCTTCCTTCCACTCACACAGTAAAACATTAATTTGTCTTCTTCAGCAACATTATTTTTAGGTCAGGAGCACAGTAGGTCTGTAGCCAATCCTAGGAACACTGGTTGTGAGGTGGGAGAATTGCTCATCTTTGGACAACCTTTATTGTCAAGTCAGTCTACCTATCTGCATGCTTTTAGGTAAAAGGGACAAAAACTTAGAACCTTAAAACACTTGGGCAGAACAAAACTGCCCAGACAAACATTAACCCAAGCTAATGGTTGGCCTTTCCGTTTTCCCACAGCCCCGCCTCCAAATATAAAAAATCAAAAATCTTTCCACAACATTGACATGTGACATATGTGACAAAACACTCAGAACAATGAGGCGAACTTCCTTACGGGTATTCGGATTACGTAATGTGACGTCACGTGCTGCCCCGCCACAAAATTGAAAAATACCATAAAATGGTCACGTGATATATCAGAACACTCAGCACAACGAGGGGAATTGCGGGTATTCGTGTGACGTCACATGCTCGTATCCGCTTGCCTCTAAAAGTATTGGCACCCTAGCATACCGGCCTTTAGGAATACTTGCTCTGACAAGTCAACATCAATGTTTACCACGATGAACTTTACAAATCTAGTTGTTATTATTATTATTATTATTATTATTATTATTATTATTATTATTATTATTAACAGCAACAACAACAGCGAACAACAACAACAATTTTAATAATAATAATCCAACTAATCCACTAGGGGCCGCCAGACAATATTTATAATGACAATAAAGCCAACGCACATTGATTTTTCTATTTAGTTGTAAGTACGAGCA
Source organism: Tachysurus fulvidraco (assembly GCF_022655615.1). Lineage (NCBI taxonomy): Eukaryota > Metazoa > Chordata > Actinopteri > Siluriformes > Bagridae > Tachysurus > Tachysurus fulvidraco. Next base: position 15,981,126 of record NC_062534.1, read on the forward strand.
CAATTTTTTGATAAAAGTATGACTTTTGCTTTGTGCATTGAACAAAATGTCAGAACGTTTTAATAATGTCACATGAACGCATTATAGAAGCCCATTCAGATAACTTCGCCAAAGCTGCTTTAACCACCAGATGTCGCCACTTTACTAAAATACATAAATAAAACTGTAGCCAATGTGTTTCATTCATTTAATACATGAGGAAAAATAAAGACTTAATAGAAAATAGAAATATTTTTCTTTCGTTTTTTATTCAGTCTAATATAGGAACAAATGGAGAAATGGGGTAAATGCTACACAGAGATGGCCGCTTTGAGATAACGGTCACTGTTTATAACTGTCATGTTATCACTCAAACACACACTCAGCTTTGTGTAATGGAACCTCAACAAGAAGCAGCATGTCCTGTTTGTGCTGTTGTGTTGCTGTAATCTTTCCTCCTCAGTGACTGTGAGGATTTTTATGTTTCTCCGTATAGATACAGATGGGAAAATCAAAAGAAGGATACACTTCAAAAACAACCGCGTTAACAACAACATGCATGCATTAGGGAGTGTTAAGGACAACCTGTTTTGTGCTGCTTCTAACAAAACCATGTTTTCATGTTTAAATTTCCTTAACGGCTAGCACGTCTGACTCACACTGCTGGGGGGTGATGGTTTGATTCCTGTGTTTGTGTTGGCAGAGTGTTCTTGTAATTTGGGGGTTTCCTCCCTATTTCAAAGTCATGCATTGTAGGCTGATTGGCATCTTGAAAGTTGGCCATAGTTTGTGGGTCCTGAGTTGGGTTGACACCCCACCTGTGATGTCTCCTGCCTTCCTTCCCATGTCCCCAGATTCATCGTGACCCTGTGTAGGATATGTTGTACACAAAATGGATGGATGGAATAATGAGATCATTTAGCAAACATATTCTGGGGCACGTTCAGGTCTTGACTTCTTGAACCCCTTGAAATCACCCTCCTTTTTATCTGTGGAACTATAACATGTTAAAACATAGTCTGTGAGTAATTGCCCAATGTTTTTTTTTAACTCAGACCCTTGAAGTTCAAGTTTACAGCAGTCCTAAATGTGATTTATATATATATATATATATATATATATATATATATATATATATATATATATATATATATATATATATATATATATATAATAATATATATATAATGCTCAGGAAAACTATTAGACTAGCCAAAGAACATTTTTATGTACGTTATTTGACAATTTAACACCAGTTAGATGTCAGTATTTATTTGGGACACTGGGAATAATGCAGGATATAATATCACATGTTTTTGGGAAGTAGGAGGAAACCAGAGAACCCTGAGGAAACCTGGCTAGACACAGAGACCATATGTAAAATCTGTTACATATAGTGACCAGGATCAAACTTTGGACCCTGAGGCTATGTGGTGACAACTTTACTCACTGCTCCACTGTTAAAGCTTACCATGTGGTTTCTTCAGCTAACAATGTCCAAGTTAGCTGTTATATAGTAATCTTGGAACCGAACAGTCCAAATCTATGGAGCTTGTTTAATAACGTCTTTAAGGACATTATGTATGACTTCCTAAATTAGTTCTATAAAGACATTCTGTGAATTTAGTACTGTGCTAACAATCTTTGATAATGATCAAAATAAAAAATGCAAAAGAAGTAAATAGAAAAAAAAAACACTATTCAGAGATATTAGAGCATGATGTGCTGGCCAGATGCGTGTGTGTCTTTAATATGACATTAAATAGCGATAACATAAAAACTGCATTTATTTACACACTTTGGAGAGTATCTTTATTCACTTACAAATACTCACAATTTCACATCAACAATGTGTTAATGCTTTTCTTACTCTGTTTCATATACATGCATATCTTTTGTCGTCACTCTCTGATGCCATCAAAACACACATGCACGTACGTTCATGTTGTCCAGATACCATCCAGATCCCCTCTGAACACAGCTGCTTCAACAAAGAGTGGCAGTGTAAACATGGCTGATTTTTTATCACCGCTGCCACAGAGAGGGACCGTGCATGAGACAAAGAGATATGGATGGATAGATGGAAATAAACAGGCCTTTGCTTTGAGATGGAAATGTGAGGGATGAGAGTGAGAGAGGAAGAGAGAACCCCTAGGGTGAGATAGAAAAAGAGATCATAAAGCAAACAGACAAGTTTGTTTTTTCAGCTTAAGGAAAGATTTAAGAGATTCTCACATTTGTAAAGGCAATGAGAATGGGGCTGCCTTATGTGAAGGAGTTTTGCTATTATATGGCATACAGAGATGAGAGAAACGTAGAGAGAGGCACCTCTAAAGACAGAGTCAGACAATAAAAAAGCAACCACTAGACAGATGACTCATTCTCCATTTTTCTCTCTCTCTGCCTTGCTAATCAATTACAGAAGGTTAAATTTGGTCCTTGCACAGACAAAGGCCTGACAGAAAGGTACATCAGCATCGGATTAAAGCCTCACACTGCTTCCACCAGCATACACCCATTTAATAAAATAAAAAAGAAATTAAACTTAATTGCATCATCCACAGGCAATAGATGGTACATTGCAAAATGTTTACTCATCCACTCCCTGCTTCCCTGTACACACATGAAGCAATGGAAATAAAGCACAGCTTTGATAATGTCAACTGAATCGAACATCTGTGGCTACATTAAACACAATCTTCCCAAATGTCCCAAGTGTCCATATTACTGAGCACTACAAAATAACTTGACTTTTTACAGCATGGCAGTCATGAAATCTGACCTTTCCAAGACATAGGCAATAGTCTTGATCTAATTACAATAACCCATTAATAACTAGCAGAAAAGCTTGGAAAACACTTGCAAATGTTGTGCAGGTGCTGTGCTGTGCCCAGACGAGGTGGAGAGCAGGTGACATTTGCTCTACCATATGAGCTGAGTCACTTATATGTGTGTGTGTGTGTGTGTGTGTGTGTGTGTGTGTGTGTGTGTGTGTGTGTGTGTGTGGTACTGTGGCAAATAACTGACTCAGCAACATTGAGGCAAGAGGAGGGAGAGAGATAATATTATTTCTCACATCAATGTGCTGCTGGCAGGCGTCTGCCCGTGCCTCCCAGACATGCATGATAATTATTAACATGTTTGTCTTTCATTACCTAACCAACAAGGGCAAAAGAGAAAGAGAGAGAGAAAGAGAGAGAGAGAGAGAGAGAGAGAGAGAGAGAGAGAGAGAGAGAGAGAGCAGAATTGAAAAAAATTATAGAGACATCAATAACCACAGTTTCTCAAAAATAGGACATTTCACTTTAATAATACAATATACTGAACATTACATTATGGCTGTTGCTGGAGGTCTACTGAAAGCATGTCAGCTTAGTATATACGCATTTAGACACATGTATTGCCCCTCCGATTGTACATTGTATGGCAATATGAGTGATTTATACTTGTTCACTAACAGAGGAATAGGGCATAAATGGTGTAGCAGCAGTAAGATTGTTACTATTGATTGTTACCATTATACAAATATAGATTACACAGAATTTAAACTATAGCTTAGACAGTACTGTCTCTTTAAAAGCCATAATTCACATAAAAGACGGAATGCAGACGAAATTTCCTGTACATGATTCAAGGTGCACGGTAACACTGAAGAGAACTGGTACATTCATATATAATATACATACTGTGTATTTTTGTGTATTATATTTCCAATACAACTAGTAGCAGTAAATTTAGATAACTGTACATTGAGCGTGGTAGTCAATCCCTACAGTAGGTGTAATATGAAGTCTGGAATAAATTACCTTCTAAATCTATTACAGTCATTTGAGTCGAGACAAACATTTAGCCGAGCAAAAGACAGGACGATGTCTTCTTTACACAGCAGATAACAAACTTGACGTAACAAAACACCACAAATGGAACGATTAACCCATAACCATAGTGTGAAGCAAACTATAAGTCAGGGATTTTTTTTATTTACATTATTGCAGATGTATAACTATATTCATAATATTATTGCAAAATATCCCTTAGGTTAAACCACGGATTTCAGTCAGATATGCTACATGATGAGACTTCGAGGAAGTTAAGTGGCTGTCAGCCACTGTCCATTACCTTCACCTAAATGTACAGAATATATCTATATATTCACATATTCTTGCAGATAATATCAAACTTACAGACCTGAGCGTTCACAGATGGCTATGACCAATGCATGATTCTAGACAAAATACTGAATTATATCTCCTCTGATATTAATATTCTCACAGTTGTTATGTGACAAAAAATACCCCAAAGCAACATCAACAAAGCTAGATATAAAAGGCAACTCAATATAAAAAAATAAATATATTATATTTTGGATACCCTATAGTCAGTGCAGAATGCCACAGATTTCAGATTTTTAAACTAACAAATAATCATCTCAGGTTGTTAATATCAGTGCTAAGATTTGATGTATTGATTGATTTAACAGATGTGCCTCTCTGCTACAGAGCTGTTCTTTTTTTATTCTTGCCCCTTTGTTCGAATTAAATACAGACCCTCATATAGATGCATGCTGTGGCAGAGAATGTGTCCGTAGCAGGCCACCCAGGCCGATGCTTTAAGACAGCTTAACAGAACACAAAACAACAAAGGCACCATTACAACTTCTTGTTGTTGTTTTTTTTTTTTGTTGTTTTCTTTTTTTATATAAATGAACCACATAAGGCTACAATATTATAACTAAGACTTACATAACAACTGAATATAATGATATAAATGTAAAATAATTTTTAATTCTTCTCTTAGTATTAATAAAGAAAAGCTTATAATCACCTGTTATGTATGAGAGAGAGAGAGAGAGAGAGAGAGAGAGAGAGAGAGAGAGAGAGAGAGAGAGAGAGAGAGAGAGAGAGAGAGATTGAATTAGAAAAAAGGCAGAGGTAGAAACATGGGAAATTTCAAATACAATATAAGTAAGTTAAGACAAGTGTGTGCATGTGTGTGTGAGAGCAAAAGAGAGAGAGAGGGGGGGAGAGAGGGAGAGAGAGAGAGAGAGAGAGAGAGAGAGAGAGAGAGAGAGAGAGTTTGTTGTGTGTTTGTGTGTGTTTGTTGGAATCAGCAGTGGAATATAGCCAGGTTTCTTTACTATTGACATTCCCCTCACTGCCTGGCCTGAGGGAAAGTCTCATTTATTCCCAAAGGAAAGCTCCAGACAAAAAGCAAATCAAACAAACACAATAAGACTCATTGATACAGTCCTGGAGGCCACGTGATGGGCTTATGGAGGCTGAGAATAAATCAGGCCTGTCACAGAGATCCTTATCTTTCTATACTCAGACCACACAGACGCCCATCTATCCATTCAGCACATCTCAATACCAGTCTCTCTATCAGTCACAGCACATATATATGCCCAGAACAGATGGGAAATGTCCTAACGATTGAATGTCCTGCAACCTAATTTAGGACACTGGGGTTTTTTTTGGCAAAGTTTTGGGGTTTCTTTAAAAAAAAAAAAAAAAGATAACCCCAGCTATTTGAAGGTCAATAAAACTGTGAATTCCAGCTTCCAGATCAGTCAAACACAGTCATATGAGTGAAGTCTTTCCAACCAGTGACATTTTTTCAAATGTCTTGTGGGGGTGATGGATCTATTAAGATTTTGTGTATTAGCATGAATTAGCACAACAATCCAATCCACTTGAATGCAACATGCCTTTCCTGTGACTCCACTAGCAGCTTGTGCTACTATGCATGATTGGCTATCCAAACCATTGCAGCATGATGCTTCAGGGATTTAGTGATGAAAATCTGGAGACACACGGTATACACACACCAATACTGGGACACGGATACCGAGCTGAATACATGCATCTAATACTGCACTAAAGGTGAAGAGGTGGGTAGCAGGGAGGCAGGAGGTTCTGCTACTCTTGTTGAGGTGACTCCTGCTCTACGACTCCACGATAAAGACACTGTCTCGAAAGATGGATGAAGTTACAGTGCTTTGTAACCAGAGAAGGAAGAAAGGACCCTCATTTCATTATACTCTTTCACATCTGAAATAAAAGCAGAATGAGGAATAAAAATACTGACATGCCAAAGGTTTAATGAATTAGTGCAGCAGTGGCAGTACAAAAGTAGGACATGTGTACCTGCAGCTGTGCTGGTTGAGCTGTTTGCCTCTCTTGGTGCAGCTCATCTCCCTTAGACTGCATATGCACTCGCACATCGGTGGCTCTGATGTCATTCTGCGCATCGGGCAGGGTGGACATTGCTCTTCGGCAGGGTGAGAAGGCAAGATGCTAGTTGGGAGAGCAGGAGGTGCAGGTGTTGTAGGTGCTGGAGTCCTATTAGGACAGACTAAGACTTAAATATGCCATTTTAAAATAGTAAAAAATAACATTAAAAAATAGATCAAAAGCATTGGAATTACTTGATATATACATATTTGCATATTTGGTTTTAAACCAATAAAGCCATTTTATTAGTTACTATTATTATTTTTAACACTCCTTTTGGAGGCGACTGAAATTTATGGAAATCTAGTTTATGGCACGAAAAATGTTCTGTAATGGTTATGTATAAACAATTAATGATAATAATGACTTTTATGTCCACAGAATACCCTTATCTTTGTGTGCGATGTCGCTTGGCAACCAAATCTTGTTATCAGCAGCAAATGTTTATTGCGAGTATTATTGCAAGTAAATTAAATTACTACTTGAACACTGGATTTTATGATATTGTTTTGTCACTGTTTAACAAAATATGCTTGAGGTAATAGTTATTTCATCAAATTAATCAATAGATTTGGACACTGCTTTGTGTCATGATAGAATTTCTGTAATGCACACTTTTTCATCTAATGCTGAAGCATTATAGACTTTTAATAATATAGTCCACCTGTCTGAATCTCTCTTTATCCTTCCATGCTCAGCCAACAGTCCCCCAGGCATGCAACACTTAGAATGCTAAAAGAGCACATAGAGACTGTGTAGTATCCTATTAATAATGCTTTTAACCTATAATGCTTTTAATAATGCCTTTAGATTGATGCGACTGCCACTTTTATTGAATTAACCGAAAAAGGGAGAGAAGGAAATCTACAGCTGAGTGAGTTAATTAAGGAGGAAATCTGTCTTTGCATGAGTGGATGTGCTTAAGGAGTCAAGAAGTCACAATGGGGGATGGGGAGGGGGATTTCTGGCCCACAAATTATCCTAATTTCACACCTGCCACTGAATCTATCCATAGACTGGTGAATGATGGATAGCAGAGAGGGATAGGCGATCCAAAAGAAATCGCCCTCTGCTTGCCCTTTCCATGCATATGATAGAGGAATAAAAAAGGAGGAGAGGAAAAATCTCTTAAATTAATTCTTTAAGAACTGAATTAGTTGGTATCTGGGTGTATACGTGCAGTGCAGCATGTTCCAAAACAAAAATTGCTAGACGTATGATGTAATATATAAAATCCTAAATCCTGGCAGCAGATTAAAGCTCTGGTTAAACATAAAGTTGTGAAATCTAAAGATGATTCTTTAGTTTGCTTTAAATAATGCATTTTATAATGTCACATGGAGCTGAAATAAAAACAAAGAAACTTACGTCGGTTTTATCCTGACATGTTTCTTTCGCTTTGGTTTTCCCCTCTCCCTTTTCCTCCCTTTCCGCGTTGGTCGTGGGTCTTGCCTGTAAGACAGGGACAGAGATCGATAAGTTCAGTGAGTGTAAAGTTCCATGCAACAACAAAGACTCTACCCTGTGTTAAATGGTATCACGGTCATTGCTATAAACAGGCCTTATGCATCACAATGACAGATTTGAGAATCACATGACTTGCGTCTTGTGATTTCTCGTTTTCTTTTCGGGAGTTCTCAGGGGGGCCAGTGGCCTAATTAAGCAACAAAATAAATGTTCTGTTTCACAACTCAGAAGGAGTTCTCGGTTCTGACTCTCATCCAGCTTTGTAGACACAGGCCAGCTGGACACACACACAAACCATGCATGCATGGACCCTCACACACAAAGCCCCTAAATGCTTCTTGCTACATCAATTTCACATCAGGTCAATTTTATAAGAGCTATAGCTAAACCGAGTAATGTTTTCCTTAGCAACAAATTGCAGAGTTAAAATTAAGAACTTAGTAAGCAATACGTAAGACTGCTAAGTAGTATGCAGGTAAGCAAGACTGAAATACTGCTACAAGACTTAACTGAGACAACTGAGGCTGCATTTAATATCAAAAATACATATTAACACAGTGTCAATATGTACTCACAAGTGGCTTTTATAATTCAATTAAATTCCATTTTATTTATAAAGCCCTTTCTAAAAAAATGGACATTGTCAGGAAGCAGTCATATAGATTCAGGATATGCGTTCTAAATGTACAGACTTATCGCTAACGAACAAGCCAAAGTTGATGGTGGCAAGGAAAAACTCCCTGAGGCAACATTAAGAAGAAACCTTGATCATTGACTACTGAGGCTAATTTAACTCTGTTACACTATTAGTTATAGTTTAGTTGGCCAGAGTGCATGTGATGAAATGAGAAATGAGGTTGGATCAGCTGAGTGTGAACGTGGGGTGCTTTTGCTCACTACATTAGCTGAGCATTAGTTTCCCGTTTCAGCCAGCATCACTGAGTCACCAAAAGGGAGAGGACACACACAGAGAAAAAGGTAATAACTAAGGTAAATGTCTAATGTTACGTAATGCCCTATATACACAAGCCTATGTGCAACCACACATGCACTTGCTCACGTAGACACACATTTACCTGGTTGGCTCTGTGTGAAGATCTGCTTTTGGCCTGGAAAAAAAACACAATGACAAATTAATATGAGGGGATAAGATTCATTACACTTCTAATACTAGAGTTCAGAGACTGCTAACACTCTGGCTTTAACTTCTTAGTATCTAAGCTGGTTGAACCCTAGCTCTCAACACATATTGGCATAAAAGAAAAATTAGAAGCATTGAAAAGTGTTAATAGTGCGTTTGATGGCTTCAGTGTGGTGACTGTGTGAAGCCTCATTTTTTAACGGAAGAAAAGCATGAGGACTAAATGTAAATGATCCTTCTGAACGCTCAGCACCGCTAGCTCAGCTGATCCTAATCCTAAACCCTGAGCCCTGAAAGAGATTTTAATGTGAATTGTACAAAATGACCCAATAAAGACCCAATACACAGAGCTCGGCAGGACGCCAGAAAAAGGGGCTTTTGGGGCTACTCACTTCCCCCCCTTGACATTATGCGAAATAGCTTCTATAGGGACAGAAGGTTTTTATGCATGTGCTGGAGTCAGAGGGAGAGAATTCACCATGTGTCCACGGTGAACTCTGCTTTGCTATTCAAAACCTTTTCATGCATTTTTGCTTGAGAATCTAGTAAATCACACCTTGCATTCCAGATCATGTTTTGCATTTGACATTTTATGAAGTCACTAAAAATAGTATTTATATTAAACACTGAATCAAATTTATTGTAGGGCCCTGAATCAATCAGCTGATAGAGGTATATAATGTAAGTGTGTTTAAACATGTGGCTCACCTGCACTCACACTGCCTATGTTCTACGAAGGGTAACTGCACCAGTTCATGCTTCATGTATGTAGTTTTCATAAGCTGTGGGAATTGAAAGAATCAGCATTAGGACAGACCAATACACACACACACACACACACACACACACACACACACACACACACACAAAGCTCTGCATGTTAATGACTCCATCTTTTATCCTTCAATATCTCAAAACAGTATGTGACTGGAATCTAATCCAGCAATATCTATTACACAGTAGATTCTGTGCTAAATATGTATGAATGCCTCATGCTGTGTATGTCTCTTTTCTAACACAATTGTTTTCAGCATATTGAGTGAGATTTTGAGATCTCACTTTGGGTTGGGACAGTTGGTGTGTGGGTGCCTGTAATAGAACACTTTGTCTATTTTATCTAAACATTTATGCCATTCGTATACAATAAATTGACATTACTGTGTGTATATTCCTTAATAAGTGCCTAATGCATATCTGTGTTTTCAAGAGTCTAGACTTCAAGTCAAGGTCTCGTGAGTATAAACTACTGACCATGTGCTGTGAGCTTAAGACATTTTTCGTTGTTTGTGTATTTCTGATCTTCTATGAACATTCTGTATCAACATGTCTGTTCCAACTGCAAGAAATGGCTTCAACTTAAATTAGACAATTAGAAAAGTATTAGGTCGAAGTATAATAGGACAAAGATGAAGTGAGATCTAACTGAATCACATTAAGAAAGCATTTTTTTGCATTAGAGTTAATACTGTCCCTGTAAGAGAAATTTAGAATTACAGTAACTTACAGCAAACATGGGAATTTGTTATTGATAAAGCATTCCACTGACTTGCAGTGTAATTCTTCAGTGAAAGCATTGACTTTCACTATAGAGAATTTCATGTTTGTGTACGGTACTGTATGCAGTCAGAGTGGCTAATGGTGTGTGTGTATGTGTTGGGTGTTACCTCCATCGTGACCATATCTGTGTGTGAGGGCACACATTCAAGAGCCTCATCACCGCAGCAGCCACCACAGCGCCTCACTGACACACACGATGGTAGGAAGAGGTGATGTGTCTCCCAAGGGAACTCCTGCCACACCTCCACCAACGTCTCTCTCGGCTGGCAGCTGCTCCTCTCGTACACATCCATCCATCTAACCACTGACAGGAGAAAGGAAAGTGTAGTGAGTGTAGTCAGTAGTGAAACATGACTAGGTTAAGAGTGTGTCTTAACTGGGTAATGATTAAGTTCTAGACTGACGTGCACTTTATTTTTAAAGGATGGTGATTTGAAGAATGCTATGTTACAAAGGCCAATATTTTTTCTCAAAATGATACACATGAAAGATGCAATTCTTACATCTCACCATAGAAAATCTCAAAACTTTCTGAATGAGAAGGTGTACCTTGTCCTGATTCGTGACTCTTAGTGGGCTGCCATTGAGCTAGCTGGAGGAGAAGACACACATCCAGTCAGACATAACATACGTACAGACGGCAACAATATCAGGAATTTTAACTGCACATCCTTATTAGTAGATCTAATAAGACTAAGAAGAAAAAGAAGTCGTATAAAGGAAAGAGAATGAGATAGAGAAAGAGAGAGAGAGAGAGGGAGAGAGAGAGAGAGAGAGAGAGAGAGAGAGAGAGAGAGATTAAACAAAGGGCAGTCAAAAACAAAAGGAGTAAAATAAGCCAATAACAGTACAAATGTAAATAACAAAAAATACCAAAATTCTATAGCAAATAAATATATATATATGGTTCACAGCAAAAGATAATTCTACCACTAATATAATATATGAGAATGTCTAGATCCACTGATGTATTGACTAATAAATCAAAAAAACGGATATCTGAGAATGTAATTTAAAAGTGCACTCATTTGTGTCATTTAAAAAAAATGATCAGAGGACAGATTCCAAGAATGATGGTAGAACTGTGACCCGATATAGAAGCCAAGATTTCATCAGTTGTGATTTCAATCTAAAATCCATATAGATAAATTTGTCAAACTGAGAGTGTGTTGCATTGATCCCATGTATGGGTAAGATAAGAACAGGAAGTTAGTGCTTGTTCACATGAACACGCCCCACTGAACTGTTGGATACACACTCTGGTACAAGGTCACAGTTAGTTGAGAGCAGACTTTGCACTACAACACACATACACAGACATGCATACACATTAAAGAGCAGTTTGCCTTTGCCCGAGTTGGGGGATGATTTTAAGTAAATGAATGTGCATCTAATTCTTGTGCATGTCTAACAGAACTAAACTTGTGCTGTAAAGTGCCTGTATGTTCATTTATATAGGTGTATTTATGGAGAGATTGACTTATTCAAAAATATAACAGTTTCTCTATGCTTGATAATTATTTGAATGCTCAATTATGTGAGTTGCTGAAATTTGGTGCAATGTGGTACAGTGTTACAAAGAGATTGAAATATCAGTCAATTTCCTTTTTTTTTGTATTAGAGTCATTGTGAAATGTGGCCACCAAGCCTAGGATTGGCAGAATGGCTGGCACGCCACACAGTCCCACCCACATACACAAAGAATGATCATCTCAGTCCTGCCAGCTCATGCAGCAGCAGCTTGGTTTGGCATTGTCAGTCCCTTCTCTAACACTCTTTGATCCACGGCACAACGTCTCAGGGCCTGCAGTTCTCTATGAGTGCCTCAACCCACGGATTGTCTGGCAGCCCTGCCCATCCTCACCCAGACAAGCAGACGTGCCAACGAAAGACCTTGAAACACTGAACACTCCATCTGCACTATTTTCCCATTTACTTCATGGCAGGTGTGTGGATATCTCAAAAGCTGACCGGTCTGTGGCATAAAAAAGGTCAAGCATGGATACTGGATGACATCACCATGTCCTTACTTGGTGATAACACTGTAATTAACTCTTACATCATTAGCTTGATTCATTGAATGAGTCTGTGTGTAAGAAAAAAATGACAACAAGAGAGATATCAGTGCACTACACAATCTGCCCAGGGATTATAAACTAGCTATTTTGAAGACGGATCTCAGCTAATAATAATGTCAGTCAGAACGGAATAAAGAAACAACGGTTAAAAAAAGAAGAAGAAAAAAAGAATAAAGCCTAATTAGTCACCGGTGTCTTCAGAATAAAGACTGAGAAAGATCGACCTCTAAAATCAGTCTGCAGTGCCTAGATGCTGCCATAAAGCACGGCACCCATTTCACGTAGACCAACAGAGTACCCAGAATCACACAGTCTCTTCTAGTTAAGCAGCACTGACGCACAACCACGCAGGAAGCAACACACACAACCTTTCAGCTCTAATTTCACCTCCTCAGCGCAAACATGCTTTCAGGGAAGACGTCCAGCAGTAACGTTCACGCTGTTTTGCTCATGGTGTTATAACATCTTCAGAATGGGAGCTAATTAAATAGAAAGTGATCTAATGCGCATACAGTTTGCGCGCGACGTCTCCTTTTAAAACGCACAACCTTTGAGATGGCAAACGCCAATGACCGTGAGGTTATCTAAACAACATCACCGTAAATGGTCTGGAGAAAAAAAGTACCCAGCATTAACTCGGTGCAGTAAAATCCAACCACATTATAGATTTAATTAGAGTTTACTTTGATATCAAGTGATTTCATCAGACAGTGTGAGTGGTAGAACCAGCAGAACCTGTGATCAACCAGTAACCTGTAGTAAACTTTACAGATTAAAGCCCAGTAGTGATTGTTGGTGTTCTTACCGGTGCCCTGGCACAGTGCGTTGGCATTCTGGCGAGTGAGACGAACTGAAACATGCCGAAAATAACTTGTAGCCTTGTGCCCATTGTTGCTGTTCGCCAAGTAAGTCCAAAATAGTTCTCTAAATTATATAGCCCGATCCTCGGTTCCTTCTATGCACTCCTGGTTACTTTTATCCTTTCTGAATTTTACAAAACCATCATTTTTGGACGTTTATACAGCAGGATTGAACAGATCCTCATCCTCTTTTCCCACAGGAGATTTAATTAACCGTTAGAGACACGCGGATGCCCATCGGCTCTTTGTCATACAAACTAGTCCCACGTCTTGGCGACATCCAGTCAGCGATCATAAGCGATCCAAATGAATGTCCAGTCACTGAGCACACCGAGGTGGTTGCGTCCGTTGTTATAATTCCACAGATCACAATTACCGGCTAGTGCAAGAAGAAAGCACAGCCTTTAGACAGAAATACAGGCCACCGGGTAGTCTGGATATCACTAGGGGATATATAGTTTACACTAATACCCCGTGTGTTACTCCAAGGTGGAAAAAAATGCATTCAGAATGGATAAATCCTTCAAGGCGGTGAGGACGGTTTCCATGCGCCTTCCACGCGTGTTCGCTTCCCGTGACGCATCTCGCGTGACTGTGTGTCTGCTGTGTCCCAGCGCCACGCCGCGCTCCTGCTGTGCTGTGATACGATACGATTAGGTTTGTCCAGAGGCACACCACGCGTTTCGTTTTTATCACGCTCTATAAAATTAGTGATAAGATCGCAAATAGGTACAATAAAAAAAAAAACACAGATGGAAATGTAAGCAAATAGGCCTACTGTCGGTGGATCTTGTCGTGTGGCTGCTGTTCGCCCTTCAGCAGCTGAACTAGAAACGCGCGCGCTGTAACTCGAGGCTGCGCAGAACTGAGTGTCACGGTGCGAACTTTTGGCTTTTGTCCCCCCCCCCCCAACCCCCCCCCCCCCCACAACCCCCCCCCCCACCCGTAGACCTTGCTCACAACCCGGTGCAGGTGTAATGCCCTCTCCTTCTCCCTCTCCCGTCATCATAAGTCTCAGCAATAATTAACTCCCACTCTCTCGGTTCAGTTTGAAGACTTTTATTAGTCTAGTTTGCTTTTCGAGTGAGAAATTGCCTTATAAAATAATGCCTCTTGGAACAGATGTACTAAATGCACACGCATGATTCTCTTGATATCTTGGGTTTAAACATTCAACACAACTGATCTGTAAGTTAATGCATTTACCAGCATAACCCATAAGTGCTTAACGCGACCCCTCCCATTTCCTTTGCATGTGAAGACCCCCGACGTCATTGGTAAGTGTTTGGGTTATATAGAGCACAAGCCTCATGGGGGATCACTGAATGCGGGCTGTTATCTTCTGTAGAGCGAAGTGACAACACAGCTTTCTGCCACAATACCCCCTAAAGGCCCTCTCAATTCAAACAGACAAGAACTGATATCCTATGCTTAACATCAGTGTCAGTGTAAATGTCTGTGTAATAAGCTTCTGTTTCAACAGACTAATGATGAAGCGTGTCAAATCAGCCTCACGGCCGTAGTAAGCACAAGGCCATATAATGACAGACACAAAAATATCCCTCAGAATCCCATCCCTGTCTCCTGACTCATTCCTGAGAGGTGTTATCTCTGAGATCAGTCTGAGAAAAGAGCTGCACCTGCATATGGGTCTGTGCACCTTATCAGCCTATCAGATCTGAGCATGGCGTAGCTGAGGAGCTCTGAAGGCAAAAGGCCCACAATGTCAACATCTGCCCAGGAACATTCCCGAACACGTCTCCTAAATGCAGTGATTCAGCTGGAATAAGTTCTTGAAAGTGACAAGTAAAGGTTGATTATTATCTAAAAATAAAACCAAGTGTATGGTACAGTTTTGTAGAGGTGGCAACGCAACTCAATCAAATGAGCCGAGATATGATTCAGCATTTGTAATGCTGAAGTCAGACATCACGTGACATTGCTAACTGTGGCATCTGCTATCCACATTTATTTCTTTGGGCAATATTTTGTGTTCAAATTTGGAAAAGAAATTCTGGCTCTAAGTCACACTCTAAAGAACTTCTTTAACAAACCATGTTATTTTTGTCCATCGCAGAGGAAAGATCTGGGACAAACGCTTTGCGGCAGAGATTTCTTTTCTGGTATTGTACCTGCTAATATAATTAGGTTCCATTTAATGACTTGCTGCTGTTAAGCTTGGACACATACTGTAGTGCCGTCTTGAGTACAATGAGGACAAAGAACAAGAAGGAGATTATAAAAATAATTAATAAAAAGATATATTAATGTTAATAAAATCTTTACAACTGAATCAAAATTTTCTTCCTGAAAATTAAGCATTATTTATATTTTCAAAATGTATTTAATTATATAATTTGTTTTTTCTTTTTTCTTTTAATACTTTTGGCAAAGGACTACAGACTTCTCCTGATCAATATTTGATTTTGATTTTAAACATGTCAAACAATTGTTAGTGACACGTTTAAATGTTAATAATTATAATATAAAGATTAGTTTGTAATACCATTTGTATAAACCTTAACACAATATGCAGATTTAAAATCACATGTCAAATTATAACTGGTGAAATAGTACTTAGAATGGTGAGGCATATTAGCAGAACAAGGATATATTAGCATTTTCTTTAGATGAAACAAATAAATGAAGAACAAGAAAGGATCCGTTTTTAGGAAATTGTTAACACAAGTCTTATTTTATTCTTCTGGCAAAAAAGGCATTTACTCTATTGATGAGCTGCAGCAGTCCTTATTATAAAATCCAAGTAGTTTTGTTTAATTCTTTTTGCAATATATAGCTGTCATATTCCAATACTTCTGCATCCAACTGAAATGCTCAGTTTCAGAGGATCTGCATACACAGGGCCTATGAAAAAATTCTAAAGTTGAATTTTCCTTTCACAACAATCATATAAATATCAGATTTGAACCACAACACAAGACTGAAATAGCCCATCAGATTGTGGCCTAAATATGGCACATACTTTGTTATTTCTGAGCAGTATAAATGCAAAACTAATCGTTACAAATCAAATTTGGGCCAATATCAGATAGCAATCTGATGGGTAACCATGCAACTAATGACAATTCTCAGACTGGAATTCACAGGCAATTCCCTTTACTGCACATGTGCAGATTACTGCTGGCTCTTCTTCATATCCACACATCTCCTGGCAAATAGCCACAAAAGCTACACATCTGGTCTTTTTTGCCTTTTTGCCCTAATCGTGAGCATCTGATCAGTAATTAAAAAGATCTTAGTCAATTACTGGCTGTCTTTCTTTGTTTAAGTGGCCATGTCTAAGTTTCTTACCCCAGGCAATCACCCTGATTAACAACTCACCATAATTATATTCCCTGCTTCATATCTATAAGCACTGCATTATCAGAATTGTCAGTCATCACATCATCCGTATACGTTACACACACTACTGCTGCTGAATATTGTACAAAAGCATAATATTGCACAATACTGTTATTTGTACTACAATGCACTCTCACACTTTATGTACATAACTGATCAGTCATAAATTCTGTATTCATATTTAATACTCATACTGTCTATATTGTCTCACATCGGTTGTATTGTATTGTATTGTATTGTATAGTTTGTTTAGTATAGAATGTATAGTATAGTGTTATTTATTTCTGTGACTTTTGAGAGTCACAAACAGCTGGAACCAAATTCTTTGTGTGTGTCAACACACTTGGCCAATAAACCTGATTCTGATGGGAATTTTAACTGCTTATTAAAGGAAGAAAAAGGCATGTTACCAAAAAAGCAAGAACAAACATGTGAAATGTGAAAAATTTTCCCCTCAATTCTAAACTGTTGAAAGCAGAAAATAAAACAGTGCCTTATAATGGACTTTTCCTCATTGTTCTTGGTGCCAATTATAAGTGGGTTGCAACTATCTGGGACTATGACAGCTAATATATATGCTTCCTCCAGGATCTTTTCAGACTCTTCCATTCAGTATAAATAAGCACAGGCTGGTGTCGCTCTTGACAGGAGTGAGAGGAATGATTTTCCAGAGAATAGGGCCAATTACACCCCCAGATACAGACTGCTGTAACACAGCCAGGGTTTAAACTCACTATCTCCTGATAACAGGGCAAGAGCTTTTCCAATGTGCTACAATGGGAGCAATATAAGAAAATAATTTAGAGTAAGAGGTGCTTCTTATTTACCCTTCATATTTGGATTGTTAATTATGTGTGTGTATGAGGTTTTGGTGCAAAAAAAAACAAACAAAAAAATATTATGAAGCAAACAATAAAAAACAAAGAAAATAATCCCTGTGTAATAGTAATTGAATGAAATAATGAAATTACAGGAACTGTAGAAGAATCATTCATAATTGTCAAGAAAGCAACTGGATATCAGCACAGAGAACAGAATGGTACAAAAACATAACCTCATTATCATGATATCCTAATATCATGATAATGTTTAATTCATAATTGCAACAAAAAATGTCAAAGAGAAACATTACGCCACTTGCATCAATACTCAAACCCCAGTGAGCTAATGGGCTCACACAAGACTCTATTGATTTCACACAATTCCTTATAATCGTGAACAGTGTGAAACACCTGGTGATGACAGTCTCCTTCTTATTTGATACAGCTGCAGAAGACAGCATAACAGGAAACATAGTTATGTAGTCTGTAGTTCTACCATGACTGGAGGTGTCATGTGCAAAACAAGGGCAAAACAAAAGCCAAATGCACCAATCAGAATAAAGGCCATAATATTCAACCATATGTTCAGTAGGATGTACAATGTTAATCTGAAGTTTAAGTCTCAGATATCCAAAGCAATTAAGCTTCCAAAAATATTACTGATTTCTGTTTCTTTTTTCTTTTACAGAGAGAGCAGAATGTGATTTCTGATGAATCATGATAACCAATCCAGTTAACAGAGCAAACAATTTAGGAGGAAATTTATTTTCAGTTCTGCAACAAAGCCAGACCATCACTAAGGGTCCCTTAATTAATAAATACTGGTTCAAAAATTATGGCTTTGCTTGCTTAATATTGTCACAATCCTAAATACTAGCACCTTTGTTACTCCTTTAATCTGGCTTAGGCAATAAAATACCACACACACACACTGTTGTGTACAGTGCTTCGAACTTTTTTCCAAAAAACCATATCCAGGTGCGGTTAAAATCCCACCCAGGAAATCCAGACATGACAAGTGTCTGTATATACTATATGTCATGTAGTACAAGAGCTTGCTGTATTTGTAGCCATTTCTATACTGACCATTATTTGTAGCCCATACCTGAAAAAATATAAACCGTATACAACATGTGTTCATAAACATCTGACACTGAATATTATTATTATTACAATTTTTATTTGTTTTCAACCTAGACACATCTCAGTCCATCTCCTATAGCTTCTGTGCTACCTGGATGCACGCTCAGCTCCGGCAAATGACTCTACCAAGCCTCATGATGTCTATATGATATTTCTACTTCTCTTTGCCACTTGGACGAATCTTGTATCTCTCCAGAAATTCTGCATGTTTCTGTCTCAGGATCTCCTGTTGCTTCTTAAATCCGTTCACCCTGATTAAAACAGAACAATTCTATTAAAGTACTATTTAAACTGATACTTAAACATTTATATGAACATATTTTTACATTTATTTTATTGCAAATGTGAGTGATTTCTAACATTCTATTTATATGTACATCATAAAGCTGGTGAATTCACAAATCTGATTGGTCGGAAGGTGTTAATTGTTAAAAACATAGTTAAGCTTTGATGATGTTCTGACAGTAAGACAAACTAAAGGTTTATACATTATTGTTTCGATAGTAGCAGCTAATACAGGGAAACAGGGACTTGTATGACCAAAACTCCACATAACCAAGTTTTTGGTAAGAAGATATTTATGGAACAGAAGCTCTGAAAACAGAGTATGGTACTGTATGGTATTCTTAAGTAAATAAAAACAGCAACTGCTGGAAAAAGGCTGGGATAGTCGATGAATACAACTTATCAGGACATGGGGTGGTCAGAGTAACTCACATCAGGTTACATCACTTTACTAAAAGAGCATGCCACATAGGTGTTATTCCTTACACAAAACATTTACGTCTTCCAAATCTGTGTGTTGGTTATCATACCTGGCTCTTTCTTTGGACTCGTTATAGATTTTAGTGATGGCATTATCTTTTTTGTCCATGAAGTCATTATGTATTTCCTCCAGCTTTCTGCAAATAAATAAATAAATAAATAAATAAATAAACAAACAAATAAATAAGCAAATGAATGAATGAATAAATAAAGGAGTAACAATGTTGAAAAGACTTCACTTATTTACTTCATACACAGTCCAGAATAGAAACACTAACTAGACCTCATCAGTTATCCAATCTGTCAATCATGTGGCAGCAGCACAATGCATAAAACCGTGTGGATACAGGTCAAGGACTTCAGTTAACGTTCACATCAAACATCAGAATGTGGAAACTTTGATCTCAGAGACTGGTTCCTGATTGTTGGAACCAGATTTATGCAGGTTTAAGTATTTTAAACATTGCTGATCTCCTGGGATTTTCAAACACAACAGTCTCTAGAGTTTTTTTTTTTTTTTTTACAGATATTACAGGTAGCAATGCCTTGAGTGTGCTCGGAGAAGAATAGTCAGTCAGGTTCAACAGAAAGGCTCTAATAACTCAGATAAGGACTCCTTACAGCCATGGTGAGAAGAAAAGCATCTCAGCATGTTGTTTGACGCTTTCAAAAAAACCTTTGAACAGTGTTTTGAACTCATGGTATCTTAAGTATTTAACCTAGTAAACCAAAGTTAATATATCCAGTGACAGAGACTTAAGCACTTTTGTACGTCGCTTTGGATAAGGGCATCTGCCAAATGCTGTAAATGTATGTGCTAAAACAGCAGATCACCAGACAGATTTCCATTCCTGTTAGCCAAGAATAAGAATCTGAGGTACAGTTTGTAGAAACTCAATGAAACTGACAGTTAAGAATGGGAAAAAGACCAGGTAATGTAGCTCATGTGCCTCAAAATTCAAGTGGCAATAAGTAAGTATCTGAGTTACTATGGAGTTTCTGTCAGCTCAAAGCAGTCTGGCCATTCTCCACTGATCTCCCTTATCTAAAAAGCATTTCTGCCTGTAAAATTGCTGCTTACTGGATGTATTCTGTCTTTCACACCATTCTGTGTAAACTCTAAAGATTGCTGAGCATAAATATCCCAAGAGATCTGATAAACAGTTTCTGAAATAGTCAAACTATTCTGTCCGACACGATGACCAGGTCACGGTCAAAGTCACAAAAAACACATTTTTGATATGAACATTAACTAAAGCTCTTGATTAGGATTTGCTGTGTTGTACTGCTGGCATGACTGGCTGATTAAATAACTTCATGAATGAGCAGTTGCTACTATGTAGATATTGTTATTGGAAGGTTAACATGCCTTCTGCAATTTGCACTTTGTTTATTGACTACAAAATTGAGTTATTGTCAGTGAGTTTTGGCATTTAGAATGAGATCCGGACTCAAAATAGTTGCACATGTTGGTGCACACTGTCTCTGTCAGACATTTTATTAATTAACAGTTGAGGCACAAAGCGTGTATCTGGCGTACAGTACGTTTTTATTTTTTTTAACCGGTAAATGTGCCTGCCAGCGATGTAATGTCAGTCTGTGAAGCTCGGTCTCAGTCCAGGTGTAAAAACATTAAGCAGATTACAACAGGTATAAATAAATAAAAAACAGGAACCAGGAAACGACAGTGAACATACATTTGTGAGATTTATCTAGGCGCTCAAGCAAACTTACGGGGGGGAAAAAAGGCAAACTAAAAATTTATCACGTATTCTTTCAGCGAGTAACGTACAAGCGAAACATGTACAGAAACATGTCAAGGTCATCAAAATGTAAACACAAACTTTATATATTAAGAACTTTTAGTATAAATAAATCACCATTTACAATTAAGATTAAAAGATAGTTTAACCTTCTGCAACCACTGTTTCTGTTAGTGTATATATATATAAATGCTCATTTTTATTCTAAGGTAAACACATTTAGACCACGGTGCTTCTCCTGAATTCACAATTCTGATTCATTTTCCATAAGAATATCTCTTACTGTAGTTCAGCTATAAGAAAAAAGAAAAAAAAAAGGAAAAAAGAGAAGGCTGGTGAGTTAAAACAAAACAAATGCCATAATAGGAACTAACTTGGACATTCCACAATATTAAATGCAAATGTAATTGGATAAAAAACATGACAGGATGTTCTTTAATATGCAGAATCTAATAATTAAAGATTATAAAAAGAGAAACACCTTGTAATGGGTTGTTAAATAACCACACAACCACTTGTAAGCACATGCCCTATCATGTTGTATTACTTATTTAAAAACTGCAAACTGTTCTTAATGAAAGACACCAAAAGCTTTTTTTTTTAGTTTAATGCTTTAGCTGAATAAGATCCTACTGATCCTACCTAGCTTTTTTGCCCATGAAGTCATTATGTAGTTCCTCTAGCTTTCTAAAAAAGAGGCATGTTTTCCATATTGCAAGTTTCATTTCATCAGTTATTTACCTCATACCCAGTCCTTTAATAGGAACATCCAGACACTTAAAACAGCCCTATCATGCAGTGAAGCCTGTCACTCACCACATTCAGGATTAATCGATTGTTTATCAGAATAGCAAACAAAGCATTAGCATAGCAGATAAAACAGACATTCTTTCATTAGCACAAGCTAAAATGTGGCAAATCATGTTTGTTCAGAATTCCATTTTTAATTATGACTCTCTAGTGACATGTATAGCCAAAATGTGCCATTATAACCGCTTCCAACCATTTGATATTTTCTGTTGCATTGGGTCCCCTCACAGCCCACTCCCCCCACACATTCTTTTCAAACATATCTGCTCTAACTCTGCCAGATTGCTTGGCAAATATTTGCCCATTCTGCTTCACACATCTGTTCTAACTCTGCCAGATGTCACAAGCTCCCTTCAACACTGCAAAAAAAAATTGCATCTTGGCAAGTGGATATGCTTTGAATTGAGTCAAATTTAGCTCCAATTTTCTTATATATGATGAAATAATAAACCAAACCTAAAATTATTTAACCTATTTCTAGATAGTCCCACTCACCTCAACCTTGAAATGATCGTGTTCTATTGGCAGATTTTTTTTCTCATGAAAATAAAAATAGGCTCAATAATCTTATATTTGGTTTAATGTAATCTTATAAAAAAATGTAAAAAAATTTCACATTTAAGGGAACATTTGGCATTACTAGCAACACTAGAGTTGGGATTGTGTTTCTCGCATTACCTGAACCCAAAGTAATGAGCGCCGATACTCAGAAGCATGGCGACGATGCAGTAGCCCACCAGCCGCAGATTCTTCTTCCTCTTATTCTGCCAGTCATCCTCAGAGAAGTCCTGAGTACTCCGAAACTGCTCCCAGTAGTGCACGTTCTCAGTCGTCTCAGCATTGCTGGAAGAGAGAAGTACAGAGAAGAACAAAATCAGGAGTTCATTCACAAATCATATTTAAATGTGATACGTGGAGACCAGGTTTACAGGGGTTACCTGGGGTTGTGTGTGTATCTGGAGGAGGGTCTAAAACTCTGGTCGAAATGATGATATCTCATTCGGAGGTCATAGTCCTTCCTGGTGCCTTCTTTGCTCAACACCCGGTAAGCTTCATTTAGCTTAACAAACTGACTATGGAGGACCGGGTTTGACGGGTCACTGTCAGGGTGAAGCTAAATAAACAGAAATGCAGCTTTAATACATACAGTATGTTACACTTCAACAATAATACTGACATACAAATCAGTGCATGACTTGAAGAATGAGTTGAGCTACTTCAGAAACATCTAATTTTGCAGGACCCCTCTATCATATTTTCATCTATGCCCTCTTCATGTACAAAGTACCCTTATGTCTGCTTTAAACCCGCAGAGACCATGACCAACTCAAAGACAAATATAAACTCATCGGTCACCAAACATGCAAACTTCCTTCTCACATTCCCAAACTAGAGCTGTTAAGACAATACTAAACATCACTATACAGTGTATATATAGTATGCTTTTTAACATCCTTTGTAACTGCCTGAATGTTCTGTAAGAAATAAAAAAACAACACATATGTATATGTATATACATATGTGTTGTTGTTTTTTTCTTTCTAGTTTGATGATGGTTTCTTGCACAGCTGGGAAATCGGAAACTGCACTGCATTCATAATGCTCGGAACGAAGTATGCGCTAAGCATTTCACAGATGCAGCTGAAAAACAACTGACTTTCACAAACAGTCTCAACTGCAACCTTGTGTCCTTATATAACAGCATGTTTGACTCTGTCCTGTAGCCATAAATTATTGGATACGATCCAGATGCTACGTCTTCATTTGGGCCCAAATGAACCAAATTAATATGTAATACAATGCAATTTACTAGAATTAAAATATTTTAATCCTTAGCACAAATGGAAAATGTACACACATGAACATGTTCCACAAGGCAATCACAGAGACCACAACAATTTTGTGTGAGATAAACTTAAAGCTCCCTGCATGTACTGTACACAATGTAAGAAGTACAGAGAGAAATGGGATGCCTACGTCACTATAATGAAACAGACCCCTCTAGTGGTGAACAGTACTGTGGCTACCTGATGTACTTTAACAGCACAAAAACATACTGCCCTTGATAACCCTGACCTCGGTTCACTTGCAGCCAGAATGAAGCCACGACAGCAGTGGCCTGTTTTAGCTACAATGTCTGACCAATAAGAACACTGAAATATATTGCAAATTGGTAAATTAGACTAAATTTTTGAAATTTTTAAATAAACTTTTGAACCTCCTTTGTAACTGCCTGAATGTTTTGTACTGTAAGTTGTTCTGGATTAGAGCGTCTACCAAATGACTAACGGAAATGGAAATGTGAAGGAGAACCTTTTTGGACTTGTCAAAAAATGCATTCTTTATTTCATCCAGTGATGCATCGGCCTTAACCCCTAGAACATCGTAGTAACTTGCAGGTGACCTAAAGACAGTGGAAGAGTGCAAAAAGCAAAAAATGATTTTTTTTTTTCTTTAGATCATGTCTTTCTATATTTTTTTCTTCCGTTTTGTACTTGGATGTACAGTATTGGTATAGTGATCTTTTTAGACCCAGCAAACAGCTTGAGGATTTGCATCTGACTGAATTTCCCATGCCTGAAATACGACATAACCTAAACGTGTTGATGGTTTTGAATCAATCATCATTAAGTGGCTCTTTAATGAAGCCCAACAGCATGGATGACTGCTGATAAAGAGAACAGCTGTACTATTTAGACTACAGAATTTTCAGTAGGTAAATACAGACAACGGATAAACAAAATAAGTTTCAAATGTTTACACTGGCGCAAACTGTAATACGCAAATTATGCACAAGAATACAAACTTGCCTGTGAGTAGAAGAAAGTGACAGGAAGCGCTGTGGAAACTTAAAGAAGAACAGACAGTTGTGACAGAGCCGCAGTGGGGCCTCCATCTGCATCATGCTAACATTCATTCTGAGAACATGTATATCCACAGGAGAATCTGCAGAGAACTGAAGAAAGCATAAACTTCAATTATAACACACACACACACACACACACACACACACACACACAGTAATTAATCAAACATCATACTGTAAGTGACTGAGCCAGTCTTATCTATGATGGCTCATGAAGTCTAAAAGGGAATTCACAGCCCCTAATAGTATGTTCTAGTGCTATATAATTTACATCACTGATCTGATTGGCGACGACTGATGTCGTGACAGCCATGATTCAAATCATAGGTTTATGTTAAACCTTTCTAATACATTACCATTAGTACAGTAACAGTGAATTCACAGGGACTCTATAACAAGAGTAATTGTTGATAAGAGGACTTTCTGTAAAGAGTCATTTATTTCAGAGTACAGTTCATTCAGTGCTTTTGACTCTTTGGGACAGAGGTCATTTAGTTTCTCTGTTAACTTGACAAGCTTGAAAAAATGAACAGAAAGAAGAACAGAGGCAGGAACTAATTGTCCTGCAGATGTTCCAAATCATTTTGTACAAACTAAGCATAAAACATATAACAATTCTCCTTTGAGCTTTAATGATTGTTAAACATTTAAATGTCGGTGAAACAGAATCAGATTTGATTGCCAGGTACTGGAGAGTCTACGTGTGCAGTATTTTTTTCTTGGTCTGTTGGTGCACACAGTAGCAATAATAGAGAAAAAGCATAAATATACGAAACAGATGTTATAAAATAATAATGATAATGTGTATAAACATAGAGATTTACAACAAAAAAAAAACAACAACAAGCAATTGGATGTAAACAAGAATAGAGACATGAATTGTACACTAATGCAGGATGTGCAAAGAAATGTGGTATAAGCAGAATCTATCACTTCAAACTATCCTGTTATTGGAAAATAACCAACTGCAGGGTGGAAACATACCTGTGATGGATTAGATTAGCATCCAAACCAGGATATATTTTATGTATTAGTCCACAAACACAGTGTTCCTTGCATCTGGATGTACCAGAAAGATGCAAAAGCAGTTGTTTAGTGA
This sequence comes from Tachysurus fulvidraco, assembly GCF_022655615.1. Taxonomy (NCBI): domain Eukaryota; kingdom Metazoa; phylum Chordata; class Actinopteri; order Siluriformes; family Bagridae; genus Tachysurus; species Tachysurus fulvidraco. The sequence continues at coordinate 16,007,071 of NC_062534.1, forward strand.
CTGAGAAAGCAAGCTAACTTTATACATCCAAAGCCATTTTCTAAGGATCCCAGCTGTAGAATAATCAGTACTTCTAAAATAATTATTGATCAGCATATAGTGGAGAGACTATTTACACATGTTTGTTCTGGCAAGGCTTCTGGGCCTGATGGTATTTCTGGGAGGCTACTGTAGTCGTGTTGTAAAGAACTAGCAGAAGCCTGGTGTCCCATCTACCAGAAGTCTGTAAACACACACAGTCCCCTCTATCTGGAAGAGTTCTGTTATTATCCCTGTCCCTAAAAAGGCTAGTTGTAAGGAGAATAATGATTATCGTCCAGTGGCATTGACCTCGATAGTAATGAAGTGTTTGGAGAAAATTATGATTAATTATGTAAAAACTGAGGTTAGTAGTGTTTTGGATTCATTTCAATTTGCATATAGGAGTAATAGAAGTGCTGATGATGCTGCTATAACCACCACACATTTAATAAATAGACATCTAGAGGATACTAGCTCATATGCTAGGCGTTGACTAGATTTTAGTTCAGCTTGCAGCCAACATGCTGCAACCACATCTTTTAACTAAGAGGTTAATGGACCTTAAAGTTCACCCTCTTATAATGAAATGGTATCACTCTTTTTTAACCAACCGTAGGCAGCAGGTTAGAGTTAATAGAACACTCTCTGAAAACTCTGAGTACTGGAGCCCCTCAGGGTTGTTTTAGTTCACCGGTGTTCACTCTGTATACGGATGAGTGCAGAAGGTGCAACCCCAATAATTATATTATCAAATTCTCAGATGATACTGCAATCTTAGGGTTATTAAAAAAAGGATGGAGACCTGTCTGAATATTTTTCAGAGATAAGAAGGTCTGGGAACTCGTGTGATAATCACTTAGTTTTAAATGTAGGTAAGACAAAGGAAATGATGTTTGATCCTAGAGGAGTGGGTGATCACAGGCCACTGAGCATCCACAATCAAAATGTAGCACAGGTCTCTCTTGGTGTCTTTTCTGATGATTCACTAACATTGCATACACGTGGATAATCTCTATAGTAAGATTGCATTTTTTACGTTGTCTGAGAGTTCATGGGGTTGATCAAAAAATTTATGGAAATATTTTACCAGACAGTAATTGAGAGTTTAATCAGATACTGTATCACAGTATGGTTTGGGAATCTATCTGTGCAATCGAGATCAAAGCTGATACGAATGATACATACTGCTTGGAAAATGATAGAAGTGTGTACGAACATGCCACTATAAGACACGCTGAGAGGATTGTCTGAGATTTTTTCCCATGTTTTAAATACAGAGTATGAGTTGTTGCCTTCTGGCAGGAGGTTCAGAGTTCCTCGCTGCAGATTATATAGATTTAAACTCTTTTATCCCAGTGTCTGTGAAGTTGTTAAATAGAGGAATTATAGAGTTGTAATTTTATGTATTCAATAGTCTGCGTATTTTGTGAACTGTATTTGTTTAATGTGTGTACTGTATGGCTGCAGCATGGGTGATGGCCCAAGACAAATTTTCCTAATGGGGACAATAAAAGTTTACCTTACCTTTCCTTACCTTATATTCACAATGCTGGACAATTCTAATGTCACACAGTGACAAGTAGTTCAACTGAACTTTTCATCTTTGTATGTAAATGTATTGTTTGTTACCAAATTAATGTAAAGTTAAAATCCATTTTAACAAATGTGACAATTCCACTGAGAATTTGTATCTAACAACCCTAAATATCGTGATATATCGCCACAGCCACTTGTAACTCACTCAAGAGGATGTACATAACAAGCTAATTTGGTTAGCAAACATTTCTCAAACACATTTTCAGTACAAAGCCATTCGTACTGAGTGATTATAAAACAGCTCATGAGGAAATGAACAAAACATTTTGTCTGTAAAGCTACTAGAGTTACCGAGTTAATATTAAGTTATGTTGTTTAAAATTTAGCCGAAAACGAAGGCGTTGACTAGCCAAATTGATTGACAAAGTTGTCGTTTTTAACAAACGACAGCATAAAAGTCTGTTATTGATATGAATACAACTATTATTGACTTTTTCTAGCTTCCCAGGCTAACACTACTGACCAAAACAAATCAGTATGGAACGATTAAAGTGAAGTAAAATAAGTTGGTCTAGCAGCAGCAAGCTGTTAGCTTAGTGATTAGCAACTAGCAAGGTTGTATTATTTATATATATATATATATATATATATATATATATATATATATATATATATATATATATATATATATATATATCTTTTTTTTAGGTTGTGTATTATATCCAGCAACAGAAACCTACCAGTGTTACAGAGCTCTTCCTGTCAGTGTCAGAGCAGCAGAAGAAACCGAGCGGTCAGTGTTTCAGACTGTAAACATGTCGATTGGTGTTGAGTTTCTCATTTAAGTGGTTAGTGAATCCTCTGTTTTTCAGGATTAAACCTGACCATTCTGTTTGTTCTACAGTTTGATCCTGTAACTTTCCATTTATTATTTGTTTACAGATTGTACACAACGTCATTCCAAAATAAAAGTCCTCAGCGAAAATGATTCCCCCATCTCCCTCCTCCTCTTCCTCCGTATTACCTATTTACAACAGCAATATGAACTTTACACACAGTATACGTACCAATAAAATAATTTAAAAAAATACTTTATTTACAAAATGTTTTGTTGACAAAATACTTTCGTAAGATTTAGTACAATAATACAATAGTAAACATGTTAAAAAATGATTGTCTTTCTTTAAAAATCTAAAGAGTGCAGGTCCTGTCTGTCCTCACAGTCATGAGGGATCTGTAAAATACATTTAAAAATTGAATATAGACAACTGCTTTGGTAAAACCCACAAAGACACATCTGCAACACATAAGGACTGACCAGACACGGAGTACAACATTGTTGAGAGTCAACATATACATTTTACAATGAGCCAATATCAGTTTGCTATCTGGTTATGCATTTAGCGGAGTTTTAACAGTGAAAAATAGCCTTTTGGACAAAAGCAGAAACAATGAACCGATCTCTATACAGTACTATTATCACAGTACTAAATGGCTGTACTAACCATTTAGCGAGCATGAAGGTAGTGGTCTAAGATGTAAGATGCCCGAAGACGTTGCTCATCTTCATTGTTATATTGAATTGCTTCCAATAGAGGAATGCCATCCAGCCTGATAAACTCTTCAGCTACCTGCATTAAAAACATAACAGACAGCACTGATACCCTGGCTTGTGGACATGTGACAGTTATTAAAAGAAAGCAAGCAAAATTAAATAATACGATGAGAGGAATAAAGCACAGCAGGCAAAAAGTTTTTGGTCCAAAGCAAGACTTAAGAGTCGGTGCGACTTTCTCTGAAATCTACACTTAATAAGAACAAATCATAGCAGTGGAACTAGACCTTTAATCCTATGACTGCCTGACCAATTTGGCCCTTATCCGTTCCCAAAAATTATTAGATTTTCTAATAAACTTACCTGTTTCTATTTTTCGTTGTTCAGTGAGTTTTGGGTCCGTCTACCTACAACAGCAACTTTATTGAATTGATCAATCCCCATTTGGACCAAGTGTGAAAAATCCATTAACACATTTGCTACAGTATACAATGTTGAAACATATATCTACTGTATAATATATGTTTGGGACCAGATGCTTTATGTTCTGTTTTGTTGTTCGAGTTTGTGGTTGTAGAAGTCAAAAGTGCCCTCAGTTCATTTTGTGTGTGTGTGTGTGTGTGTGTGTGTGTGTGTGTGTTTCTCACCTGTGGGCTATTAGCTATGAGCAAATGCAGCACCTCCAGGCTCAGTGTTACTATGCCTGGATCAGCCATTTTGAGTGTGGCACAAAGGACAGAGAGTAGACCTGCTTGCATCAGCTGAATACAGTATCCTGGACCACTGTGAGCAATGTTACCCAGAATTCTTAACACCTGGTAATAGAGACGAACTCCAAAATAAATGTCTGACAAAATAATGTGTCTTAATACAGTATAAATGACATGATCAGTGATTAGACATTCAGATGCAGCAGAATGGTTACATTAATCTATGATACAAGTCTGTATACAGTGTGTGTCTTGCGCACTTGCTCTCTCACCATGGTATTGATTCCATTCGCAAAGGGTAAAAGCTGGAGAAGAGATGGTACCATCTTCAAGAACAGTACAGCTGAACAAAACATCGGTGAACCCGCTGCAACCAAAAAGTGGGCACAGAATGATATTTTAAGAATTGCCAATATAAAACTTGTTAAATATTTACAATAATATGAGGAAATTTCCCCATTGTGGGACGAATAAATGTATACCTTATCACATCTGACTTTAAACTATAAGTGAAGATCATATTTTTATTGTCTCATGATTCAATTCCTGTGGCCACGTCCATGATCATGGTATTTGCTGGTGGTATTACCTGTGAGATTGTTCAGGACCCACAGGCTCTCCCTGCTCAGTGCACAGTGGGAGGTTAAGTAAGTCTGGCTGAACACACACAGAGCAGCTAAGAGACGGACATCCTCTTTTCCCACTGTGCATCCTGCAGCCTCGCACACCCCGCTGGCAAGCATGTTACCCAGGCAGCGCAGCAAGGGCCAGATCAGCTACAAGGCAAAGATAGACTTTAGACAGTCTTTCTTACAGACTACAAAAGCTTGATAATGTGTTTACGAATGAGAAATGTACACGTTTAGAAACTGCTTTACTGCGTAGAGCTTTTTCAACTCACCAATTCCATACCATCATTAGTGCTTACTTCAGCAACAGCCCCTCCTAGTGTAATCAGCAGGTTACTGCACTGTGAAAGGAGTCCTTCAGTTATCAAGGTAGAGGCATCATTAGTACTGCAAAAACAAATGGATAACATGAACCACAAACACACTCAGTGTGGCTGTAATAATGAAGGAATGCAACTAGAAAAGATTCATTGTTTAGCTGTGTATAAAAGAGCTGTGGTCAAGCACCGGTTAATCAATGGATGATAGAGCAAAAGGAAGTGAGTTGTAAGGATCATGCACCGGTGCTGTGTGTGTGTGTGTGTGTGTGTGTGTGTTTAAAACCCTGAAAAAATTAAGGGCATTTTGAATTCCTGCCTTTGGCTTTCCTAAACCTTCCAAACATGCCACAAGGCCAAAGGAGAAACTCAATCTAATCATTTTTGTTACTTAAATTTCAGAATAGGTCAGAATTATAATAATGAATCAACTGGCAATTTCTGAAAGATAAGTACAAGAATACTGATAGCAGTGTTGTAGGAAATAAAACATGAAAAGATGTTTTCATGCATAAGTTTGTACAACTATAAGTAACATCATAATTTATATATTATAAATTTATACATTAGAGAAAAAAATAAAAACAGAGTTTGTTGGTGAATTTATATTGTGAGAAACAGGCTTGTAGTTTAAGGAAAAAAAAAAAAAGAAAAAAAAGCCATACCGTGATACTATGTAATGTAAACACCAGGCACATTCGATTGCAGCTCCCATACCAAACTCTGGATCTGGAGTCAGAAGCGAAATTAAATAAGGGACGAAACCAGAGGACATGACCATCCTGAAAAAAATATGATTATTACGATTATGTGTCTTATTATTAATATTAATACATATAAATATTAAATATTTATATAAATATATATATATATATATATATATATATATATATATATATATATATATATATATATATATATATATATAAATATTATATTTATAAATATTAAATATAAATATAATAAATATTAATTCAAAGACTAAACTTAAACTTGATGAACAAATACTTTCAGAAGTACAAGTGACTAACAAATGAGGAAATAGTCACAGTTGGTTTATTGCACAAGGTTTTTGGTTGGGGATATTAGAAACCTTTAGCATCATTTACTGAGCAAGAGGCTAGGGGCATGTGTATGTTTAGTGTCTACCTTTTTACAGTTATGAAACAAAAACAAGAGAACATAGAAAATACAGATGATTTTCAGCTTTGGGGTGAAATATAAACCATATATAAACCATAATTTCACTTACAAAATATAGAAGAAAATGATATAAACCAAATTTGCTAACATTAGGTTTAATTTTCGTAACTCACGGGATAACTTTGTCTGCAGCATCTTTATCCTGAAGCAGCTGTGACAATGTAAAGCCCACTGCCTCCATCACTGCCAGCTTACATCTTTGATTCTAAGCATGTTTTAGAAAGTTAAGAAAGCATACAAAACATGGTCTTTCTGAAGAGCTCAAAAATTAAAAAGTGATGGATAGCTGAACAGGCTCTCATCAGACGTTACCTGGATGCAGTTAGCCAGAGCAGGCACTATCCCCTGGACCAGCAGCTTCTCTTTTACTACAGCACCCTCTGGCCACAGATTGCCTAATGTGTACAGGCAAAGCTCCTGTGCAGGCACGTTATACATACACATACACAGAAAAGTGAAAACCATATACATCATATCAAAGTCAAAATCGTTCTGAGAATGACATTCACTAACTGTCAGTTTGGCACTTGGGCTGGACAGATATGTGAGAAGATACGGGGTTGCAGACAAGCATGACTGGCCCACACCAGGGTGAGGAGAGTTGGACAGCTCATAAAGACACCTCACTGCCTCCAGCTGGCACTGAGCATTGTGTCCGCTGAGCTGACCAACCAGCACATACATGCTGTTCTCCTTCCTAGAGAGAGAGAGAGAGAGAATACATAAAATGATGGAGGACAATTTTAGAAAGTATAAATACATATAATTTTATGAGCAGATGACAGCTTTAAAAAAAAAAAAAGAAGAACAAATAAATTAGCTAGTGCCTAAAATGTATGCTCTGTATTCTTTAAAAAGATTCTTATATGATGGTTATAAAGAGACCATAGAGGATAATTAAAATAAAATGGCATGTTTCTCTGCAAAAACCTGCCGAAAATTGTGGGAATAATTGCCAAAAATGACAAAAAGTTGACACAAAGGACTGCAGTGTATAGGGTACATATAAACAGTACTTTTCAGATTTAAAAACAGATTAAATTCATTCGTATTGATAAAAATGGGTACACGAGTATGCAGTATATATACTTAATGTGATGTGATTTATTTCCTTTTGAGAGAAACCATCATTTAAATTGCTATAAATGTAATCATGGCTGAGTTACAAAGGGAAACAGATTTCTGATCAGTAAATCTGGTACTCAATAAGTAATAGAAAAAGTCCAGATTTTCCAGTGTGAAAAGTTTTTCCAGGCCACCATTCATATTCAGACTAACACAGTGTTGTTTTTTGTCACCACATATGTGCCTCTTATTATTATTACTATTATTAACTACATCAAATGGCTTTTTAACAACCTTTATAGCACAATACTGTACTGTTCTGTCAAGTCCACTCATGGAAACAAATCTTATTCTGCTCACCAATCACGTACATCAACATTTCTGTGCATCTGAGTCAAATTATGTAAGTAATACAATCAATAATACTTAGTGAAGATGGGGTGAGTCTGAGGGTCTCTTAGTGCCTTTCTCAGCATCACCAGATGAGCAGCTTTCTCTTCTCCACCATGCTGCACATTGTGCAACATCTCTCGAATCTGCACACACACACACACACACACACACACACACACACACACACACACACACACACACCATTAGTTTTTCAACACAACATATTAAAGCACAGCAACCAATTTACATTATGATGAGAAGACAATAGTTTAATGAATTCATCCTTTTTGTGCTTCATATGGATTATAGAATAAATACCTGATTCACATGGATGACTTATAAGGTGCTTTGGATAAATGTGAATAAATAGAAATGTGATGTGAATGCAGTTACCTGGTCTTGAGAAAAAGGAGTACAGTTTGTTTCCATCAGGTCATTTTCCTGCTCCTCATCATTTAACAGAAGCCTTTTACTGACCAGCTGTCTGTCTCTCCTGGTCTGTCTCAGGACTACGGACAGGTTGAGGGGAGAGACAGAAGAACAAAATGTGTCTCTCATTAATATTCAAAAATAACGCAAACCATCACAAATGTCAAAAACGAACCTTTTTCATGTTCTCTTCTCTTCTCTTTAAACTCCTCCAAATCTTTTACAGAGACACTCGATTTGTGTCGCACTGTTTTCAGTCGCCACATAATTCACACGTTATTACCTGCGGACCCACGTGCTTTTAGACGCAAATTCTGGTTAGTTAGTTAGTTAGTTAGTTAGTTAGTTGGTTAGTTAGTCTCTGCACTTTGCAGAGCAAGAACCATGCTGACAGGACGCACTAAACTGCTGCAACAGGAAATTACATATGCGATTTCAAAATTAAAGTCCAAAACGACCTTTAATATGTTTGGTGCAATTTGGATATATGGAAAAATATGAAGCATTTATAAATTACAGGGTTTTTTTTTTGTTTTTTTTTACAGAGGATACAGTTCACTAATCCATATTCCATGCTCATAGTGATTCTCTAATGATGAAGTTCATCATGATGATGGTCACAAATCATAAAAAATTATGAATAGCCTACTACTACATTTGTGTACATGAAAAAGACATATACTGTACAACTGAGCTTTACCTACTGTTATGCTTTTGTAAAATGATCAATTGTATCATTAAGACCATTTTCCCACTCTAACACTTGTACTTTTACTGTTGTTGCCAACCCACCTGCATCCACCTCTATGTTCTGAGATGCTTTTCTGCTCACCACAGCTGTAGCTCAAACTAGTCATTATTCCTGACCGCTCTCACTAACAAGGTGTGTCTGCCTGCAGATCTGCTGCTCACTGGATGTTTCCTGATTTTATTTGTATACTCTACAAACTGTTGTACAGACAATACTAATTCAGCTGTTGCTAAAATACTCAAAACATCCTGTGTGGCAGCAACTTTTGCCATTACCAAAGTTACTGTGATCATATTATTTACCCATTCTGATATTTGAAGGTGAAAATGAACACTTTAGACTGAAAAACTGCATGAAGGATCAAAGGGTGCAGGCGTTCCTGTAAAGATGGTGAATGTGTATAAGCTACACACTGTGTGTGTGTGTGTGTGTGTGTGTGTGTGTGTGTGTGTGTGTGTGTGTGTGTGTGTGTGTGTGTGTGTGAGAGAGAGAGAGAGAGAGAGAGAGAGAGAGAGAGAGAGAGAGAGAGAGAGAGAGAGAGTGGGGGGGTGCGTTTTATTTAAAATCGACAGAATTATACAATTGTAATGCAAAATAACAAAAAATATTAATATATTCTATAGTAATTACATATTACATCAAAATTGAATATATTTATACACGTACTCTGTGCATACATACTATACTATAATAATTTATCCATATCCACCATTTGTCACCGTCTTGACACAAATAGATTAAGAACACATTAGCTCTGTAAGAACGTTGCTGATTCAATATTATTTGTGTTGTGGCTCAAAATCAACAATGACACAAAGATGATTTTGTGCGTGTGTGTGTGTGTGTGTGTGTGTGTGTGTGTGTGTGTGTGTGTGTGTGTGTGTGTGTGTGTGTGTGTGTGTGTGTGTGTGTGTATCATCAGAGTTACATACCATAACATTGGTGATATTTTAAGCATCGTTTCTCAAACAAGAGTTTCGAAAAGCATGAGTATGAAACGGAAGGAACACGAAAAGTCTCAGTAATAATAAAGATAAGAGCTAAAAGAAAAAGTAAACACCGAATTAGAAGCGACAGCGGATCAGACGAAACGGAGCAGCTTCCTGATCAGAAGCAGAAATAATTTCCGTGTATTCAGTACGCACAGGGGATCATACAGCTTATATTACTTACAGAAAACTTCAGGGAGGAAAACACCTTGATATCAACCCCTGTGTTTGGGGATTAGTATGAACGCAAATCTGTCTGACGTGGAGCAGCGCACATCCATCATTCCTTCATGTCCTCCATCATTTTCTTGAGCGCTGGAGTACTGTAAACAGTAAGGAATCAGAACACCATGCTAGGTAGGACACATCCAGATGTGCAGGTAATGAAATGTTTATAGAATTTCTTACTGGTACTGACTAGGATTTGTCTCCTGCTCTGAATAATCGAGGACGCGGAGGCAGTGCAGAGGAGAGATGCTGGTGCTTTGCTCAAGTTAAGGGTCCGACTGAAGTAAACGCAGCTGAAGGTAAGAACAGACTCTTATCTCTCAACTCCTTTACACCTGTGCACTGAAACTATACTAAAAAATGTCCAACATGATGAATATGGATTACGTCTACTACACCCACTTTGATACAAATGATGACATTTGAAATGAAATGATCAAATTAAATCTGCTTTTAATTCACTTTCTCAAATGAACCCTCAAATTTATTTCTACATGCACCTAAAGTATCTTTAGGTATGAGATAGGGATTTGTCTTTACTGTATTCAAGAACTGCTTCTGATAGTGCTCCCCAAAATCAGTATTGAACACATCCAATGCATCTATAACACAAGTGCTGACATTTGAAAATAAATGTAGAATATTTTATTTGTACCCAAGAAGTTTGCACACTGGGGAAATGGTGGTTTTGTGGTTTGCATTTTTGTGCGTACCCTGTGCGTACTACGCTTTCCTCCCCAGTCCCAAAACATGCATTTAGGTTGACTGGTATCTCTAAATGATCCATGATGTGAGAGCAACAGGTAACCCACCTGATGCATGTTCAATATTGGACATGCCTGAGTGTCAAAAAATTATATGTGATGACAACTCTGTAGTATAAATTTGTATGCATACTATATATTTGTTTATAAATTATGCCAAATTGACTCTATCAATAATTTCTAGCTAACCGATAATCATTAAGCTCTATATAACTTAATCTTTGTCAGTCTATAATTAGAAATCCTGGTGGCTCATAAATATTCATTGAGGTTTTAGTGCTTCCTTTAAAAAGCCAGTGCAAGCTCCCAACAGTGAGTCAGGCAGTGAGGAGGAGTGTGTGAGTGAGTGAGTGAGTGAGTGTGTGTGTGTGTGTGTGTGTGTGTGTGTGTGTGTGTGTGTGTGTGTGTGAGAGAGAGAGAGAGAGAGAGAGAGAGAGAGAGAGAGAGAGAGAGAGAGAGAGAGAGAGAGAGAGAGAGAGAGAGAGAGAGAGGAAGTCAACTCTTTGATATGCTGATGCTCAGGGGAGGAGAGCAGATGGCACCTGTTCACAAAGCTTATACCCACTCTCTCAGCACCCCAGTAGTTCTTCTCACTTAATTTCTATTGCAATATGTGGTTTATGGGTCATTAAATGTATCTTCTATGGAGGCAAAACTGTTGTTTTATGCTTGATGGAAACTGAAGTTAAAAAAAATAACATCAGCAGAACCTGTTTTTAAGGGATGTGTGAAGGGATGCTTTAAAATAGCTATCCCCTTTTCTATCTAATTAAGCTTCATATAATCATGTGCTATCATATTTAATGGGTTTTAGTACATTTTCCTAAGTAATGTAATCACATATGGAAAAAATGACCTCTTTCCAGTTAAGTTGTATAGCCATTTTTCTTAACCAAATAAATATAAGCAACCTGCTTATATTTCTGCTTTTCAAACAGAAATCCTGTTTAAGTCCAAAGTAAAAAAACAAGTAAAAGCATGAATGGAACAGTAAGACTGCATTGAACTCTATCCATTATCTTTAGTTTTACTACTTCTGTGCTGTTATCTGGAGTTATTATTGATTAGTGGTGGTGCTAATATCATGGAAAAATGGTTGCTTGAGGCACAAAAATAAGGGTCAAAATTGTTAGATTTGCCAATATATTTTATTTTAACCTGTCCTTTACTTACCGCAATGTAAAAACAATGTCAAATAGCTTCTAAATATTTAAATTCAGCTACTTAGTTCAGCTATTTTGACATTGACTAGCTCTGCTAGATTATCGAAGCAGACTACCCTAAAAAGTCACTTTTTTCTTTTGTTATCCTATCAGCATGCATAGTACTGCATAATGAAGTACAGAAATACAGCATAAACAATAGCTTTGGGGTGACAGTTTGGGTTTCTTTCATTATGGGGAAGAGTGTGTCCTCCTAAATATCTATGGTACAACAACATCACTGCTTATAACACACTTTTACTTCAGATTTTATGAAAGTTGTGTTATTTTTTAAATTACATAGTCCTCTAAAATTATAGCATACCTGTGGTCCAAGATGGCAGCGATCAAATTTCAGTTGATTGCTGTTTTGCACAATACTTTACTTCATGTAACTGCTGCTACAGTCATATGCAAAAGTTTAGAAACCCCTGACAATTTCCATGATTTTCATTTATAAATATTTGGGTGTGTGGATCAGCATTTTCATTTTGATCTGTCAAATAACTGTAGGACACAGGAATATTTCAGTAGTGAAATGAGGTTTATTGGATTAACAGAAAATGCACAATATGCATCAAAATGAAATTAGACAGGTGCATAAATTTGGGCACCCCAACAGTGCCCAAAAAAAAACAACAAAAAAAAACATTTAGTAGAGCCTTCTTTAGCAGAAATAACAGCCTCTAGAAGCTTCCTATAGCCTGTAATGGGTGTCTGGATTCTGAATTAATGTATTTTGGACCATTCCTCCTTACAAAACATGATGGTTGTCAAGCATGGAAAGCCCGCTTCAAATCACCCCACAGTTTTTCAATGATATTCAAGTCTGGGGACTGGGATGGCCATTCCAAAACATTGTACTCGTTCCTCTGCATCAATGCCAGAGTAGATTTTGAGCAGTGTTTTGGGTCGTGGTCTTGTTGAAATATCCAGCCCCGGCATACAGTAACTTCAACTTTGTGACTGATTCCTCAACATTATTCTCAAGAATCTGCTGATATTGAGTGGAATCCATGCGACACTCAACTTTAACCAGATTCCCAGTATCGGCACTGTAACTTTGCATATTTTGTTTCATCACTCCACAGCACCTTATTCCAAAATGAAGCTGGCTTGTCCAAACGTGCGTTTGCATACCTCAAGCGACTCTGTGGTGTGTGTGCAGAAAATTCTTCTTTCGCATGACTCTCCTGTACAACTTCACCTTGTGCAAAGTGCGCTGAATTGTTGAACGATGCACAATGACACCATCTGTAGCAAGTTGATGTTGTAGGTCTTTGGAGGTGCTCTGTGGGCTGTTTTTTCCTGTTCTCACCATCCTGCGCCTCTCCGATATTTTACGTGACCTGAGACCTCTGGCCTTAACAAGAACTGTACCTGTGGTCTTCCATTTCCTCACTATGTTCCTCACAGTGGACACTGACAGGTTATATCTCTGTGATTACTTTTTGTAGCTTTCCTCTAAACCATAATGTTGAACAATCTTTGTTTTCAGGTCATTTGAAAGTTGTTTTGAGGCCTCCATGTTGTCACTATTCAGAGCAGAATCAAAGAGAACAACAACTTGCAATTGGCCACCTTAAATACCTTTTCTCATGATTGGATGCACCTGTCTATGAAGTTCAAGGCTTAATGAGCCACCAAACCAATTGTATGTTCCTATTAATCAGTGCTTAATAATTACAGGTATTCAAATCAACAAAATGGCAAGGGTGCCCAAACTTATGCACCTGTCTAATTTCGTTTTGATGCATATTGCATATTTTCTGTTAATCCAATAAACCTCATTTCACTACTGAAATATTACTGTGTCCTTCAGTTATTTGATAGATCGATATGAAATTGCTGATCCAAACACCTAAATATTTATAAATGAAAATCATGGAAATTGTCAGGGGTTCCTAAACATTTGCATATGACTGTATAATACTAATGTGTTCATTCCAGTATTTCTGCACACATAATGTTAATTGAACATAAAGTATTTACACAGGTCAGCTCTGTTTTTGTGTATTGTCTTTTGTGTACTGTCTTTTGTGTAATGTCTTTTGCCCTGCACTGTCTTGTTTGTCTTTTGTCCTGCACTGTCTTTGGTCCTGCACTGTCTTTCTGTCTTGTTATGTCTTGTCCTGCACTGTTTGCACCAGATTGCACAGATGCACTTTATGTATCTAGGACTAACTTACTTCCTTAAGTCCTTAGCTCTGTCTTTGTTTTATCTAGCACCAGGGTGCTGGAGAAACGTTGTCTTATTTCACTGTGTACTGCAACAGCTTTATAAGGTTGAAATGACAATAAAAGCTACTTGGCTTGACTTGACTTGACTTGACATACTGGACCTGGTGTGCATTACCGCAGCACTAAACTCAAGTAACATTACGGTACCTAACCACTAGATGGCGCCATTTACTGTCCTTTGAATTTGACCAGAAGAACTTTAAAGCGACTCTTTAATTTCCTATTGTAGGCGATTTGTTTTTTCTTTTTCTTTTTTGTTTGCATATTTACTAACGGAGATAATAAGAAGCTAAAAACCGAGCGGAAACAGTATGTGCTGTAAATGTGAACATTATTTACCCTCCCATGCTGTGTCACGGGGCACACACTGATGCCCCATGTCTCAACATTAACTCTAACCCATGAACTGCCCCTCCCTGAAACCGGGTAAACAACCGGTCCAACCTCCAGACCGGAGATGGGAGGAGAGGAGAACACACGGCTCACGGACGCACACAGACGCGTTCATTCACACTTCCGTTTAACTGCGAGCGACGCTTCACAAACTCTGAGACTGAGCTCTCCAATGCCTCCAATGCCTGGAGTGTAAGGACACAGCGACAGCTTGGCTCATGAGGAGCACACAGCAGGAAGAGCCGGCTCTTAGAGAGAGAAAAACAGCTGGGGAAAGATGAAATGTTTCTCTCGTTACCTGCCTTACATCTTCCGTCCTCCGAGCATCATCCTTTCCTCCACCTGCCACGCTGAAGGTAGGATGATGATGATGATGATGATGATGGTGTGTGTGTGTGTGTGTGTGTGTGTGTGTGTGTGTGTGTGTGTGCGTGTTGGAGATGTTGGGGTTCATCCTTACATGTTGCCTCTAATTGTCGTTAGAGATCAAAGAGTTTCCAACAAAATCAAATCACTGCATCTGTCTAGGATGTTGTAGGATGATTCTGACACAATTTTACTTTAAAGATGCTTTGGATGAGATAACATAAGACTCGAAGTGTAAACAGTTACTGAGCAACATTTACATGACTTAAACCGGCAGAAGTATCTTGGAATCTGAAAAATTAGTGATGGAAAAAAAAAAGCATGTGAGATCCATGACACACGGATAACGGTTGTGTTGCAAGAATACAGTTGCGAGTAGGTTCTGCAGAAATAAGCTTCCTGTGAAAGGTTTTAATATCTGCGAGAAATTGAGGAGCTTGGAAATTGGTGTAAACTCCTGTTTCTACAAATTGAGAGGAACCAGAAAGTTGAGCTGTATCAGGCACGTCTCACTGGATGGAGTTCATGGGGCTTACCCGGGACCAGATGGAGAGTTTATGGCTCACAGTTGGCTAGGGAATATCTTGGGATTCCCAAGGAGAAGCTAGGATAGAGAAGTCTGGGCTGGTCTTCTCAGTTTGTGGCCATCGAGAACCACACATGAAAAGCAGAATAAAAAAATTATTAGAGTAGAGATTGTCAAGGACTGTTTTTTTGCATTAGAATCATTCTCTCTCTGTGCCGTCGAATTCTAAACTCTGACTGTTTTTTTTTTTTAGAACAGCAGCTATGAAAGTAGTTCTGATTGTAGAAATTCATGGATTAAAGATGTGTTGTTAATTAAAATAAAGTAAAACATTAGTTGTTGAAGTCTTTAGTTGTTAAAGTCTTTAGTAAAAAATGTTTATTTCCAATTTAAGTTTATTTACATTTAAGTGAGAGTACATAAAATGTAATGCTGCTCCTTTAAGATTTCCACTATTGGAAAGTCCAAGGGATGAAGTGTATATGACTGTATATTGGGTACATTAAAGGCTGCTTATGTCAATAAGATAAATAGAAACTAGCTTATTTTGTGGACTTTCCACAACATTAACTGTAAACTTAAAATTACTAAAAATATTTGTTTTTTTAGTGGGTGGCACAGATAACAAGTGTTCTTGCAGCTAGAAACATTCTGGAGGGAAAACAATTGTTTAAAAATTCATCAGTGGTTATATGCATCATTTCTTACAAGAAGGAGAAGCAGTACTGTACAGTATGTGCTCTTTGCCACAGATCACATGTGCTTTACTTTGTTCACTCTTATTAGTAATCACTGAACCATGTCACTAGATACTTGCATGAAGTTAAACTTTTCTCAATTTTCAGAGAATGAAAGCTTAAACTTAAATCCACATCTAGTCAATGTCGCTCATGTCATCATGTCATGGCTCATGGATGGCTCCAACTCTGATTGAAAAGGAAGGGTCTTCGGTCTTTGTCACTGCTGTATGTGTGAAAATAGCATACAAGGAATAAAGCTGTGTGGGATTTGCTGTTATTGGTACAGTATATAATCAGCGTCAGTCTGGTAATAGTAACACCTCCTCACTTCAGGGACATCATGTTAGCATGTCATTGATTTTCCTTTAACTGCAGACTTTCTAAGGGTGACATGAGGATGACATGTAGCACATTGTAACTTCACTGTTTCAAATAATTAGCCAGTATTATATTGCAATCAAAAGAATGAAGGCATCCTGAAAGGACTGGACAATGTCTATCTATTAAGACTGCTGTGTGTGTTTTTTTTTTACAGAGGAAATAGAAAGAAAAAAGAATTTTCTTTCTATTTGTTGCTGTTAGCTATAGGCTATAAGTTTAATCTGTCTAAAAATCAGGGAAGAGCAATGAGAGAAGATAAAGCCATGGATCACAAAATGCCTGCTCATGACCTTATGATCAGGATGCTTAGACTTAATGCAGAGGCAGACAAAGAAATAATTATCTTTTGAGCCTTGTGTGAACATGCACATGTACAGCTTGTGACTTGTGGTATAAATACTTTGTCGGAAATTTTCTTTGGTTTTGGTGTGCTGTGTTCTACTTTTTAAGACCACAATCTCAGTATCAGACAGTTGTTTGAGAAATCTTTAATCTAACACTCACAAACCCCTAAGAGCCTGACGAATGGTTTTGATTATGTAGTATTAATATTTATGTAATAATAGAGGCAGAGAAAAATAATGATCCTAGTTGTCTAGCAACAAAATAGCTAATCATTCTTCTAGTTGTTAAGGTTAATGTCCAAACTGAAGCCCTTGTTCTTACTGTACCCCTTTCCACATTGGCTAGAAGCTAATGTGGTAGTTTTGTGCATTAACAACACAGTCATTAAGATTATTAAGATTATGAAGTTATTAACAAGATTATTAAAGGAAACAATGGGTTAATTAGTATGCTGCAAAGTTACCACTACTTTCTTTCTGCAACATGATCATCTTAGTTTGAGACATCACCAAACAACCTGTGATCCTGACCATAAAGACCATAAAGAGGCCAAATTGAAATGACCAGTATTGACTGATATATCCATCTGCTCTGTGGTTATTGAATCGCATATTATTTCAGCGCTGTGCTCAGGGGCAGGATATTTATTGTGTTGTTGAATAGTAGCTATGATCCTTTGATTGTCCTCTGTTTACCCCTCCCCACTCCCCCACGGGGCTCACATAACCGTGCCAGAGAGTTTATTTGAAGCCGAGAGGCCCGCACCTGAAACTACATTTCATTTTACTATATTTAAGTACATTTATTTTGTATATAAAAAATTGCAACAGCGATGCTTGCTTAATTTGCAAAATATAACTGACTGACTGTTTCACCAAGCTCCACAGTTGGTGCTAGCAACATCATACAAAAAAAAAAATCATTATCCTTAAATCATTAAGGATGGTGCAGATGAGCAATCTTGGTACTCAGATGGTTGACAAATGAAAGGAAAAGCCAACAAAGCATGATTCAATGAAGTGTTAGGACAAAAGGAGCTACAAGAAGAGCTACAGTACACCTTTTTTGGTATATTCTACAAGTCTGTGGAAATGTACTGAAAAGATGAGCATCATTCTTCCAATCTATGTATCCTCAGTTGCTGTTTTGATGATGATGGTGGTGGAGAAAATGGTGCTGTCTAAAATGGTGCTCCATGATGTTCCATAGATGTTGCGTTGGGTTTAGGTCTGGTTTTTGTTAAGGCCTCATTATATGATTTATACCATTTTCATCCAAACCAAATCATCCAGTGAGCCTTCGTATTCTGCAGATGGGGACATTGCCATCCTGGAAGAGACCATTAACAGAATAGCTTTGTATTGATTAGCAGTGACTCTTTCCTCTAAGGAGACAAGCAGGACCCAGACCATGTCTGCAAATTGTAGTATTTTTTTTTCTCTTTTAATCTGTCAACCTGTCTGTAGAACTGGATGATGAGGATGATGGACATTAAGCTGTGTTATGGATGGTCATTTGTCCAGTTATAAGCAAGAACCAGAGCATGTCTTCCCTCACATTCAGCTGGGTAATAAAGTGCGCTTTTGGTTTTTCTTCACAGGAAATGAATGAATTGTGTGAGGGGGGAACAGAGTGGGGCAGCTGACCTAAATTAATATGCTACTGCAGTAACCTGGGCAAATAAAGCACAACACTGAGGACTGAGAGAGCTGCCAGTGCTTCAAGGTTCAGGCTTGCACCCAAAGTAGGGTTTATAAATATAAGGGTTTTTTATAGTTTACATCGAGGTCTTAAATTTGATTTGTATGTGTGTCCCTGTATGAGCTCTGGTCAGTAACCTTCCAGGATGGAAGTGCTTGTAATATAACTGTCATTCAGGAAAAAAATGTCTTGCGTAATAATGGTTCAGTTGTGTTCTGTGTTATTCTGGAGTCACTTTGGTTGTTTCCATCAGCTGCAGGCTAATTTCTGCTTGTGATGGATTATTGGTGGCTTTGATATTTATAATTGAATTTCAGTGGGTTTTTAAAAGGTCATGAGAATCCTAACTGTTATGGGTGTGACCTAAAGGGTTAAATGGTTAAGGCTTTGCAATTTCAAGAATTCAAGACTGTGTCCCACAACACAATGCACACTACTGTAAATATAATGCCTACACACTAATGACACCAGTTGTGCACTGTCACTAAGTTTATTAAGTACAGTAGTCCACATTTTATGATTCATCCACAGCATTTACTCACTAAATGTTATGCGAATAAAATGACTTTATTATTCACATCAAAGTGACCATCAAACATCAGCTAGAAAAGCAAAACCTCTTAACAAGAACTTGTTCTGTAGCTATCTCCAACTGGTTAGCTCTCACTATGTTTGTCTGAAAGCAACCTGTGAGCATTGATATTTTTGAGGCAGGATGATGATAAAAATGACTAAATTAAATTGAGAGGCTGTCATAGTAGATTTGTGCTGTAAGCCACTTTGTAGTGTGCATTTTTAAAGTAGTATACAGTCAAAAACAAGGTGATGTAGTACACAGTTTACTGTAGCAACTCGAATTCAACAGTTTTAGATGTACCTTTGTTTGATACAGCAGGTGTTTTTCCTGTCACAGTGTGCAAGGTACACAAAGAAGAAATAATATCATTAGACAAGACTTCCCAACAATATCTCCAAACCCACACGTAGCGCCTGAGGCATTGGAAACATGATAGACATTTTTTTCTTTTTCTATTTTAATTTATGTATATTATCTACTTCACAATCACCATTTCCCTCTCCCAATTTTTATACTATATTGCCACCTGACCACGACACCTATGGAAGATTGTTGGACATTGTTTGTTGACAAATTCCACGGCCATTAATACAGAGACATATATTATTATGAATCCCGATTGTTAAAACTAACCCTGTCATTAACTTTTCTGTATGATGTGCCTACTCCACTGGATATTTGTATAGAGTGAGCATGAGGCACTTTGTTACTCTCCCCAATAGGCCCCTATAAGTGCTTGTTGTGGTTTCCGTATTTTGACAGTGTATGGTGATAGGGCTTGATGGATCAATGCCAATAATCTGTACCATTGCTGAGGAGGTTTTTTCTGCACACAACGAGACAGGAACATCCGCAGTGAAAGTGCTGCTTTTGGAGGGCCTACTCACACCATGTCAGCTGATTTACAGACACTCCAGAGGAGATGAGAGTATGCGAGGCAGGGAGGCAGCAAGCCTAGATATATTTAATCTCATTCTAAATGCTTTAGTTTGAGAGGCTCAGCAGCAGTGTTCAGAGATAAGGAGCTCTATTGTCTGTTCTGTAAAGCCAGGAAACAGTCACCTTCGAGAAGGGTTCTGCTAGAAGCAGCCAATGAATCAGCAAAATGATATGTGACATCTCTGCCCAGCTCATACTCTTTTTAGATTTTGTAGTTTGTTAGCTTGTTAGTAGTTCAGTCAGGTTATCAAAGGTATAACATTTTCTCTCACATGCCCTCTGTTTCTTTCTTCTCTCTTTTTTTTTGCAGCATTCTGTATTGAATAATAGAACTTTCGTGTGCCCTTTACAAAACGCGAAAGACATGAAGAACACACGACTCATTGCATTTGTGTGTATCTGTGAACACAAGAGTGTGTGTCAGTGATCTGTCTGAATGAGCACACTTTTGTCGCTGCTCTGCTCTAAGAGATTGTATTGTATTATACAACTATTCCACATTATGCAACAGATTGTGTGATAAAATAATATGAAATGATTGCCTTGATTTGGTAGACAAAGTGTAGAGTGTTGGTTCTTGTACCATTCGTGTCATAAATGCTGGATTACTGTTTTGTTTTTATGCCCTTAAAGTGTAGTGAAGAAGGCATTTTTTAGGGAGACATTGTGTTATGTTTTATGCACGCTCCGTCATCGTTACATATAACTAAAATTATTAGATCATTTAAAAAAAATATTTCAGTTTGAAACTTCCTTTCTGAATGTCATCTTTATCCTGGTCAGGGTCACAGCTCAGGCCTACCCTGGGCCTACCCAAGCCAATCCATATTCTATTAGCCTGTTCCATTATCCCCAAACAAACAAAGGGATAATGTGTTATAAATATTCTCTAATACCTTGTATGCCCATGCATTCTTATAGTTTATAGATTGATGCTTTCTTGCATCTATGTTCTGGATGTAATTCTGCTCGACACACATGCTTAAAATTTTATAAACCTCCTTCTTCTAGGCTTGTGCTAATAGTATTATCCCTACATTATTTTTAATTCACTAATTATATATCAGATCTGACAACCATACTACGATGGATTCAGCAGTCAGATGAAAAATAAAGATCCTACAGAAATTGCTGATGTTATTGGAGTTAATCAGAATCACTTCATTGATGACAGGTGTATGATAATTACTTTTAAGCATGAGTTTAAATGTGTTTGGATCATTCTGAGTACATGCCCCATTATACAATATACACTTGTGAAACCAGGTAATTATAACTTTTTTCTTTTTTTCTCCACCTAAAAAATTCTGTTTGTTTTTCACAAATGTTTCTTTTTTTTTTAATATATATATATATTAGAGAAACCTGCATTTTAACAGGGGTATTGATGATATTCAGCACCAAGGACAAGGGCAGCTGTGTGGCCTGTACAGAGCATCTCTAGTGTACACTCAATAAGTCAAAGCTTCAGTGATACACACTGGCCATAACTAATCATTAAACACTTTACTTTCAATGTTTCTTAAAGCTTTAAATCTTGTCTCTCTTTTTTTTTCTTTCGTTCTCTCGCTCTATCTCTATGTTTCTGTTCCCCCTCACTCTTGGCGAAATGAAGGATTAAAGAAACTAACTGCATATGGGAATACTGTTATGACCTCTGAGTCATCACATATTTATTATCTCTTCCTATTTTATTCGCAAGTTATACTGTCTGGAGATGTACTGCACTTTTATGTGTTAGACATATACACACAGCCAGCCTTTTTTAGCTTCAATGTGATCGATGGTCATGAGCCTAGGGGAATTTACTAAATAGCACAAGTGATTTTGTTATATGTACAACTGTTTGTATTTGAGATTGTTTTGCAAAATCTCTTAAGGCCAATGATGTTAACCTGTTCCTGGAGATGTATCTGAACCTGTCTGTGAATCCACTCTGTATTTGCATCCAAATCTGTGTATGATTCCTGACATTTGCATGATTCCATGATTTTTTACTGTTGTTTAAGGGTTTCTTATTTGTGTACTGCAGTCTGTGCATGACTACATAGAAACAACAAGGTAAAACCTTACATTTATTTTTACAGCATCTGGCAGATGCTCTCATGCAGAGAGACTTACAAAAGTGCTTTGAAGTCTCAATATACATCCTCATACTGGATCACTAGGTCACAAACTAATAATATCAGTCTAAAATATGAGGTAACATAGCAACAAAATAGTGGTAGCTCGGTAGGAAAGCTGCTGGACTACTGATGTGTGCGTTCAAATCCCAGTTGCAAATGCTGGGCCTCTGAGCAAGGTCCTTAATTGCTCATTTGTATAATAGAGATAAATATAAATCATTCTGTTTAAAGGACAAATGCCATAAATGTAAATAATTCTTCAGGAATGGCAGGTCTTTTGAAGAGATCATTTGAAGACAGCCAGTGACTCTACTGTTCAGTCTAGGGGAAGTTTATTCCACCAGCTTATGCTGTGCGTGTATGTGTGTCTTTGTGGTGCACTTTTTCTTAACCCACCTGCCTACTCAAAGTATTTATTCAATTAGTTTAAGAAGAAGAGTATGAAAATGAGGAGAACAAGAACGCCAGCTTTAAATAAACAACAAAAATGTGAAGCAAAAACTCAGGCAGTGGACATACATTGTAGAGTGATGGCCCTTATGACCAAGACCACAGACAAAAGCTGAACCCAGACAAAAGCACTCTACAGAGCACCCAGGTGTCTGTGCACTCACAATAGCACTTCTTCACAGAGGTGCTGGTTTCCCTCATTTCCTTCAAGACATTCATTCATACAAGAATGAAAGTGGGAATTAACTGGCAAGTTATTAAGTGTGAATGTATATTCTGTGAATGGAAAAGTGATCATACTGACCTTTCAGAGATCCCGACTATACCAAAGCCTTCCTTAAGAACAAGATATTTTAAGAGAGCAAAATTGGCCTTGTTTTTTAGGTAGGAAGGATGGCATACTCTCTGTCAGTCTTAGCAACATTATGGCAGACATCAGTGAGCCCCTCTGACTGTGTTATGCTGCCTTGTGACACAGCATGAGAAGCATTTTGAATGGTCTGTGGTTAGTTGGCTTTACTCTCTCTGGTCCATAGCTGTTGCATGATGATATGGAAAAATCTGTCTGAAATTATTTATAATCACACTATCTGGTGACAGTTTCACTCTAGCACAGACAATCTAGTAAAATATTATTCTTATTTTGCTTATTACTATTATTTCCATGACATATGGCACCTAACTAAATGACTCGCTGTGTTGGGCCAGTTTGAATCCTAAATAAACATCCACAGCTGGGAAATTTGACGGTTTATTTCCAATAGCAAAGATGTAAGGTTGTGTAAGAACAAGCATGTTTCAGCTAGATAACACAGGCTCAAACTATTCCCTTTTCCAACGTAATGCTGAAATTCTTCAGTCTGTTATTAGCTTTAGCTTATAATATTGAATACATAATTCTGGTGTACTTCATAAGATGATAAACAGTAAGCCTGATAAACAGTAGCCTAGCTCTATTTTAGCTATGACTTTTTTGCAGCTTGCTAGATGACAAATGGTGATGTTTAATTGGGTGCCTCTTATGTCTGTTGGCATACACATGCCAGGTAGGGGTAGACACATTATGTCATTCGCTATGGATGCAAATGGTCCTAGATAATCACCCCAATAAAGCCATGGGATCCAAAAAATTCTGGATATATACTGATCTAGACTTTTGTTTGTGAAGCAATACTCAATAAAAGCAAAATAAAGTCTCAAGTATAATCGCATGTAACAGAATTTTCTTAGAAAATGTGAAGTGTTGCTCATCATAATGAGCTGTTTAAAGCCCAAAGTGTGAATGACACAAAGCTGACAAGGGTTTAGAATAATACTTTAGATTTTTAATGTGGAAAACACGGTTTAAAGAAAACTTATGTACAGTCCAGGAAAGGAAAAGACTTTTACTTTTACTGTTTATTTTGTTATTACTTTCACTCAAATATTAGCATGTGAATCTAAAAGACGTTTCTGGAAGAGAGCGGACTTGGACGTCACCCTCTGTCTGTTTCCAGGAAACTCTAACAGCTAGCCAACACAGCCGGAACTCTGACGCTGTGTGTGTGTGTGGTGAGGTGGGGGGTATTAGGGGGTGAATGGATGCCATAATCAACACTAACGAAAGGGTGCTTAGGCAAGTTGGTGAGTGTAATATTAGACATGGATTCTAGTGAGTGAGTGTTTGTGAGCCTCATATGTTGTGTGAGATTCTATTAGTATTGACATCATGCTGAGACATAAGCAGATCTGAAAGCTTTCTTGTTTATTGCCTCTATATCTCACACAAGCTCCAGAAACCTAGCTTGAAAACATCTTTTCTTCAGTCTGTTCAGACATTTACAAAAGGGCTGTGGGAATTATAAGCAACTGTCAGATATCTGTTTTATGTTTTCCAGGACAGCAAACGGACGAGTTGTGGACTAAAATTAATTTTCATCTTTTATTCTGCTGCATTGTCTTGGCTTCAGCCATCCTGCTCTTGAACACATTGCTGAACTGAGTGAGATACTGGAGTTTAAATAACATTTTACGTCTGTGATGTCAGCAGCAGAGGCATGCATAGTGTCATCGATCCAGGACTGTGTTTCCCCAGAGCTTTGATCAATAGCACATCCCAGTTAACAGCAGCTCTAGTGTAAACCTGTCTACCTTGTGCAACACTGTACAGATGTCCAGGGGGGGGGGATGAAGGAGGCATGTGTGATCAACCATGACAAGGTTCCGTTTGAGTCAAACAGGGTATTGGAACCAGAGGGGTGTGTTTGTATGTGTGCATGTGAGAGAGAGGCATGACTGGTGTGTAATGTGGGGAATTGCTGACTCAGTGGGAAGGCCTGAGCTCTGAGAGCTCCTATTTAGCTGCTATCTCCCTAAGGACTCAGCTCAAGGACATTACTTGTTAAATGATGTTTTAGCATGTGACTGTGTGTATGTGTGTGTGTGTGTGTGTGTGTGTGTGTGTGTGTGTGTGTGTGTGTGTGTGTGTGTGTGTGTGTGTGTGTGTGTGTGTTTGCATGTTTCTTGATGTCCTTTCTCCTCCTCCATTTTACTGTTTGTTTTATATCATATGGATTGTGTGTGTTCCTGTTCATTGTCCTTTGACATTCCTCATGACATTTCCTGTACACTCATATGCAATTGTAAACAAAGATTAACATGCCTCTGTACTCTGCAGCTGTAGCCTTTGAACCAGAGGACACTGAGCACGTGGGAAATTCTGATCTAAACTTTCACCACCGCTCTATAAACACACTGCTAGAAGTATTGTGAAATACAAATGGGTGAGGAGTTAAAGGAAGAAACCATGACTTTCTGCAATTTGCTGGCATGGTTTGGGTCTATTTTTCCCCTTAAATTAAAAGGTCACCACAAAGCAGTACAGATTTATTTTGACTGATCCCCTCTCTCCTATAATGAAGCATTTTTCTCCTGATGTGTAGTGGTCTCTCAGTCAACATGATAACTTACTGAATAGTTTAACAGAAAAGAAAATGAGGTAAATGTTATGTAATGGTCTATGCAGTAACCAGATCACAACACAATTAAAATACATGAGAGATTCTGTACTTGGAGATTTCAGATTTGGGTTTTGGACAGTGATCTCCACCACCACCATCCTCAAAACACCAATCTTTAAGAAAAATGATGATCTCAGCAGTACAGTTCCAGCGACTTGCAGAATCTATGCCAAGGTGTATTGAAGCTATTCTTGTTAGTCGTCGTTGCATAAAACCTTATTAAAGCACCGTATGCTCATCTTATTTGTCCATTTGTTTGCGAGTTATACAAATTTGAGCATGCAATGCCCCCTAGAGTTACAATGTGTTATTGCTTTTATTTGCTCACTGCAACATTAAGCCAGCAGATGGTAGTGTTATGTAAGCTCTTTAAGCTGGTAATGTTTTATACAAACTACTGATTGTATCAAGAATTATGGCATATTACGATAGTATACTGAAAATGTACCTGCAATAATTGAATAATAATAATAATAATAATACGCAATATACAACCAAATATCAATCCTGTTGTCAGAAACTGACGATGATGATGGCCTAGAGGACATTTAACACAAGTTTAGTATATTTACATTTACATTTATTCATTTTGCAGATGCTCTTATCCAAAGTGACTGACAATTAAGCAAAGCAATATAAAAAGGAGAGGACGATACAAGTGGTGCTATCATACAGGTTTTTTTAAACACGTTCTAGAGGAGCGAAGTGCTCAGAGTAGAGGTGTAAGAGCTAAAGTAAGTGCATTTTGTGAGTGAGGATAAGTTAGGACTTAGTTAAGTGTTAACAGACGTTCTGCTGAGGTTAGAAGTTCATTACACCACTGAGAGAAGTCAGTTTGAATGTTCTTAACAGGAACATCATACCCTGCTGAATAAGCACTACCAGTACAATGTCTCCAGCTGTGAACCAATAAGGACCAACAAGGTGAATGAGTTTATACATTGCTCTAAAACAACTCTGCTGCATTATACTTGTACAGTACCAACAGCACACACACACACACACACACACACACACACACACACACACACACACACACACACACACACACACACACACACTATCATCTTTGTGTCATTGTTGATTTTGAGCCACCAGACAAATAATATTGAATCAGCAACATTCTTACTGAGGTTTATTGCACCGGACAACAAATGGATAAGGATACAGATATGGATAAATTGGCCAATTATTATAGAATAGTATGCACAGAGTATGTGTAATATGTAATTACTATAGAATATATTAATGTTCTTTATTATGTGTTATTGTTATTGTTGTATAATTCTGGTGCTTTTAAATAAAAATGTATTAAATTACACATTTTAATGACTTGTGATGCTTTCTGGCATCATTTAGAGATATTATTACCACCCTAAAGATTATTCTCCAAAATCCCAAAGTGTTTAATTCCTCCTATACTTTATCAGTTTGGCCACAAATTAACTTAATGACAAACCAACACCATACTTTCTAACCATATATATTTGCATTTAATGTTGTTAAATGTCATCTTCAAGATAAGTCAGTTCCTGTTATCACTTACGTTACGGAGTAAATAACTCACCAGCCTCTCTTTTTGTAAAGACACCTCTTGTTATATTACTGAAAATAGTGAATGCCCATCTATTCGTCAGTTTCCTGTACTGCTTTTCCTGCACAGGATCTAAGGCAGCCTGGAGCCTATCACAGGGAACTCAAGGCACAAGGCGAGGGTGCCAACTCATCACAGGCTCAATCTCACACACAATCACACACCTATTCACACAATATGGCCAATTTAGAGATGGCAAGCATGATCTTGGGAGGAAAACTGAGAACTTGAAGGAAACCCCCAAATCTAGAGGAGAAACTTGAGACCGTGAGATGGGTCATGTGGTGCATTCTCTATACAATAACACCTTCTGACCAGTGAACACATTTTCTCAACTATAACAGAAACTATTGATATCTACTTGCATCCGCTGTCATGTACATTATCCTTTTAGTATTCTGTTCTACCTTCCTTTTAAACACCTCAAGTACACCCCAGACACATTTCCTCGCAGGATTTTCCAGTCAGATTTATTTCTCTCAATAGGACAGCACTGTGTCTCTGGCTACGACATGTTGAACACCATATGGCACCGACCACTCGTGTCCATCACTCATGCTCACTGTGGCGTGGGGTTCCTGTTCACAACAATATTTCCCTCACACTCTGCTGCTACACATGCCCATCTTCATGTACAATCTGGACTAAGTGATCGTACATCAACAACTTGTCAGTATTTCAGGTTGTGTGCTTGCACTGATTCTGTAAGGTGTTAGATGATTACTGTACTGAACTGAACTGTAAATCAAAAGCAGTGCCAAAGTGAAAAGTGAGCTTTTTCCTGGGGTACCAACATTGTGTTATAGCTTACACTATGCCTGATTAATCTGATTTGCCTCAGAGTAAGTATTCTCCCATGCACTATTCCTCTCCTGTCTAACTTGTCCACGTCAATATACACAGTGTTTATAATGTAATTGTGATCATATGCCAGACACCAAAGTCTTAGAAAGATGGCACAGCTTAAACAGTCCCTGGGGTGGGGGGTGGTTGGAGATTAGTGAAAGAAGAAGGTAAAAGAAGGAGGGGAAGCGAGAAATTTAGTAAGACAGAGCGAGAAATCAAGTAAACCAGAGCGGGTGGTCAGAGTCAGGTCATCTGTCGACAGCTTGGCTTCCTCCCTGTGATCTCCGGTGGCAGCTGCTCAGCCAAATGAGATTGTCCTGCAGATTACAGGGTGTGTGTCGGGGGCAGGAGAGATTGGGATGAGCTGAAAAAATGCAAAGTGTTATGGTAATGCTCATAGACGGCTGCTATAACATGGCTTGCAGGCATACGCGGTCTCCTTTCTACATCTGCCTCCACTCTGTTGAAATATTCATCATTAGACTTTCAGCCATTCCGCTGAAACCCAGACAGTCTCCTGCTCTTTTTACTGCCAGTGTGAAGAACAGTGCATTTTTTTAGCAACTGACAGAGAGAAAAAAGGGATATGGAGAGGCAAAATAGCAATCAGCAATGGCTGTGATTATGTATAATAGCTACAAGAGTCTATCTACAATTAACAAATTACAATTATAGAGACCATTTAGTCAGTGGGTGGAAAAAAACACCCCAGAAGTAACAGCTTGTCTCCTGACTCCACATGCATTTTATCCCATTTTTGTGATTGTTAAATATACAGTCATATATTATCATAGACAGAAGCCCTCCAGTGCACAGGGATGAGAAGTAGAATAATTAATGAGAGAAAGTTACAACTGTTACACATCATGATTAATACGCCATATGGAAACTCCCAGGAAATGAATGTAGTTTTTATTTATGCTCTCTATTAAAAATCATATTTACTGTAACATCAGCACGGCTATTCACAATAGCGCATCATTTCACATGGCAAATAATCAAATAAACAAGTGGTTTCAGTGCTAATTTTCAGTGTCCAGGCTGTTAACCTCGTTTGTTTGAAAGGATGTTTGGATCTGCTTGAAGTGCATTAGGACAGATACGAGAGAAATGATGATGTTTATGATTTTTAACGATCCAATTATGTAGACAGGGTTTGTGCTGCATAGCAATGTTGCACCACCAGCAGTTTCCTAGCAACCAGTGTGATAGTAAAGTATTTCTCCCAGAGCAGTGCCATAGCTGATACACTCGGAGTTGAGGGGGAAGCTGCTACACTGAGCTGAAACACTGAATGGAAACCTCTTTTTTCAGCACTACAGACTCTGTGGTTTTGAGCATTTGTGTGTGCGTGTGTTAACATGCATGCAAACGTGGGTGTGCATAAATATGTATGTGCTGCCGAATATTTGTAACTGACATGAGTAACACGCACGCTTATGATTTCAGAGGCTGCTGAATTCATGGGCTGTCATTATGCAGTATGCATTCATGTCAAGTGTAAATGTCATGAAGAACAATGATGGAGCGACCCGATCACTGCTTTAATTTGGAATGGTATTATGTGTAAACTCGGCTGGCCTCTAGGCTCGGGTTGATGGATTCGCCCAAAAATAAATAAATAAATAAATAAATAAATAAATAAATAAATAAATAAATAAATAAATAAATTCCACACACATCCATCTGGTTCTGCTGCTCTCTGTGTTTTTCTTCCCCCACTCTCTCAACCATCCAATTATAAAGCTTCTATTTCAGTCGTCTGGTTTATATCTTGGATAATGGTGTGACGGTGTTATACATCCAGTTTATAATTTAAAAAAAAAGTACAATTCCCATGCTGTGTGTAACAGCTAGAGCAGATAAAATTCCTCACCTGTGAAGAGGTTTCCTTGCAGATGGTTTGCCGTGCAAATCCTATTACTTTGAGCACTTTAAGACAGCCCCATCTGGCAGAACTGTACAAACAAACAGCTTTTTGAATGCAGCTTATATACTATTTAATAGTAATAACCATACCATACACAAACACTTAACCTTCCACTTTTAAATGCCTGAACAATATGTGCTCTTTTATCAGAATATTTCGCTCATTCAGATCAAAATCAATAATGAGCTATTGATAGTCCGTGCCATGGCTTTTGCCGAACATCGACCAGGACACTTGCTAGTCTGTATCATCTGACTAGCCAGGAGGTGGCATGCACCCGAAGGCAGGCATTGAGACATGCCCCTAGGTCAGGCTATTACTAAATATCAATACAATAAATTGGCCATGACTTGAATATCGTGTTGGTGTAATTGCTCCCCGTGTTATGTGGCGCTGCCTTGATACACATCATTGTATGTATCTCTGAACCTCAAGCTTTCTTAAAGAAATACATTTGCTCAGTCAGTTTATTAAAAAAAATCCCTGTAGTTTTTATCTTGTTAGAAGATAAAACATTGGAACATACTACTGAGGAAAAAATGAACAAAATGCCTTACACTGAGGTATATGATTCTTCATAACATGATTGAAATAGATCTGTGAAAGAAAGCATTGTGTATTTGTGAAGACCAAGTGTAGGACATGTACAAGACACAAACATGCTTAGGAAGAATTTTTTTAAAACACTCCCGCTGATCGTAATCTGCCTCTGTCGCTTCATTTTCAATTTCTCCATAATTACACTGTGCAAATGGCTTAAATCTTTATTTATGCTCACAACATTTATTTTTCGCTCTGTTCCAATCATTGTCTTTTTCTCAATCGTCGTCTATCCCACCCTCTGAGCCATCTATTTATACTCAGACTCCAAACCACCCTGTTGATCATTAGAAAATGCTAGCTGGGATTTATCATCGACTGAGGATTCCCCCCTCTCCTGACAGGAAATTATTGATTTTTGCCACCCTGTTTAAATAATGATAAAGGTTGTGTTCAGGGTTGAGGCAGGCTAAAAAAAGCAGCAGTGTTTGAAAAGAGAAGGTGTAGAACATTTGAATAAAGGTTTTTGTTTAAAAATAGTTCTTCCTTGTTTAAATCAAAGTAAAATAATATAACTGCCACAAACGGGGGCACGGTGGCTTAGTGGTTAGCAGGTTTGCCTCACACCTCCAGGGTTGGGGTTCGATTCCCACCTCCGCCTTGTGTGTGTGGAGTTTGCATGTTCTCCCCGTGCCTCGGGGGTTTCCTCCGGGTACTCTGGTTTCCTTCCCCAGTCCAAAGACGTGCATGGTAGGTTGATTGGCATCTCTGGAAAATTATCCGTAGTGTGTGATTGCCTGAGTGAATGAGAGTGTGTGTGCCCTGCGATGGGTTGGCACTCCATCCAGGGTGTGTCCTGCCTTGATGCCCGTTGACGCCTGAGATAGGCACAGGCTCCCCGTGACCCGAGAAGTTCGGATAAGCCAGTGACATGTATTAGACTTCACCAATTTGGTAGTCATCAGGATCAGAAAAAAAATTAATTGTTTGTTTGGGGTTTTTTCCTTCTTTTCTAGCAAATATGCAGAACAGGAAATACAACATTTACTGTGTCAGTATTGACTTATTTTGTCCCATACATTCATTCATCATTTATTGATTCAGTGATTCCCGGGAGCCTATTGCCGGATCAATGGGTACTAGTTGTGAATACACCAGTTGTGAATACACCCAGTCCATTGCAGAACAACATGTCCACAAATTCCAATTTAGAATAGGCAGTACACCTACTGTCAAGATTTTTGGTAAGTAGGAAGAAACCTAGACAAAACCCACATGGACACATAGAGAACATTTACTTAGGAGCTTAGGATTGTTTCTACCTGTCTTCAACTGGAAACCATGGAGCTGTGAGGCTGCCAATTTACGAAGCTGCACTTTGCTACTATTTTCTCATACATATTTAGCAAATATCCTGACAGGTTCCTGATTTTTTCCCCCTGTGATTTAAATTGATTACATTTTTAGCTCTTCAATCTGTGTAGTTAATAACATCTTGTTCTGCCAGTCTTTCTTTAATTTCTTCCTTTTTTTTTGCAACATTTCCACTGTTATGCCCTGTGAGCACATACTGTAATGGGAAGGGTGTTTTTCATAATTAAAAATTGCATTTTTTTGTAATATGGGTTTAATATGTTACAACAAAAGTCACAGGACATAATTAAGATAGACATGTAGAACAGCTCTACATTCTTGGTAAGGTCTTTTACACCTCGGATCCCATGCACACATATTCACTCCTATGTTCAATTTTTACGAGTTGCAAGTTCACTCAGTGTGATAAATATGATTAATTATATTGTGCTGTAAATTGGATCAAATATATACCGATCTCACAATAACATCTATTTGGAATGATAACTGGTAGTTCAAATAAGCTTTTGAGATTCATTATTTATCTCTTAAAACAGTGTTTTCCAATTTTTATGAACATTTTATGGTCCATTAAAACTTGAATGGATCGTTACATTGATATAACATCCACTCTTAACCACACTAAAGTTACCATGCAGTGCTTGAGCAGTGGTAAATCTGGCATTCACTGTACATAACATAACATTGCACATGATTTATAAGGATGCCTAATAAACCATAAACCAGTGTGCAGACTCCTTTCATCCAGTAAACACTGTCCCTGCTAAAGGTGCATGCAGTGAGCAGTAATTTAACAAACATTTTTCTGTACATGTGACAGTATGTGTGATTTTGCATTGCAAATCAGATTCTTTATAGGTAATGCCATCAGGCAGATTAGTACAAATTAAATATGCAGAAGACTACAGCTTTAAAGAACGAGTGCAGTGTCCTGCAGAGTCTTATATTAAAAGCATCATGCAAATGAAATTGTCCCAGAGTTAGAGTGCTAACGGCAAGCTTCATAATCCAATTAATCAGTGTCTGGTCTGCAAGCAGTTTTTAAGGAGGGGCATTATGCTCAAAAGAAATCTATCAGAAATTGATGGACTCCAGTTTGTTCTTTTAATTAAAAAAAAGTGTGTCTGTGCTTTTCCTTTTCTTTTCATATATTTCCCTTGTATTTACCTAGTATTTATTGTGGATGGTGGAGCCACTTTTAAGTTATGAATGAGGGAGGATGCTGGAGGTGCAGTATTATTGTCATCATCATCATCATCATCATCATAAATCTCTTTGACTTGAGTCTATCCAGGGAACCTAGTGTTCCAGGGGGCAGGTTTACACGCTGGAAGGGACACCACTCAGTGTACCATGCACACACACACACACACACACACACACACACACACACACACACACACACACACACACACACACACACACACATACACACATATACACACACACAAGTTCACTCCTAGGGAGCAATTTAGCATAGTCAGTTTACCTACCAGCATGTTTTCGAGAAATGTGAGAAAAACAGAGAACATGAAACTCCTCACAAACAGTAACCCAAGCTAAGGTTCGACCTGAGCACCACCATGCCTCAGTGTTTGGACTATGATTCATTCCCAAAATAAACGACGAACCATCCTGTATTCCTTGAATGTGTGAAAGTATGCTGCTGGACGCTATACAGTGCTTAAACGAATCTCAAATGAGCATGAAATGATTTCCGTTACATCTTTTATAGTGCATTATGTGTGTGAGATTAAGTGTATGTTGTAGAGCAGCTTGTATTGGCACGTGCTGTCACTTCAGTGCTGGACAGCGCCGCGGTGAGTGGGAGGGGCCAATAGGGCGCTGGTGGGGGTTTGTGTGTGTGTGTGTGGGGGGGGGGGGGGGGTTGGTTTCGTTTTTTTCCCTTTTCTTTTAAAACTCATTCACTTGCGGTAAGGATACAAAACGTATTTGTTTTCCACGTCCACACTACAATTGCGGTTAGTATTAGAATCAGTACGCGCGACAGCTATAGAAGCTATAGGATATGGCGCGTTAACTCCGCCCCCTTCGCGCTCCAGAAGGTGGAAAATCCCGTCTTAACACTCAAACCCTCATTTCCGCGTCCAGTGCCCTTCATTCACAACGCAGTTCCTTCCATGCGTTTTTATTTCATTTTTTCACCCATACAAGAAAGCCTAGATCCACCGATTAGTGTAAGAAGTGGTTTCCTACTTCCTCACTTAAAGATGAATTGGTGAGCTGCTCCTGCCGTGAGTCTGATCTCATTGCGCACAGCTGCGCGCATCCTTGATCACCGGCTTTCCAGTGGATGCGCCCCGAGGCAACACGACCTCATCCGCCGGTACCGACTGATTCCTCCCTCGTGTTCAAGTCAGACGCAGCAGACACGAGAAGCAGCGCGATGGAGCCGCTGATCTCATGCTGATGTTTGCGTCCACGATGGATACTTGTATGTCCGCGTTAAGCTTCCGATTTCACAGCATCATAAATGGAGGAGGAGAGTGACAACCGCAAGATCAACAACAGCTTCCTTCGGGATCACAACTATGCAACAGAAGGTAAGTAAAAAGTCATGGAAATCGTAGTGCGTTTAAATAACCACAGGTATGGGCAGGGCGTCATGGATTAGGTAGGCTGAATGAGGCTGTACTGTAGCCTACATGTTGCACACACGACCCCGCCTTGTTTGTACACATTTCTCTAATATGGTGTAGAATCTGGTAAAGCGCAAATAGTTCCGGATCAATTTGCGCCATTGCAAGGACAGTGCAGGTCCCTATCATGAGATGAGGTCTGTGTGGGATATAGATGAGAGTGGCTTTCATATGGCTCCTTTTTCACATTGCGCTCTTGGGTGTCACTGTGGCACCATATTCACCATTCACAGAGTGACTCAGATGTTGCATTGCAGAGATTTAGCGGCTGGGTTTGCGTCGACACCCAGACACTCTGCTATGAAAGGAGAACACATCGTGGATCAACTCTGAGTTAATCCATGAGTAACCTAGATACAATGCAGTCTTGATGATGATGATGATGATGATGATGATGGTGGTGGTGATGATGAATTGGTGATTATAGTTTATAGTGAAATTTGTGTTAATGAATTAAGCATTAGAATGAAAATTCAGATCAGAATCTGTAAAATGATTACATTGTGATTGTTTCCTATTATTACAATCTAAAAAAGGCAAAGAGAGCTCTGTCTAGAAGAATCTGAATGTTGCAGACTCACAGGCCCTGTCTGCCAGAAATCAATAAGCTGTCTGTGGAATATCACTGCATGCATTAGAAGTAAGACATCATCTTCATTATTTTCATCATTGTGCTTATCCTGGGAAGGGTCACATTAAGTGCAAGGTGGGGACACACCCTGAATGGGACGCCATTGCAGGGCACCGTACACACACACAGTCCTTTACGGCTAAATGGACAATTTAGCATAAATTTGGAGAACCTCTACATAGACACAGACCCTGTAGAAACTCTACACCTTAGCCTGACCCAAATCTTTTTACATGATTATGTGTCTTGTTTTTTCATTCTCTCAGATTGGTAATAAATCTAAAATTAGATTTTATTTTAAGAGAGAATGATAGAATTGGATGCAGCATATTTCCATGCGAGTGTCCTCTTACCATGCACAGAGCTCCGATGGGGTCAAATCACTGATCCTTACTCAGCAGAGGGCATCTTTCTGGTCATTGATTAATAACACTGGGATTAATAACACTGATTATTAACACTTCTGTGAGGCAGTGAAAAGAAGCAATCAGCTGCCTGCAAGCTCAGAAGCTCTGTTTATGACCACTCAGAGCCAGTCTGTAAATCAAACTTGTAACTTTTAGTCTCACACATACATGAGTAACCTGCACCCCACTGGCTCTAAATGCCTGTCTGATTGCAGTTGTCTGTCTGAGGCATATGCATGCCGGTCTGTAGTCAGAACTGAACATTGAATGTCCATTAAAAGTTGGGTGGAATATAAGTTAAAAGCAGTACCTTCTTCTAGAAACCTCACTGCAGTGAGTCAATTTGTATACATGGTCATGTTTTTTTTTTCTGAATAAGTAATTTAAAAGGTTCAGGTCCCAATCCTCACAACTAAATTAAATTTTGCATACCAACCTCATTAATTCCCTACCCCCATCCTCAGCCCCTTAATGCTTACACAACCTTATTCTCTCTAATCAGATGTAAAGGTTTTCCAGTGTCCTAATCTCAAACATTATACTGGCCAACTCTTTCCTCTGTAACTGTTATAGACAGTGGTCAGTTCTATGCTCTTCCCATCATTTAACTGTAATATCAGCTCCTAAGTCAGTAATTCACTGCCTGGACAACTACTATGATGATGCTATCTCCCCAGTGGAAGCTGTGGATGCCTCACATTATAATGACGTGGAAACTTTGTCCTTTCTGCTATAGAAACATACACAATGACACTACTGGATTTTTAGGAAGGGTGCCCTAGATTGAAATGACTGAAGAATTCTCATGTGAGATTGTTCATACCTCTACACGTAACACAATGTAATGCCCAGGAGATTTGGCTGTACACACAGATAATTGCTTGTATTGCTTTTTAGAATGGCATAATACGATTATTCTGATTCAATTGACCTTTCTACACACAATCAGTGCAAGAAGCACGATGACTTGATAAGGTGACCTCACAAAATACACTTGAAGCATGTGCACACCACATTGTCTAATTTACTAAAGTGCCACAGTCCAGGTAATTCAATTTCACAAGGTAACTTAGTAACCCCACTAGTGGTTTCTTAAGTCCCAGACCTAATAAAATACTGACAGGCATCTCACAGGGTACAGAGGGTAAAAACGAGGTATGTAAATGTGCCTGAAATTACCGGTATGCCCTCTATTAGCATTTCCATCTTGTATTAAACAGTGAAAAAACCTATCATATTACCACATGAACATTAGGGGTGTGTAAAGACATTTTTCATATTGCCTAAGTGTTAATATTTAATGAACGACCTCTAAAAGCTGTGTTGATATGAAGTAAAATCAACTCAAATATTTGCTTTTGGAATAGAGCTTAAGATATTAAATCCTCGAAATGGTAGTCACGGGAGTCATAGTGGTAACGTGTGCAACACTTTTTTTTCCATGTGTAAGGTAGGATTAATTTGGCAACATGGCTGACACATCAATACCGGGCACTGCAGCAGCATGTTCACCCAGAAATTACATTTTGGGGAAAACTTTACATTTTGCTCCAGCTGTACTTTAATGAATAAATGAATGCAAGCTGTGGAAAAAAAGCTGTTTTGAGAGAACTGGCTGGAATTCACTAACATACCAGCTAACATAGTTCATTAGGCTGCCTAAGTGAATAGATATGGTGGAACACATCTTTTTAAAGATTTTACACAGATACCGCTTGCTTTTCATATTTTTCTATTTACCTATTTTCCTTATTTACACATGCACATTCATGCATGTGTTTCATTCGATTATGTTGTCGTTATTATCCAGAGAAGACATGGAAAGACACTGAAAGCAGGCTTATAGGTTAGAGTGAAGTATAGCTCTATGGGATGTCTTGCTTTCCCATTTGTGTATTCAAAGTTAATTGAAGCAAATGATGTGAAAAAATAAAACCAACAGTGGAGCTCAAATGATATATTTTTAAGATGTGATGATTCCCATGCTTAATGGTTCCTACATTAATGGACTCAATGTGATATTTAAAATGATATAAATTTCCTTATTACTTATTCTCCTATGTGCAGGCTCATAGGATGGAGACAACCATAGAGACTCAATGCACCTCATTAGCATAAGAGAGATGCCATCAGAATGACATTTGGCTAATAGCGGTACGATTGATGTGCTGGTGCTGTTATGGAGGCTTGACCTTCATCTTCATTTGTGCTTGGTGGGCTTAATTGCCCAAAACGTACATGCTTACATATCTCTTCATTCCTATGCTTGTCCTAAACAACATGCTTTCTGATTGAGGACATGCTGAAAAGGGATTTGTAGCTGTACTACAAACATAGAATCTGTAGCATATATGGCTTGACAGAGATGGATTTGTGCTGTGGATGTGTAGTCTGAATTAGTGAACGGGGGGGGAAAAATCACAAAGTGCTTTGTAGTGCTTTGTTTTATTTGTAAAGGGAATATATAGTTAATTAAATTCCTCAAACATAGTAATGGGTCAGTGATAGAAAGGTAGCAGTCACCTCTCTAGGAATCAGTACATGGTTTACACAGGTTCAGGCACTTAGTAAGGACTATGGCTCATTACACATTGGGATGGCTAACCAGTCACTGTAAAAATCCAAATGTATAAAATACTTTAGTTTTAAATGTCAGAGAAATTTATACATTAATTACACATTTCTTTCATGGTACTTCCAGCAGGATTGTAGGCTAGTTAATGAATTTTTATTTACCTCATTAAACAGAATGTAAAACAAAGAAAAGAAACATTGCTATACAGTATAATCATTTAAGAGCTACAACAACGATAACAAGCTATTTATATTTGTAGACAAATATATAATAATATATTGTCATTTCCCATAATGGGATCATAAGGTGGCATTAATTCTCACTGGATTTTGTGGGACATTGTGCAAGTTTTTTAGGGAGAAATTTTTTAGTTCACTGGAAGGATTTTTTTTTGATTGAAAAAGACCTTAAAATGGACGACTCCCTGATCACTGAATACTGAACTAGACATCGGACAGAGATGCATCCATAGTCTAACTGACATAACACTAACTGAACCACACTATTTATTATTTAATACTGGCAGTTTAAATTGAGCAATTTAAACTATAACGATATGTACTCATTTTACATAGTTTATTAAATAAAATAATGCAATTTAATCCATTTCATTTAAGCAATACTGTTTCATTTTTTTCCTCCTATGTGTGTTTAAGATCTTTGTTGCTGATCTGCATATATCTGGAAGTAAATTTATTTGATTGCATTTTAAGCAAAGCTAAACAGTAGCAATATGAATGTAGATTAATGTGATGCATTCCTTGTTCCTTTGCATGTTAACTTCTCTTTTTCTATTTGGTCTAAGATGTTATGTTCTCAGTGAAGATGCGTTGGTAAAAATAGCAGAGTGGTCCCTCAGAGCTCAGAACACGGCCTAGACATGCAGACTGAGAACAGCTCGATGGGGGCTGTTACTAATACACCCACCCTGCCAGCACAATTTACACCCCAGCTTTCACTCACGGTTACTGCCCCACACTGTTGAGTGTACCGAATGTTGAGTGTTATTATTTCTGCTACAAGAATGAGAGAGGTTTGGGGGGGTTGGGGTGAAGGGATTTTGCAAAGTGCAGCAAACGAGACTGCCAACACAAATCTCCCCAGGCTACAGTTTAAGATTTCGGTCATAAAATGAAATATCTCTCGAACCCAACGGGGCCCCATTGATTATTCAAGAGAAAACTGTGAGGCAAAAATATTGCATCTCAGAGAGAGAGAGAGAGAGAGAGAGAGAGAGAGAGAGAGAGAGAGAGAGAGAGAGAGAGAGAGAGAGAGAGAGAGAGAGAGAGAGAGAGAGAGAGAGAGAGAGAACATAGAGGGTTTGGGCATGTTGAAGATTATCCACTGCTGGGTGCACTGACTTTTTCCTGTGGGATCCATACTGGAGCAATAACCAGAAATTAAAAAATAGGTTCTCTTTTTCCTCATCATTATGTCTGAAAAGCAGAATCCTTATGAATGAACTAAGAACGAGCATTGTGTAAAAAGAAACACAAACACACACACCTTTTTGTGTAAATCACAGTGACACGTTTGCTGAGCTTCACCGCTCTTTGAATTCAAAGCATATACTATACCTTCCATTGTGTTTTCTACATCTGTGGGAAAATTATGTATCTGTTAATGATGTGTGAAAAGAAGGCCATTACAAGCTTTTACAAGCCCTCTCCTAATACACACACACACAACCCCAAACCCCTCCCCACACACACTCCTTATTTCGTGGTACCGTTTTTTTCCCCCAAGAAATGGGGTTAATTGGCTTTTACTCTCTTCTCTACACAGCAAAGTATTGTCGAGACAGAGGCCCCACCTCTAGGAAGTGTAAAAGAAAGCCAGCAGCCATGGCGTTTGGGATCAGCAGGTGGTAGAGAT
Organism: Tachysurus fulvidraco; assembly: GCF_022655615.1. Lineage (NCBI taxonomy): Eukaryota > Metazoa > Chordata > Actinopteri > Siluriformes > Bagridae > Tachysurus > Tachysurus fulvidraco. Next base: position 16,047,079 of record NC_062534.1, read on the forward strand.
GATTACCCCAGTGTGCACTGTTCTCAGATCACCACTTGTGTCTGCTGAAATGAGTCCAGACCTGCTGTGTTTGCTGGCCCACCAGCTGCCCTTTATATATCTCTGCTTTTGAAATAGCCAGACATCGCCTCGCAGAGTCGTCTACTGATTGGGGAGTCAGTCGATATGCCCAATACATGTTACAAAGCATGCACGGCTAGTGGCACAGCAGTCCAGTGGCTGTAACACGTGTTTGTTGTAGGGTGGCTTAAGCGGAAGAGATTGATTGGTTGATTTGCTATAATTTTCCGTTGTGAAAACTTCACAGGAGGACGTGATTGTGCTTGAAGGATCAGAATAAAACACCACTGAGCTATTTTTCCCAACAACAAAGCTAGGGCTTTATAAATACAAAGAGATAATGCACAGAATTGGAACAGATATATAATAACTTTTTGTTCACCATGTTGAATAGTGCTTTTCCACCAGACAGTGTTAGAGCAAGGCATAGTAACAAATACATGATCATATATTTTGTCATTATTTTTATTTCTTAATAATCTCTGAGTA